>NC_065594.1:49252970-49561251 GCF_024542745.1 Macaca thibetana thibetana
TTAAGGAAAGATGCCTATAGTTTCAGGAGAAGGGCTAGACATCTCTAGGCTTGGTAGTCATTTGGGTCTAAGAAAGAACACACAAAGGGACACTTAGGGCATTTCAATGCTCTTCAAGACAGACCTTGTGAGGCTTAACAGCCAGCGGAATCCAACTGCGGACTGATAAACAAAGGCTGGCAGCTAGGGGCTTAGCGAACAAAAATCATGGAAACTGAAACTACTCCCTGAAAAGGTGAAATTACCTATGACTCTGCCGGCTAACATCTGTACGTTTAGTTGGTACAGGTTGCTTCCACATGCATGCTTTCACTGCTTATTTCACAAGTACAGCATTTTCCAAGTAGGCATAGATGAAGTACAAATAATTTTAAGCAAAAGAGCACCTAACTCCAAATTAGAGTTCTTTTAGACATTGATTGCCAGACTATTTGCTGCCTTATATTGTGCAGCAGCTGAATTCTGGGTGTATTTCAGAGCACTAGGGAGGTCTTAGCTTTGCATTATTAATGCTAAGCCTATATGAGTAGGGTTACATCAATTCATATCCTTGAATTGTAATTTATTTTATTGTAAGTCAATCGAATATATATAAGGAAATCATAAATAGGATATTCTCTGAGTCTACTGGCTAGTGCAAAGAACTACATGAGCTCATGTTGCTTCTCATGTGGGTTCTGAATTGATTAACTTTAGAAAAAATATCTCCTTAGGAGTTGGATTTCTTAGGCAAAAACTGTTCCATAAGAGGCAGCAGAAGAAACAGCTGCAGTGGTGCAAGACAAAATACTAACAAAGAAACATAAATGCTGGGTGCCTAGATAGTGCACAAAGTGAATAGAAAACTAGGTTTCAGAACCTGTGACTCAAAGGATCAATGGAAATGAGGAGGTTATTCAAAATGGTAGTGTAGAAGGGCCAACATCAACTTGTTGGTGGCCTATTTCTTCTTATTGAGTCTCGTTTCACAGGTATAATTTTCAGAAGGTAATCAGGGACTAATAAAACTTGTATTAATTTATTAGAGTGATCATAACAACATGATCATGTTGTTATGCGTGATCATCGACTGAGTGGTTTTGTTGTTACAAGTGATCATAGACTGAGTGTTTTAAACAACAGAAACATATTTTCTCACAGTTCCGGAGTCTAGATTTCTGCGATCAAGATATTAACAGGGTTGATTTCTTCTGAGGCCTCTCTTCTTGGCTTGTAGACAACCATGCTCACCCTACATTTTCACATAGGCTTCCTTATGTTCTCAGCTGTATCCAAATTTCCCATTTTTAAAAGGACACCAGTCATATTGGATTAGGATCCACTCATATTACCTCATTTAACATTAATAACTACTTTAAAGATGTCATCTCCAAATACACATTCTACATTATTTCTGCATTATTGGAAGGTAGGAGTGAAGCATATAAACACTAGGGATCACAATGGAGCCCATAACCATGCTGTTTGGGAATGGTTCCTCAAATCCAATAAGACGATATTTATCACACTCAATTCCTGCTGCTCCTTTGTTCCCTTGGACTGGTTTCTCAATCTTGGGAGCTCACATAACTTGTGGAACAAAAGATTTAAAAACAACCTGACTTGGCCAGGCATGGTGGCTCAGGCCTGTAATCCCAGCACTTTGGGAGGCCGAGACGGGAGGATCACGAGATCAGGAGATCGAGACCATCCTGGCTAACACGGTGAAACCCCGTCTCTACTAAAAATACAAAAAACTAGCCGGGCGAGGTGGCAGGTGCCTGTAGTCCCAGCTACTCGGGAGGCTGAGGCAGGAGAATGGTGTAAACCCGGGAGGTGGAGCTTGCAGTGAGCTGAGATCGCGTCACTGCACTCTAGCCTGGGCGACAGAGCGAGACTCCATCTCCAAAACAACAACAACAACAACAACAACAACAACAAAAAAAAACACCTGACTTAATTCATGAATGGGTTAATCTATTCATAAGGGCAGAGTCCTTCATGACCCAGTTACCTCATAAAGGCCCCACCTCTCAAAACTGCCACATTGAGGATTAAGTTCCAACATAAGATTCGGAAAGGACATAGCAGTGGTATTGGTCGTTTGCTTTTGGTTTTTAATGATGAAAATTTGGTGATTTTTGTTTTAACAAATACTTTTTCTGAATCTACTGAAATGAGTTTTCTCATCTTGTCATGAGATGAATGTTTTCTCCTTTGTTATATTAATGTGAAAAATGACAGTAGTTGATTTCCTGGTATTAGTTGTATCATGAATTAAAATAATTGAACCCAGTTTGGTGATGACATATAATATTTATTTTATGTATCATTAAACTTCTTGTGCTTTTTTTTTTTTTTAGTATTTTTGCATCTGTGTTCATGAGATACTTTAAACAATCGTTTTTCTTTTGTGACATCTTTTTTATGTCAAGGTAATATAATTTTAAGAAAAAGTTCATTTATTTTCTATGACCTGAAGGAATTCATGAAAATGTTTGATATGTTAATAGCTTGACTTAACCATTCCACATTAGAATGATTTCGAAAAAATGCCCAGATGATGTTATGCTGCTGTTCCAGGGACCTACTTTGAAAAACATTGCCATATAGTATAGTTTTAACATGAGAGCATGATCAAGTGAGGAGTGAAAATTTCTTAATTATTTGATTATCATTGTTCCTTCCTCAAAAGATGTGGAAGAAGCCTACAGGCAGGTGAATGACCAACTTTAATGTTCTAAGAATTTATGGATAGCCACTCTATTTCTTACACATCAGTTTTGATACACTACTGTTACAGAAAAGGGTCATTGCTCTGAAAATTCCCTGCTGTAGCTTTTAGAAGAAATAAATCAATTTACTCTTCAGTGGTGAGGTCAGAAAGCAGTGCCTTAGGAGTTGGTATAGTTATCAGTGACTCCTCTCAATAAGAAAGCTGTCATTACTGCCTCATAGAGCGCCAGGGACTCAGGGAAAACTCAAAGTATAGGATATAAAGGATCAGAATTTTGATCTCCTCTTTGAATTCAAATGTTAAGCTTAGGATCAGCATTACTACAAAAACGATGGCACATTCTAGGAGTGATAAATTGTATAATTCAGAAACAGGGTTAAAACAACTTACATAGATATAATTCATTATGAAGTCTATGTTATTTCACCCTTGCAAACTTACAGAAATATTCTACTAAAATCTTTTTTACCACCATATTTAAGAAATACTATATAGAGAACCACATTTTACATTCCATATAATAAGTTGAATATATTTGTCTATATTAAAAAGTGTTCATATGTACTGCTAAATATATACTGATATTACTGAAATATTGCATGAAAAAATTATTTTGAATGTAATAATGGGATTTGGTGTTCATAATACAAGAACTTAACTGTATACCAACTTTGTTTCTTTGTTTTCTATTTCTAGAGATGTATTAAGTGACTATCAACAGTTTAGAGAGCTAGGTTTCTAGATACACAAAATTCTGAAGTAAAAGGGATGTCCGTAGTAGCTGTTCAACATTTCTCACCAAATCTATATCTATCTATCTATCTATCTATCTATCTATCTATCTATCTATCTATCCACACACACATATATATATACACATAAATACCTATGTGTGTGTGTGTGTGTGTATATATATTATATATAAGTCTATATTTGTAGTCTGGAACTAGGTAAATGAGGAAGGGATGGATAGGGAAAATAAAATACCAGGCAAAGTCAGGAGAATATTATTGAGTGTGCCACAGGATTGACCAATGTTAGGAGAAAAAATATTATAAACTTAAAAAAATGTGTTGGAGACATTCTTGGGTACTCCCCAGTAACAGGTAAAAGCATTTGAATTTATTTCCATGGACAAATTGGTACAAATTAAAAGACGTCTAAATAATAAGATAGCTTTATATAACTTAAGTAATATTACTAAAGAAAAATATATTATCAGAACTTCTCCAGAACTTTGATTTTCATATCAATTCATTCACTTAAATGCGACTACTCGTTTATGACCTTTTAGATGTCAGATGTTGGCTGGTTCCTGATTCAGTGGGGATCAAAGGAGAAAAATCTTCCCTTATGGTTTCCAGAAAAGATGGTCACCCGAAAGTCCTCTAAATGCTGAGTGCTCCTGTTGGATTGTCCTTCCTCTAGGCCCCCAAACAATCATTAACTATAGGAATGAATAGTTCTATGTACGCTACAAATATCATATCAGATATGACAGATTGTTTGTATTTCAGAGGTCATCAGGTCTAACCCATTTACTAAGTTCCACTTATTTAAGGCCAGAAGTCCCAGGCTCCCAGATCCATCCTTCTTCACTTTCATTTGTACTCAATTATTCTCTATATATTCTCTAATTTTCCCCAATTCCACATCTTTCTCTATATTCCTGAAAGATTATATTAAACCCTCTACATCTTCAAAGTCTTTTCCTAAAGTTCCTTTTTGTCTTCTTATGCTGGGTATGCCTCAGATATATTGTTCCCTTTAGTATGTCTCTTAGCTGAAGGCTTTTAGACAGCTGCAAAAACAGAGTTAGTGTAGACTCCTCCATTCATTGCTGCATTTTCAAAACTTTCATCCTGTTTTTTTTTTTTTCTACAAAAGATTCCATTTCACTGGAGCACATGATATTAGACTATACCACCTTCTATCTTACGTGCTATCCCAGCTTCTTCTTGTCTCTCATTTAGACTATAAAACCCTGGGAATCTGGACCATAATATTCCTCTTTACCTCTGTTGCTTTTACACCTCATTATAATTTCAAACTACCCATGGATGATTAGTCCAGAAATGGATCACTCAGCAAATTTGATCTTCTTATCTCCAAAAACAGTTTCCTCCTAGCACCTCAGCCTTCATCTTCACCTTCATACCTCAAAACCTTTATGCTTGGCAATTGCAATGGCTCAGAAATCTGAACTGTCTCATTTTAAAAGCATGCGCCCTGTACTTTTGTCTCATTTCCTTACTTGGCCAACTCATATAGAAATTCAACTTGATAGCTCTGCCGGCACAATTTCAATACCATCATCCCTTATATTTTTATTTGTCTCATTATTCAGATTAGATTCTGGTTCACTGTAATACCCTTGAAATTGTTCTTTATGTTTTTATTTGTCCTTCATTGTATTGACCTGAAAAAATGTCCAACGCTGATTCTCTGAAACAATGCACTTTTCCTCACCTATACCAGAACAGCTGAACATGGCCAGTGGTATTGCTATTATTAACACAGATAGCAGTATATGTTAGAGCTATCTAAATATGTACTTATATGAACTCACTCCATCTCTACACAGAACCCAAGCACT
The DNA here is from genome assembly GCF_024542745.1 of Macaca thibetana thibetana. NCBI lineage: Eukaryota > Metazoa > Chordata > Mammalia > Primates > Cercopithecidae > Macaca > Macaca thibetana. The sequence continues at coordinate 49,258,283 of NC_065594.1, forward strand.
GCTAGTGTTTTCATTTTACAGCTGATAAAAGAGAAACAAAAGAACATTTAACTTTCCCCAAATCACAAAGATTTTTTTTTTTTTTCAAACATGGGATCTAAACTCATGTGGTCTGACTCGGGACTCTTTCCCCTCAGTCTACCATTATTCTGCCTCTACACAAAATATTGGGTAATATCACTATACAATTACCCAAAGTGTAGATAGAGACTCAAACTTTCCAGCAATCCTACATTTTCCTGATTTCCAACATAACTAGATTTTAACTTCTCCTTGCTCTGCTACCTACAATTGCCCTCACATCTCTTACTACTAGAAGAAAAATCTTTATAGATCTCCAAGAAAATATATATTTTCAAGAGCCCTGACATTATCACCTTATCACAAATATAATCGTACCTAGTCTTTGCACAAAATGCCTGCTTTCTTTCCTATTAAAAAATATGTTTATGAAAGTTTAAATTATCCGTATCTGCTCAGAATTTCATCCTGTCTTTTCCTATTAAGGAATTTATTCTGATCTGCATTCTCTAAGCTTTAACACTTTCAAAAATGAGAGTCCACCTTTTGATTTTAGCTGTTCTAGTGGGTGTAAAGTGGTATCTTGCTATTGTTTGAGTCGATGTTTCCCTGATGACAAATGATACTTAGTATATTTTATATGCGTATTGGTCATTAACATAGCTTTCCTTGCAAAATATCTGTGAATTGTATTGCTCGTTTTTTACTGGAAGCTTGTCTTATTGTTGTTTATTTAGTTTTTAAAATTTTTAAAATATATTCTGGATATAGGCCCTTTAATAGTTATGTGTTTTGCAAATATTCTCTCCAATTTGCAGCCTAACTTTTCATTTCCCAGCAGTGAGATGTGAAGAACAGAAGGTTTTGAATATACTGTCAATATATCCATTTTAAATTTAATGGCATGTTATATTTACGTCTACTGTTTTATTAGCAAATGTATTCTTATTTTAAATCACGTTTTTTTTTTTTAAATTCAGGAAATATTAATTCACAGTAACAGCATTCAACCAGTCTAAAATCAAGTCAAATTTTCATTGGTATTTGTGTAAACTATGTGACCAGAAACAAATCATTTATCTTTACTTAGCAGTTTTATCAACATTACGTTAGGAATATTATTAACTAACATCTATTGAGCTAAACTTCTGATAAGAGTTTTATAAACATATTTTTATTTAACCCAAAAATTATATGCTAGAATTAGGTACAATTACAATTCACATTTTTTAAGAAATGAAATCGAATAATTAATGTGGATAAATTGACCAAATGTAGCAGAAAACATTACCAAGCAGCAAATAAGAGATTTGAATGTAAGTAGCAACAACATTGCTCCTGGTTACTTCACAAAGATTTATTGGAGTGGTTATATATGATATTGTGTGACAGTGCTTTGAATTTTCTGAAGTTTTATTTTTTTTCACTTGTTTCATAACTATGCTTTAGAGTTCATCATATTTTCGTACCATTTAAATTACAATTTCAGGGTTTTTTTTTCCCCTTTAAGTTCTAGGATACATGTGCAGAATGTGCAGGAATGTTACATAGGTATACATGTGCCATGGTGGTTTGCTGCACCCATCAACCCATCATCCAGGTTTTAAGCCCCACATGCATTAGGTATTTGTCCTAATCCTCCCCCTCTCCTTCCCCGACATCCACTGACAGGCCCTGGTGTGTGATGTCTCCCTCCCTGTGTCCATGTGTTCTCATTGATCAACTCCCACATATGAGTGAGAACATGCGGTGTTTGATTTTCTGTTCCTGTGATAGTTTGCTGAGAATGAAAGCTTCCAGCTTAGCTTCATCCATGTCCCTGCAAAGGACATGAACTCATTTTTTTATGGCTGCATAGCATTCCATGGTGTATATGTGCCACATTTTCTTTATCCAGTCTATCATTGATGGGCATTTGAGTTGGTTCCAAGTCTTTGCTATTGTAAATAGTGCTTCAATAAACATACATGTACATGTGTCTTTACAGTAGAATGATTTATAATCCTTCGGGTGTATACCCAGTACTGGGATTGCTGGGGCAAATGGTATTTCTGGTTCTAGATCCTTCAGGAATCACCATACTGTCTTCCACAATGGTTGAACTAATTTACACTCTCACCATGAGTGTAAAACCATTCTTATTTCTCCACAGCCTTTCCAGCATCTGTTTCCTGAATTTTTAATAACCACCATTCTAACTGGCATGAGATGGTATCTCATTGTGGTCTTGATTTTCATTTCTCTATTGACAGTAATGATTACCATTTTTTCATATGCTTGTTGGCCGAATAAATGTCTCTCTCTCTCTCTTTTTTTTTTTTTTTTTTAGACGGAGTCTTGCTCTGTTGCCCAGGCTGGAGTGTTGGAGGGCAGTGGCACGATCTTGGCTCACTGCAAGCTCCTCCTCCCGGGTTCACGCCATTCGCCTGCCTCAGCCTCCTGAGTAGCTGGGACTGCAGGTGCCCGCCACTACTCTTGGCTAATTTTTTATATTTTTTAGTAGAGACAGGGTTTCACTGTGTTAGCCAGGATCGTCTCCATCTCTTGACCTCATGATCCGCCCACCTCGGCCTCTCAGAGTGCTGGAATTACAGGCGTGAGCCACCGCTTCTGGCCCGCATAAATATCTCTTTTGAGAAGTGTCTGTTCATATCCCTTGCCCACTTTTTGATGGGGTTATTTGTTTCATTCCTGTAAATTTGTTTAAGTTCTTTGTAAATTCTGGATATCAGACCTTTGTCAGACAGATAGATTGCAAAATTTTTCCCATTCTGTAGGTTGCCTCTTCACTCTGATGATAGTTTCTTTTACTGTGCAGAAACTCTTTAGTTTGATTAAATCCCATTTGTCAATTTTGGCTTTTTTTGCAATTGCGTTTGGTGTTTTAGTCATGAAGTCTTTGCCCATTCTTATGTCCTGAATGGTATTGCCTAGGTTTTCTTCTAGGATTTTTATGGTTTTGGGTTTTACATTTAAGTCTTTAATCCATCTTGAGTTAATTTTTTGTGTAAGGTGTAAAGAAGGGGTCTAATTTCTGTTTTGTGCATATGGCTAGTCAGTTTTCCCAACATCATTTATTAAATAGGGAATCCTTTCCCCCTTTCTTGTTTTTGTCAGGTTTCTTGAATATTAGATGGCTGTTGATAGGTGGTGTTATTTCTGAGGCCTCTGTTTCGTTCCATTGGTCTATATATCTGTTTTGGTACCAGTACCATGCTGTTTTGCTTACCATAGTCTTGTAGTGTAGTTTGAAGTCAGGTAGTATGATGCCTCCAACTTTGTTCTTTTTGCTTAGGATTGTCTTGGCTATATGGGCTCTTTTTTGGTTCTATATGAAATGTAGTTTTTTTTTTTTTTTTTTTTTTTTTTTTCTTCAAATTCTGCAAATAAAGTCACCAGTAGCTTGATGGGAATAGCATTGAATCTATAAATTACTTAGGGAAGTATGGCCATTTTCACAATATTGATTCTTCCTTTCCATGAGCATGGAATGTTTTTCCATTTGTTTGTTTCCTCTCTTATTTCCTTTAGCAGTGGTTTGTAGTTCTCCCTGTAGAAGTTCTTCACGTCCCTTGTAAGTTGCATTTTTAGGTATTTTAATCCCTTTTTAGCCAATAAAATTTAACTTTTTGAAATGAATACAACTCTTTATTTTTCTTTTCACTAGACATAACTGCCTGATGCTTAATAATGTGTCTTTCACAGAAGAGACCACAAAATTATGGTCAGTTATTTTAAGAGCCAACCTTTGAACCAGAAATGTTGACTTTTCTATTTTCTCTTGGAAATCATCAGAAATTTCATAATATTTTAATGTTACTGTTTTGAATTACAATTATTAAATTACTATTAGTTAATAATGAAAAATGATTGTTGAGTCCCCAACTGTTCCATAACTTACCTACTACCATAATTATCTTGGTAGTGTAGAGTAGGATTTGCCTCTAGGGGAGGTCAAAGTCTACTTACATTTTATCACATATAATATAAATGAAAATATATCTTTATTAATGGACAAACAACCAATGAACATGATTTTATGGACAACAAATTCTGGATATTCCAGAGGCAGCCTTCTAGAGCTGACTAAATGTTGTACCGTTTTGACAGGATGATAAGTTGTCCAGCTCCCTGTAGTCCATACATCGCACTTAGTCCTGGCCCCAAATGCCCAAAGAAATTTATTTTTTCTTAGCAAAACCTGTATGCATTTCCTTTGCCAGAGAATATACCATATCAATAACTTTATGACTGGAAGAAAATGAGATGAGATAATCAAGGATTCAATAGAATGCAGGAACCTGCTCACAGAGCCTACACACAATCAATTTAACACTTATGACATCATGTTGGCAGCTTGAACTTTGTTTCCTTCAAATTAGGACTTTGTTTTTCAGATCTGGTTGTTAAACATTTACCAGCCTACTTCAAATCAAAGTACAGTACTTGAAAACTGCATGAAGAAAATAATATAATCTACATGATTTACTGTTTTATAGTCCATGAATATTGTCTAATAAATTTCAGATATTTATAGCATCAAGTGTTTTCTTATTAGACGGAGTTTAACTCTTGTTGCCTAGGCTGGAGTATAATGGCATGATCTCGGTTCACTGCAACCTCCTTCTCCGAGTTCCAGCAATTCTCCTGCCTCAGCCTCCTGAGAAGCTGGGACTACAGGCATGTGCCACCACGCCTGGCTAATTTTTTTTTTTATTTTTAGTAGAGACAGGGTTTCACTATGTTGGTCAGGTTGGTCTCGAACTTCTGATCTCAGGTGATCCACCCACCTCAGCCTCCCAAAGTGCTGAGCTTACAGGCATGAGCCACTATGCCCAGCCAGGATCAAGTATCTTTTAAAGAAACTTCACAAGACATTACTGATCTATATAATTTGTTGACCATGATTTACATTATAAATAGTAAAAACAAAGAAATAATTGAAACACTGTAAGAAGTCATTTTTTTCTAAAAACGATTTGTAATATTTTATTAATATCTATTTTAATATATCAACATTGACCACACGTGGTGGCTCATGCCTGTAATCCCAACACATTTTGAGGCCAAGGTGGCTAGATCACCTGAGGTCAGGAGTTTGAGACCAGTCTGGCCAACATGGTGAAACCCCATCTCTACTAAAAATACAAAATTTATTAGGGCATGGTGGCAGTCGCCTGTAATCTCAGCTACTCGGGAGGCTGAGGCAGGAGAATCACTTGAACCTGGGACGTGGAGGTTGCAGTGAGCCGAGATGGTCGCACCCATGCCCTCCAGCCTGGGTGAAAGAGTGAGACTCCGTCTCAAAAAAAAAAAAAAAAAAAAAAAAAAAGGTATATATATATATATATATATATACACACATTACTTAAGAAACAAATAATATTTTACTGTCCTTGTTCCAAAATAGAATTAGTATATGATTATCTGTGTGGGGAATGAAAGCATGAAAATAAGTGAAAAATAACACAAACTCAAAAAGAAATTGAGAATCACAGACTGTTAGTTATTTTAGGTTCTGGTTACTATATCTTATGTTCAGTGACCCTAACAGGCCAGAGAGGAATCCTGAGAAAATAGCCTGAAGAAATTGTGATAAACTAAATTCTGATTAAAAAGCCAAAAATGTATTCAATTAGATGAATTAAAAAAGTGTTTCTGGTTGTTACTTTTGCTAAATGAAAATAATAATCATCATTATTATTCATACATAATTTTGATGCACATATTATCTCTGAATAAATTATCAAAGAAATAAGAGGTTTACTCAAAAATCTGAAAGTGAAATGTATGATATCCCCCATTATTCTGCTTTAACCTTTAATTTTTGAATTCTAACATCTCAGGGTATATCTTTGAGGCAGTGAAGTTCCATCTACTTAGATGTATTCTGTACCTCTTAAAAATATTTAGCACCATTTTGTTTAGAGAAATTATCATCATCACATAGAGAAAAATGTGAATACTAGTGATCAAATTTATTTAAACCTTTCTAATTTAGACTGATTGGAATATAAAGCTAGAGGTAAAATTTGAATCACTGCAACATGTAATGCCATAATAAACGAGACCTACAGAACCTCTGTAAACCTTTTCCATAAGCATAAGGGATTCAACTTCTCAAGTTGGATAGTTTGAAGAAATAATTTTATTTTATCACCATTACTTATCTTCACTGCAGTTGCTCTCCTACACTGAACCTTGGCTAAATCACAGTGCTTGCTTTGACCAAATGGATGTGGGCTATTGACTCAAGCAGAACCTCAAAAAATCAGTTGTCTATTTCCACTTTCTCACTACTACCTTTACCAATGCCTCAGGGCATTCTTCTGTTACCTTACTATAGGTGGGAGATATGTTATGCAGGTTCAATTTCTACCAGTCATCCCATTGGAGGCCAACAGCCATCTGATGACAGATGCATGCATGAGCACAGTGTAGACCAGATCAACAAAGAAAAAACAACTGTAAATCACCAACCAACAGTCCTGTATGACTAATAAATGCTTATCAATTTTTTTCATTAATGCAGAGTTAGGTACAAAATATGATTGCTGCAATAAAGACAATAAACATCTGATAAAACAAGTTACTTATCTTCCTTCTCTGTCATTATGTTACATTTGTTTAAAAAGTCTAGAATATTTTTAAAAATTAGAAAAGGCATTTTCACTTAATGAAATATGTTTTGTTTTGTACATGTAGAGCTTTAATAAAATGAATCTACTTACAGATATACATTACACAAATACATTTTATTAAATTATTTTTAAAATATGATTAATAACTTTCATTATAATTCTGTTTAAAACGTTATTAATAAGCTTAGTTTTATGTGAAAACAATCATGTAAACATAATCATGCTATTACTAAGTAATGAAATTTTAGTATAGGTTTATTAATTACATTAGATTGAAGACAAGATGATATCTATTTTTAATTGCTTGCATATGACAGGAATGAAATGAAACTAAATTATAGCCAAAGTAAAAAAATAAAATTACATCTGAATCATACTGCTAATTTGTACCAAACCAAGGAAAAATTCTGACTAATATAATCTGAAAGATGATCTTCAAGCTCATTTAGCAGAAACCAGACAATTAAAAGGAGTCAGTGTAATTATAGAAAACTGAATTATTATAGACCAGCTTCATTTTTCTCTAGTAAAGGCAATAAATTATTAGCATAACAGTGGTAATACATTTCTCTTTGGCTGTCTTCGTGTTTTGCTGCTTTCTTCTACAATATCACGTAGTCATGGGCTCCACAGTTCTTAAACCAATCCTGACCAAGGTAGCCATTACCCTTGTTTGACATACTTGCAAATAGTAGGTTAAAACCAGCGTATTTCAGATCTTAGCATTAACCACAATCTTTGCATTTCCAAGTCCACTTCACTGATCACATGTCCAAAAATTTGGTTTTCAAGTACCAAACCTACATAGTTTCCTATGCAGTGCAGAATAGAGTTCAGGTTTTCACCTAGACACATATGGGATTTCATTAATGATGTTTCATTTCAATATATTAGAAAAAAAAAAGGAATTAGTCATTTAGTGATATTCACATTGGGTTATTATCTGAGATAAAGCTGAGTGTGTTCTCTATTTTTCCTCATTACTACCACCAAAACACAACATATTTTTACGGGGTATGTGTATTATTTTCAGATCTATATATACACCCAAATGTATTAGTTTCCTAGAGATGTTACAACAAAAGAACAAAAACTAGATGGCTTAAATAACAGTTTATTCCCTCACAGTTCTGAAGGCTAGAAATCCAAGATCGAATTGTCAACAGGGTTGGCTTCTTCTGAAGCTTCCAACCTTGGCTGGTAGATGGGTAGATGGTCATCTTCTATGTCTTCACATAGCCTTCCCTTTGTGTACTCTCTGTGTCCTAATATTCTCTCATAAGGAAAACAGTCATATTGACTCAGGGCCTACACACATCCATTTATTATATTTCAAACACTCCCTAACCCCCTTTAAAGGCCCTTTCTCCAAGGACTCCAGAATGTAGTCACATTCTGAGGTACTGGTGGTCAGAACCTCAACCTATGAATTTTGGGGAGATATGATTCATCAGATAACACAATAATAAGACACAGATATTTCCCAGAATGTATGAGGTCAATCATAATATCACAAATTAAAGTTATGCCATCATAATGAACAAAAAATACCTAGAATCTATAGAAAAATAGTAGACATTTTTATCTTAAAAAAAGAAAAAAAACTCTGCATGGCACAATTTAGCAAAGTGGACAACACATGAAGATTCAGATAGACAATTGCAGTACACATACCTTAAAATAGATTAATAATTACTCCTCTTTAAAGCTTTTAAGATTAAGATGAAGAAAACAAAGATTCTTGTACAAAGAATCTGATGGAGATGGAATAGAGAAGAAACAAACAAGGAAAATAAACATACTCGAGTAATCCCATTCTTGACAAGTCCTGCCTGCTGGAACTTGGCTTATCTCTTAGATACTGTATCTAATGTTATCAAGAGTCTCTACCTTAAGCTTAGCTTCTCTAGTCTGGTTAGATTTTTTTCACCAACAACATTTCATTCTGTAGAGAGAGATGAGATTCTGACTTCCTTTTCCCATCTTGTCCTGAGGGTTCAAACTTCTATAGCTTTTCTCCTGCCATCTTCAAAGTGACTGATAGTACAATCAGAGGAGGAAAGGCCCAGTTGGCAGGAGGTCACTCTACCTCATTTCTGGGAGATGGGATCTCGCTACCTGTTGCCATTACTCTTTCCCTCTCAGTTGTCTGTAATAGTAGTGTCACTGGCTTGTGTGAATATACCAAGAAGAGAGCAAAGGGAGTATTCAAGTTCCCAACTTACTCCAAGATACCTGCACCTCCCTAGGATATAGGCAGTCCTGTGAGGAGTGTGTCACCCAAACAGCTGTGAGCTGTCATGTTTTTACCAATTTGGAGACACTGACTTATAATTTTGTTGAGGCACACTCATATATCCACTGTCACAATGTCGAAAGATGGAACTGAGTTACTTTGCTAATGAATGCCTTACAGTCCCTTTACATGCATTTTCTCCATCACTTTATCCTTCTTAATGATGTAAATACTTTTAATTTTCACAAAACCCTATGAGCTGGGAAAATGATTATATTCTTGTTTTGGCATATGCAAAATCTCAGGTTCTGTCACTCAACATGAATAAGAACTGGGTCGCTACTCTGCAACATGTAATTATGCCCCTATAAAGATGTTGTCCTAATTGTTCTATGCCCCACCTATACTGATAGATCATATTAACCTAAGAACTGTTGATAAGCCTTTTAGGACTTGATTTTAGAGAATTTTCACTCTGCCTAAGTTTAGGATTTACATATTAACATCCAACAACATCCTTAAAGTTTTTTGTTTGTTTGTTTCAAATTTCTTATTTGAGAGATATCCCAAATTCAAGATTATCTTTAGTTATAGTCAATTTTCTTCATAAATGCTGCATTATTCTATTTATTCTTTAGTCTTTGTCACAATATTAAATATTTAATATGATCCTTCTGTGCACCATACAAATACTACAACATTAACACAATTTTACAGAGAACACACATTGTTCTAATTTTTATGATAAAAGACACATTTGTTATCAAGAAAAGAATAATCAAATATAAAAGACAGATGAATTTTGCTTAAAAATATTAACAATTAAATTAAAAGATGAGATAGAAAATACATTTTTTGGATGTCATTTTGGGGTTACAACAGAAATACTAAAAGTAGAAGACTATTGATAGAATTCCAGCAAGAATGGTTTAATTCCAAGTCCATCATCACAGTTATGACTCAGGCAGAAAAATTTTTAATTTTTTAAATCTATTTTGTGCAAATTGTTAGCAAACATATTAGTTAATGACCTGAAGGCAAATCCTTGACAATGTGATTTTGTGCTAATTGTGTGGAAAAACATTTCTAGCTTTTAAAAACGCTACAGTCTGGGATGCTGTAGGGAATTCATCTTCCCTGTTTGAGCTATTCTATTCAACCTTCCTCAAGGGCACTGAATCATATTGAGTGAGTCATCCAACATTCACATCGTATCTGAAATCAAGGAAAACTCTCAAGAGGCAATGCTAGGGATTAAACGCTCTCATTCTGTTTACATTCAGTTGGCATTAAAATGAAAAATAAGTTATAAAATTAATTGGATTAATACTATGGATATCTTAATATCACATTTTCATAATGCCTTATATTAGGATGCTGAAGTTTTAGATATAACAATCATTTTTTTGCCTTTATTTTAGAAAAAGCTCCTCATTTTAAATTTATCTTCTTTAAAATAGTTTTCTTGACTATTAATTAAATGAAAAAAAATACTAGGCATATTGGTAAAATAAATGTATGGTTCATGAGTATGCTTATTAAAGGGAAACCAGTGCCTTAACAGTCTTAGGCTAAAAAATATTAAATTAAGGTGTGTTAAAGCATGAAGCTGTAAAATATATATATGTAAATTTCAAATGGTTGCAGGCACATCTGCTGTTGACTTTAGTATTATAGTAGCTTATTTTGAAAATACTGAATCTTTCAATTTTTAGCAGAAAATAGATGAAAGAAATTGATATATTAAATGTATGCATAATTTTATTTTTGATTAACAAAATATTAATGTTCCAAAAAATACAAAAAGATACATGTTTGTAAGCTAATATTTCTTGCATTTTCAACTTCTCTATTATTTTTGCTGCATTTTTTTCACATGAGGTTAATTTCTACTCTCCCCCCACCCACAAAACCGATGGCAGTTTCTCTAGCGTACCCAATGCATACCTTCAGTGCATCTAAATTAGGTTGATTTAGGTATAACTGTATCTTTTAAAAATTATATATATTTGATTTAAGTATCAGTTTTAATTTTCATAAACAGAATTGTCCTATAAATTGTATTGTTCTTATTTTTACATTGGAGTTTTTAGATATACCATGTTCTTATAGTAAATATAACTCATCATATTAGATGCATGTCATTTATCACATATGTATGATAAATGTCATATATCATATATATGTGAAATATATGTTATCATATATATGTGTGTGTGCATGTGTACTTGTGTGTGTGTGTGTGTATATACACACAACATTTATAAATCTATTCCTCCAGTGACAGACTTGTAGATTGCCTATACCTCTTGGCTACCAAGGATTACAACCCGTGATGAATGCCTTCACCAATATCTCCTTGCAGACTTGTGGGAAAGGTTTGGTGATGATTTATATTTTGCTGTGCGAATGATGACTGGATATGGGAGATTTGCATGTATGTTTTTACCAGATATTAATAAATAACTTCAATGTCTGCACATTTACATTCTCACTGGCAAAACTGAAGTTTTCAATTTCTCTATATTCTTATATTTCATAGCGTACTGCCTTTACATTTTTGTCAATCTGCTACTTGCAAAAGGATATGCTTTTTTTGTATTAGTATGCATTTTCATTATCACTGAGGCTGTTCTTGCAAACATTAGCTATATATATATATATTTCCTCAAAGACAGTACAGCAAAGGAGTAAAGAACACTGATTCTGGACAGAAACAGTTTAGGGGAAAATCTTGCTTCCAAATTACTTAAAAAAAAATTAACAAATTTGTGTACCTTATTTAACTCTCTGTGCCTCAGTCTATTCATCTATAAAATAAACATAATAATGTCTACTTCATAGACTCTATTAGTGTTAACCCGTACATGGGTTAATATGTATACAAAGTTCAACAGTGTTCAGTAACAGTGTATGTATGTATACATGTACACAGATGTGTATACATACACATATATTTGCTCTTCATTTTAAGAATTATAACAGATTTACTTACTTAATTTTATTCTATTATAAAAATTATAGTGTAGGCTTAATTTGCCAAAAGTGTCTCTTAGCTCTCTATTGGAATTTTATTGAGTGTATATACATTTTTGCAGAGTTGATATATTAAAAATTAAGTTTCCTGGCCAGGTGTGGTGGCTCAGGCCTATAACCACAGCACTTTGGGAATCCGAGGTGAGCAGATCACAAAGTCAACAGATCGGACCATCCTGGCCAACATGGTGAAATCCTGTCTCTACTGAAAATACAAAAATTATCTGGGTGTGGTGGTGTTTGCTTGTAGTCCCAGCTATTCCGAAGGGTGAGGTAAGAAAATCCCTTGAACCTGGGAGGTAGAGGTTGCCGTGAGCTGAGATCACACCATTGCACTCCAGTCTGGCTATAGAGTGAGACTCCCAAAAATAAAAAAAAAAAAAAGAAAGAAAGAAAGAAAAAGTTAAGTTTCCCATCCATGAATCTATTAACTTTTGCCATTTAAGTCTTCTAAGTTTTGATGTAAAATAAAGAGTCAACGTTCCAAGTTAGATTCATGCTAGAGATTTTCTTTGCAGCAAATTTTCTAATAATTTAAAGAATCTAGCTAGTTTCAAAGCACAGATAAAACATGGATATGCCTGATAATTTTTCAGCGTCCCAGTTTCTTTCTTCATGTGCCAGAATAAACTATGTTTCCCATTATGCATGTGAGATTTCAAATGATTTATGCAGAACAAATTTGCAAAAAGGCAGTTATTTCTATTATAAAATGTCTTCCTTTTTAATCCCCTAGAATTTTATATATTCTAGGAAGCCAAGTCCTGTAATTCATAGAGTACAGGTTTATTTACAATAAACGAACTAAAATATAAGGTAAATGCTGCTCATCTATCACATACTTTCTCTGCATTATTTTTGCACCAATAACAACAGGAAATGTGGCTAGGATGTTTAACAAGAAAGAATAGTATAATTTTCTCCCAATTGCTAACTCTATCCTTTACACTTATTGATAAATTAACAGTTTGAACAATAAGGCCAATGCATTCTTTGTTAGGGTAATTCTTGAACAATATTTTTATCATTTTTACCATGATACTTTTAAATATACTAATGCTTTGCTATTGTCAGTATAAATAAGTACTGCTCTTTTCATAAGTTCATTCATTTCATATACGACAACTTTGTTGAACTTTTGTATTAGTTCTAATTACTGTATATTGCCTCCATGTTAAATATCATACTATTTATATATATATATATACTTTAAGTTCTAGGGTACATGTGCACAACCTACAGGTTTGTCGCTTAAGTGTACATATGCCATGTTGGTGTGCTGCACCCACTAACTCATCATTTACATTAGGTATATCTGCTAATGCTATCCCTCCCCCTTCCTCCACACCATGACAGTTCCCAGTGTGTGATGTTCCCCGTTCTGTGTCCAAGTGTTCTCATTGTTCAATTTCCACCTATGAGTGGGAACATGTGGTGTTTGGTTTTCTGTCCTTGCGATAGTTTGCTGAGAATGATGGTTTCCAGCTTTATCCATGTTCCTACATACTTTTTTATAGCTGCATAGTATTCCACGGTGTATATGTGCCACTTTACCTTAATCCAGTCTATCATTGATGAACATTTGGGTTGGTTCCAAGTCTTTGTTATTGTGAATAGTGCTGTGATAAACATACATGTATATGTGTCTTTAGAGCAGCATGATTTATAATCCTTTGGGTGTATACCCGGTAATGGGATGGCTGGGTCAAATGGTATTTTTAGTTCTAGATCCTTGAGAAATCACCACACTGTCTTCCACAATGGTTGAACTAGTTTACAGTTCCACCAACAGTGTAAAAATTTTCCTATTCTCCACATCATCTCCAGCACCTGTTGTTTCCTGACTTTTTAATGAGTGCCATTTTAACTGATGTGAGATGGTATCTCACTGTGGCTTTGATTTGCATTTCTCTGATGGCCAGTGATGATGAGCAGTTTTTCATGTGTCTGTTGGCTGCATAAATGTCTTCTTTTCAGAAGTGTCTGTTCATATTCTTCTTCCACTGTTTGATGGGGTTGTTTGATTTTTTTCTTGTAAATTTGTTTAACTTCTTTGTAGATTCTGGATATTTGCCCTTTGTCAGAAGGGTAGATTGCAAAAATTTTCTCCCATTCTGTAGATTGTCTGTTCACTCTGATGGTAGTTTCTTTTGCTGTGCAGAAGCTCTTTAGTTTAACTAGATTCCCTTTCTGACTGTTGGCTTTTGTTGCCATTGCTTTTGGTTTTTTAGTCATGAAGTCCTTGCCCATGACTATGTCCTGAATGTTATTGCCTAGGTTTTCTTCTAGGGTTTTTATGGTTTTAGGTCTGACATTTAAGTCTTTAATTCATCTAGAATTAATTTTTGTATAAGGTGTAAGGAAGGGATCCAGTTTCAGCTTTCTACATATGCCTAGCCAGTTTTTCCAGCACTGTTTATAAATAGGGATTCCTTTCCCCATTTCTTGTTTTTGGCAGGTTTGTCAAAGATCAGATGGTTGTAGACATGTGGTATTATTTCTGAGGGCTCTGTTCTGTTCCATTGGTGTTTATCTCTGCTTTGGTAGCAGTACCATGCTGTTTTGGTTGCTGTAGCCTTGTAGTATAGTTTGAAGTCAAGTAATGTGATGCCTCCAGCTTTGTTCTTTTGGCTTAGGATATCTTGGCAATGTGGGTTCTTTTTTGGTTCCATATGAACTTTAAGGTAACTTTTTCCAATTTTGTGAAGAAAGTCATTGGTAGCTTGATGGGGATAGCATTGAATCTATAAATTACCTTGGGCAGTATGACCATTTTAACGATACTGATTCTTCCTGTCCATGAGCACGGAATATTCTTCCATTCGTTTGTGTCCTCTTTTATTTCATTGAGCAGTGGTTTGTAATTCTCCTTGAAGAGGTCTTCCACATCCCTTGTAAGTTGGATTCCTAGGTATTTTATTCCCGTTGAAGCAATTGTGAATGGGAGTTCACTCATGATTTGACTCTCTGTTTGCCTGTTATTGGTATATAGGAAAGCTTGTGATTTTTGCATATTGATTTTGTATTCTGAGACTTTGCTGAAGTTGCTTATCAGTTTAAGGAGATTTGGGGCTGAGACAATGGTGTTTTCTAAATACACAATCATGTCATCTGCAAACAGGGACAATTTGACTTCCTCTTTTCCTAATTGGATACCCTTTATTTCTTTCTCCTGTCTGATTGCCCTGACCCTTCCAACAGTATGTTGAATAGGAGTAGTGAGAGAGGGCATCCCTGTCTTGTGCCACTTTTCACAGGGAATTCTTCCAGTTTTTGCCCATTCAGTATGATATGGGCTGTGGGTTTGTCATAAATAGTTCTTATTATTTTGACATATGTCCCATCAATACCCAATTTATTGAGAGTTTTTAGCATAAAGGGCTGTTGAATTTTGTCAAAGGTCTTTTCTGCATCTATTGAGATAATCATGTGTTTTTTGTCTTTGGTTCTGTTTACATGATGGATTACATTTATTGATTTCATATGTTCAACCAGCCTTGCATCACAGGGATGAAGCCTATTTGATCATGGTGGATAAGCTTTTTGATGTGCTGCTGGATTCGGTTTGCCAGTATTTACTTGAGGATTTTTGCATCGATGTTCATCAGGGATATTGGTCTAAAATTCTCTTTTTTTGTTGTGTCTCTGTCAGGCTTTGCTATTGGGATGATGCTGGCCTCATAAAATGAATTAGGGAGGATTCCCTCTTTTTCTATTGATTGGAATAGTTTCAGAAGGAATGGTACTAGCTCCTCTTTGTACGTCTGGTAGTATTCGGCTGCGAATCCGTCTGGTCCCGGACTTTTTTTGGTTTGTAGGCTCTTAATTATTGCCTCAATTTCAGAGCTTGTTATTGATCTATTCAGGGATTCAACTTCTTCCTGGTTTACTCTTGGAAGGGTATATGTTTCCAGGAATTTACCCATTTCCTCTAGATTTTCTAATTTGTTAGTGTAGAGGTGTGTTTATAGTATTCTCTGATGGTAGTTGGTATCTCTGTGGGATGGGTGGTGATATCCCCTTTATCATTTTTTTTAATTAAGTCTATTTGATTCATCTCTCTTTCTTCTTTACTAGTCTTGCTAGTGGTCTATCAATTTTGTTGATCTTTTCAAAAAAACAGCTACTGGATTTCATTGATTTTTTGAAGGGATTTTTGTGTTTCTATCTCCTTCAGTTCTGCTCTGATCTTAGTTATTTCTTGCCTTCTGCTAGCTTTTGAATGTGTTTGCTCTTACTTCTCTAGTTCTTTCAATTGTGATGTTAGGGTGTCAATTTTAGATCTTTCCTGCTTTCTCTTGTGGGCATTTAGTGCTATAAATTTCCCTCTACGCACTCCTTTAAATGTGTCACAGAGATTCTGCTGTGTTGTGTCTTTATTCTCATTGATTTCAAAGAACATATTTATTTCTGCCTTCATTTTGTTATGTACCCAGTGGTCATTCAGGAGCAGGTTGTTCAGTTTGCCTGTAATTGTGTGGTTTTGAGTGAGTTTCTTAATCTTGAGTTCTAGTTTGATTGCACTGTGCTCTGAGAGATAGTATGCTATAATTTATGTCTTTTACATTTGCTGAGGAGTTCTTTACTTCCAACTATGTGGTCAATTTTGGAATAAGTGATGTGGTGCTAAGAAGAATGTATATTCTGTTGATTTGGGATGGAGAGTTCTGTAGATGTCCATTAGGTCCACTTGGTGCAGAGCTGAGTTCAATTCCTGGATATCCTTGTTAACTTTCTGTCTTGTGGATCTGTCTAATGTTGACAGTGGGGTGTTAAAGTCTCCCATTATTATTGTGTGGGAGTCTAAGTCTCTTTGTAGGTCTCTAAGGACTTACTTTATGAATCTGGGTGCTCCTGTATTGGGTACATATATATTTAGGATAGTTAGTTCTTCTTGTTGATTTGACCCCTTACCATTATGTAATGGCCTTCTTTGTCTCTTCTGATCTTTATTGGTTTAAAGTCTGTTTTATCAGAGACTAGGATTGCAACCTCTGATGTTTCTTTGTTTGTTTGCTTTCCATTTGCTTGGTAGATCTTCCTCTATCCCTTTATTTTGAACCTATGTGTGTCTCTGCATGTGAGATGGGTCTCCTGAATACAACACACTGATAGTTCTTGACTCTTTATCCAATTTGTCAGACTGTGTCTTTTAATTGGGGCATTTAGTCCATTTACATTTAAGGTTAATATTGTTATGTGTGAATTTGATCCTGTCATTATGATTTTAGCTGGTTATTTTGCTCGTTAGTTGATGCAATTTCTTCCTAGCATTGATGGTCTTTACAATTTGGCATTCTTTTGCAGTGGCTGGTACTGGTTGTTCCTTTCCATGTTTAGTGCTCCCTTCAGGAGCTCTCGTGAGGCAGGCCTGGTGGTGACAAAATCTCTCAGCATTTTCTTGTCTGTAAAGCATTTCATTTTATTTCTCCTTCACTTATGAAGCTTAGTTTGGCTGGATATGAAATTCTGGGTTGAATATTCTTTTCCTTAAGAATGTTGAATATTGGCCCCTACTCTCTTCTGGCTGGTAGAGTTTCTGCCAAGAGGTCCACTGTTAGTCTGATGGGATTCCCTTTGTGTGTAACCCGACCTTTCTCTCTGGCTTCCCTTAATATTTTTTCCTTCATTTCAACCTTGGTGAATCTGACAATTATGTGTCTTGGATTTGCTCTTCTCGAGGAGTATCTTTGTGGCATTCTCTGTATTTCCTGAATTTGAATGTTGACATGCCTTGCTAGGTTGGGGAAATTCTCCTGGATAATATCCTGAGGAGTGTTTTCCATCTTGATTCCATTCTCCCCATCACTTTCAGGTACACCAAACAGATGTAGATTTGGTCTTTTCACATAATCCCATATTTCTTGGAGGTTTCATTTATTTCTTTTTAGTCTTTTTTTCTCTGAGATTCTCTTCTCACTTTATGTCATTCATTTGATCTTCAATCACTGACACCCTTTCTTCCAGTTGATTGAATTGGCTACTGAAGCTTGTGCATGCATCACATAGTTCTCATGTCATGGTTTTCAGTTCCATCAGGTCATTTAAGATCTTCTCTACACTGTTCATTCTAATTAGCCTTTCGTCTCATCCTTTATCAAGGTTTTTAGCTTCTTCAATAGGTTCAAAACATCCTTCTTTAGCTCAGAGAAGTTTGTTATTACCGATCGGCTGAAGCCTTCTTCTCTCAACTCATCAAAGTTATCTTCCAGCAAGCTTTGTTCCATTGCTGGGGAGGAGCTGTTTTCCTTTGGAGGAGAAGAAGTGCTCTGATTTTTAGAATTTTCAGCTTTTCTGCTCTGGTTTCTCCCCATCTTTGTGGTTTTATCTACCTTTGGTCTTTGATAATGGTGATGCACAGATGGGGTTTTGGTGTGGATGTCCTTTCTGTTTGATAGTTTTCCTTCTAACAGTCAGGACCCTCAGCTACAGGTCTGTTGGAGTTTGCTGGAGGTCCACTCCAGACTCTGTTTCCTGGGTATCACCAGAGGAGGCTGCAGAACCGCAAATATTGCAGAACGGCAAATGTTGCTGCCTGATCGTTCCTCTGGAAACTTCATCTCAGAGGTGCATCCGGCCGTATCAGGTGTCAGTCGGCCCCTACTGGGAGATGCCTCCCAGTTTGGCTACTCGGAGGTCAGGGACCCACTTGAGGAGGCAGTCTCTCCGTTCTCAGATCTCAAACTCCATGCTGGGAGAACCACTACTCTTCAAAGCTGTCAGACAGGGACATTTAAGTCTGCAGGAGTTTCTGCTGCCTTTTGTTCAGCTATGCCCTGCTCCCAGAGGTGGAGTCTACAGAGGCAGGCAAGCCTCCTTGAGCTGCAGTGGGCTCCACCCAGTTGGAACTTTCAGGCTGCTTTGTCTACCTACTCAAGCCTCAGCAATGGCAGGTGTCCCTCCCCCAGCCTCACTGTCACCTTGCAGTTTCATTTCAGACTGCTGTGCTAGCAGTGAGCAAGTCTTGGTGGGCGTGGGACCCTTCGAGCCAGGCTTGGGATATAATCTCCTGGTGTGCCATTTGCTAAGACCACTGGAAAAGTGCAGTATCAGGGTGGGAGTGACCCAATTTTCCAGGTGCCATATGCCATGGCTTCCCTTGGCTAGGAAAGGGAATTCCCCAACCCCTTGCACTTCCCAGGTGAGGCATTGCCTCTCCCTGCTTTGGCTCACGGACTGTGGGCTGCACCCACTGTCCAACAAGCCCCAGTGAGATAAACCCAGTACCTCAGTTGGAAAAAAAATAACCCCTCTTCTGTGTCACGCTGGGAGCTGTAGACTGGAGCTGTTCTGATTTGACCATCTTGGAACCTCCCCCAGTTATGTTACTATTTCTACATTAGGCCAATTTTGCCTTCTCTTCCTTCTAATTTTTATACTTCTTATTTAATTATTTTCATGTCACATGTTTTGGCCTGGACTTCAGGAAAATAGAAACAGTATTTATGACAGAAAATATTTTTATCTTCTCCCTGATTATAATGACATAGCATCTTGATTTTTTCCACTAAAAATTATGTGAAAATAGATTTTTTAAGCATTGTTTATTTAATTATAAAAAAAACTTGTGGACCTACTTTTCTGAGTTTTAAATATAATAAAATGTTAAATAAAAATTTTTAAAAGCCTCTCACTTGGTTAACTAACAAAAAGGAGAGAAGATACAAATTACTGTTATCAGAAATGCAAGAGGGAATGTTACTACAGATCCCTTGGCTATTAAAGGGCTAATGAAATAGTATCATGAGAAATTATATGCCCAGATATCTGTTAATGTAAAAGAAATGGATCTATTCCTGGAAAGTCAAAATTTGCCAAAACTCACATGTAAAGAAATATAAAATGTGAATAGGCTTATATCCATTAAATAAATTGAATTAATAATTAATATGTTTTTCAAACATGAAGCATCAGACCCAGCCTGAGCTCAGTGGTTTATACCTGTAATCCTAGAACTTTGGGAAACCAAGACAGGAGGATTACTTGAGGCAAGGAGTTTGAGACCAATCTGATCAACAAAGAGAGACCCTGTCTCCACAAAAATTAAAAAAAACAGACAGTCATGGTGGTGCATGCCTGCAGTCCTAGCTAATAAAGAGGCTGAGCACTTGGGCTCAGGAATTCAGGGCTGCAGTATGCCATGATCATGCCACTGCACTCCAGAGTGGGTGAGAGAGCAATATCCTGTCTCAGAAAAATACAGAAAGAAAGAAAGAAAGAAAGAAAGAAAGAAAGAAAGAAAGAAAGAAAGAAAAGAAAGAAAGAAAGAAAGAAAGAAAGAAAGAAAGAAAGAAAGAAAGAAAGAAAGAAAGAAAGAGCACTAGACCAAGATGGATTCACTGAGAAAATTTACTGAACACTTAAAAAAAATGTCTCTATAATCTCTTCCAAAATATAAGAGCAGAGAGAATACTTTCTTATTCAATCTATGAAGCCAGTTTTACCTGAGTACCAAAACCAGACAAAGATAATATAAGAAAATTATAGACCTATATCTCTCATGTAAGTAGATGCAGAAATCCTAAGCAAAATATTAGCAAATTTAATCCAATCTCATATAAAAATAATTATGTACTACAACTAAGTAGAATTTATCCCATGCATGCAAGGCTGGTTCAACATTAAAAAAATAATTAATGTGATCCATCCATCACATCAAAAGGCTAATGATCATATCAGCTACAGAAAAGGCATTTGACAAAATTCAAAGTCTTTGCATGATAAAAACTCTCAATAAACATGGAATAGAGAGGAACATCTTCAACTTGATAATGAATATCTATAAAAATCTACAGGTAGCATTATACTTAATTATGCTGAACAAGATGCTGTCCTGCTAAAATTAGGAAAAATAGAAGGATATCCCTACTTACCATTACTTTTCCACATTCCCCTGGAAGTCCTAGACAATACAATAAAGACATAAAGGAAATTATATATTCCTTTAGATTGGGGAGAAAGAAATAAAACTATCATTTTTCACAGATGACATCTTTATCATCATAAAAAATCCAAAAAGCTTAACTAAAAATGTCCTGAATTGAATACAAGATTACAGCAAGGTTGCAAGATAAAAGGTTAATACACAAAAGTCAATTGCTTTCCTATAAACCATTAGTAGGCAAGTTGAATTTGAAACTAAAAATGCAAAATCATTTATGCTAGCACCCCCCAAAAACGAGACACTTAGGTATAAATAGTAAAAATATGTATAATGTTGATATGAGAAGAGCTGCTATACTACACCCAGAAATAAACAATAAATAATAAAATAAATGATAAATATATCTAACTCATATTTGAAAAGAGAAGAAAAGCAATACAATATAGAAAATATAGTCTATTCAACCAGTAGTGCAGGGCAAGGCCAACTGGACAGTCACATACAAATAAATGAATCTCAACACAGACTTTTACATTCTTCACAAAAATTAACTCAAAATGGATCATAGAATTAAATGTAAAGTAAAAAACTAAAAAAAAAACTCCTAGAAGACAACATAGGAGGAAATCTAGGCAACCCTGTGTGTAATTATTACTTTTTTAGACACAGTACCTAATGCATGATCCATGAAAAATATGGTAAATTGGACTTCGTTAAAATTCAAAATTTCTGCTTTGCAAAAGATGGTATCAAGGGAAAGAATAGATGAATCACAAAATTAGAGAAGATATTTGCAAAAGGCATAATTGATAAAAGGCTGTCATCCAAAATATACTAAATAAATAAAAAGACCCTCTTAAAAGTCAACATAAGAAAATGAACAACCTAATTTTTTCTTAAATAGGCAACAATTCTGAACAGATACCTCACTGATGAAGACGAGCACAGATGGCAAATAAGCATACGAAAAGATGCTCAGCATTATATCTCA
This sequence comes from Macaca thibetana thibetana, assembly GCF_024542745.1. Classification (NCBI taxonomy): domain Eukaryota; kingdom Metazoa; phylum Chordata; class Mammalia; order Primates; family Cercopithecidae; genus Macaca; species Macaca thibetana. The sequence goes on from NC_065594.1 coordinate 49,280,092, forward strand.
CTAAGAAACTACAGTTTTAAAATAAATGAGATACCAATATGCAACTATTTGAATGTCCAAAACTCAAAGCACTGGCAATACCAGAAGTAAGTAGCATGTAAGGCAACAAAAACTCTCGGTTATTGCTGGGAGGAATGTAAAATGTCACAATGACTTTGGAAGACAATTTGGGAGTTTCTTACAAAACTGATTCTACTCTTACATACAATCCAGCAATCCCACTCCTTGGCATTTACCCAAATGGGTTGAAAACAGGTCCACACAAAGCACTACAGCATGGATAATTAGAGCAGCTTTATTCAAAACTGTCGAAACTGAGATGCGACTAAGATGTTGTTCAGTTGGTTAATGGATAAATAAACCATCATCCATCCAGACAATAAGATATTATTATTCAGTGCTATAAAGGAATGTGTTATAAAACCATAAAAAGACATGGAGAAAACTTATAAGCATGCTACTGATTTTAAAAAGCTAATTTGGGCTGGGCATGGTGATTCATGCCTGTAATTCCAGCACTTTGGAAGTGGGAGGATCACTTGAGGTCAGGAGTTTGATACCAGCCTGACCAACATGGGGAATACCCGTCTCTACTAAAAAAAAGACAAAAATTAGCCAGGCATGGTGGTGGGTGCCTTTAATCCCAGCTACTTGGGAGGCTGAGGCACAAGAATCACTTGAACCTGGGAGGAGGAGGTTGTAGTGAGCCAAGATCACACTACTGCACCCCAGGATGGGCAACAGAGTGAGACTCCATTTCAAAAACTAAAAATAAAAATTAAAAAAGCCAATTTAAAAATGTTGTATACCATGTGATTCCAACTGCATGACAGTATATAGAAAACAAAACTATGGAAAGACCAAAAAAAAAAAAAAAAAAGTTTAGTGGTTGCCAGGGTTTATGGGAGGGAAAAGGATAAATAATCAGAGCGGGGGGATTTCTAGGGCAGTGAAATTATTCTGTATGATACGATAATGGTGGATATGTGTCATTATATATTTGTGTAAACCCATAGAAGATACTACACCAAGAGTGAACCCTAATGTAAACCATGTGCTTTTGTTACAGAGATTTGTCAATGTAGGTTAATCAATTATAGCAAATGTACCTCTGGTGCGCGATGGTGAGAGTGGAGTGGCTGTGCATATGTTGAGAAGAGGATATATAGGAAATCTCTGTATCTTCCACTAAAGTTTACTGTGAACCTAAAACTTTTTTAAAAAAATAAAGCTTACAAAGTCCCAATTAGATAGGGGGAATAGTTTATTTCTTATTTTTTATTTTTTGGTTGGAGCTATATTATACAGCATGATGCATATAGTAAATGATATTATACAGCATGATAAATATAGCAAATATGTTAATTAGCTTGATTTACTTATTCCACATTGTATGTATAAATCATAACATCACTTCATGCCCCATAAATATACATAACTGTAATTTATCAATTTATAATTTAAAAAATTCAGTGAACCTAAAATTAATTCTACATAAAAATAATAATGAAGTGTTTATTTTTTTTAAAAGAAATTACACTGTAAGATAAGTGTTAACTTGTCCACATTGATCCATTGTATGTTGGCCTCTGAAAAAATGCTTTTCTCCCCTGGAAGGATGGGAAACCAGCCTGTATTAGTCCATTCTCACACTGCTAATAAAAACATACCTGAGACTGGGTAATTTCTAAAGGAAAGAGGTTTAACTGACTCACAGTTCAGCATGGCTAGGGGGAGGCTTTAGGAAACTTACAATCATGGCAGAAGGGGAAGCAAATGCATCCTTCTTCATACAACTGAAGGAGAGAGAAGAATGAGTACCAAGGAAATGGGAAGGCCCCTTATAAAACCATCAGATCTCATGATAACTTACTCACTATCACTAGAATAGCATGGGGGAAATCACCTCCATGATTCAATTACTTCCCACCAGGTCCCTCCCATGATACGTGTGGCCTATAGAAACTACAATTCAAGATGAGATTTAGGTGGGGACACAGCCGAAATATATCACAACCTAATAGTCCCATAGACAGTTTTTTTTTTTTTTTTTATAAACACAGAAATTGGCCCTTCTTGTCTTAAAGCTTAAAGCTTATATTTGTTTTATCTGAGTTCCTTCCTCAAGAAGGGACCTTTAAGCCTCTCAAAAAGTATCAAAAAACCGAAACTCAGTAGATCACCACATCCAGACACTGAGACTCCAGTCCCCTCATTCATCATGACTACTTCCTTACCCCTCCTGATTTCCTGTTTTCTCACACACAGTTACATGTCTTCCCTGCTATATAAACCCCAAATTTTAGTTGGTCAGGGAGATGGATTTAAGAATGATCTCTCATGTCCTCAGCTACAACATTTGATTTAAAGCCTTCTTCCTTGGCAATAATCATTGCCTCAGTGATTGACTTTATTTGCAGTGAGTAGCAGGACCTAGACTGAATCCCTGATATTCCAGTAACAGATTTTGGTTCCCTAAACTGTAATGTGAGTTGCTCCTGGCTTGGCTATTTTGGGCAAGGAATCTCAGAAGTCCTCCTAAGCAGCTGCCCATCCAATTTTGGCTGGAGGTGAGTTTCCATATCTCTCTGGGCCTGCCACAGTCAGCCCCAACTGCATTCCTGATTGCCTTGGAAAAACAGCCTTTGAAATGTGGCCTCTACATCTGGATTGGTGAGTGTCCTTTATGGGTCCAGACATCAGGGTCTGCTTCTCTCAATTTGAGAAATTTTTGAAGAAATTTTTCACCTGCAGGTTGAGAAATTTTTAATGTGTGAGTTGAACAAGCCCAACTGACCTTGAGAGGAAAGCCCTCTGCTTCAATTTGGACGCTCTTGGGGGCTTGCATGTAATTGTGTGTTTTGTGTTGCATCAGGGCAGATGAGTGTCTTCGTGGATATCAGACAGTGAGATAAGCTCCTCTCAATTTGAGAATTTCCTAAAGAATTTTTTTTGCAGGTTGATCAAGCTGAACTAATGGAGAGAAGCAGCACCTGACTGACTGTTTCAGTTTGGACACTCTTGGGGCTTGTTGGTTGCTTCAGCAGTTGGATTTTGGTTTTGGAAATTGTGTGTGTATCACGGGAAATTCAAATTCCATAAAGTGATATTATTTTATGATATTATTTGGCCCCAACATTGTCTGGAATCTGGAGTTTGCTGTTGAATGGGAAAGTGGGATGGAGTTCCGTGAACCCAGGCTATTGTGATGCTCTTCTAAGCAGGGTCAGGCCTAGTTAGTATGTGATATTATTTGGTGTTGTTTGGCCCTAGTATTCTTTGGAGTCTGGGGAGGTTTGGCCTTTAAACATCAAACTGACATGAAAACTGCTTTACCCAAAATTTTGGTTCGCAATATTCATTGGATTAGCTATGGGGACAAATCAATTCTAGCCATGTAAACCAGTGAGTCTGTGTTGCTATCTTGTGGCTAGAGTTCTGAGTTAAAGCTACTGGATCTTTGTTTATGTGTGTGTGCATGTCTAGATGTGTTCATGTCTATGTACATTTATTATGTTTTATTTTACATCTCCCAAATTGTCTTGTAAATATAAAAGCACTCAAAAATGAAGTAAGTCAGTCCAAAGTATTTTTCAAGTTTCATGTGACTTAAGTAAATCTTTCATAAGCTGGCTTTAAAGTTATCAGTGAAATAGAAATAGAAATGTCTTCAGCATTATCAGCATACATTTTTGTCTAGGCTTTATATTTGCCTCTGCTAGATATTTTGAGATGTCAGGGATTGGGACAGATTGTAAAACTATAAACCCAGTCAAACAAAAAGATTTTTCTTTGTGTGATTTTTTTTTATAAGTAAGACTAATATTGTTGGTTTAATTAAAATAACTAAATCTTTTGAGTTATTGGTGAAAATGCACATGTAGTTAACTTTAAGGTTCTTATTTTGGTTAACACCTGAAATCCACAGATTACAAAGTTGTTAACAAGAAGGTAAGTAATGCATAAACAATCTAGTTAAACTGCCTATATATATATATGTGTGTGTGTGTGTGTGTGTGTGTATATATATGTATATGTATATAAATGGGTAAGCATCATAGGTGAATTTTTGTAATTTAAATCTTAAAAAAAAAATTTCATACTCATTGACTGTCTGAATCATTTCCAATTAAGAAAGGATTATGATACGGAAAAATATGTTTCTATAAATTGTGGAATTGTTCTCATCTATAAAATGTTAATATCTGATACTTCAGAATTTCTTGCTTTCTAAGGTTTCACTAAAATTGAAGGTTAGTAAAGATAAGAATTGTAGTTAATATATAATTGTGTATATAAAATGTGCTAAAAACGTCATGTTTCTAGTTAGAAGAATAATTTTGTCACTGGGTGCAGTTGTTCACACCTGTAATCCCAGCACTTTGAGAGGCGAAGGCGGGCAGATCACGAGATCAGGAGTTCACTACCAGTCTGACCAACTAAAAATACAAAAATTACCCTAGTATGGTGGCACATGGATGTAATCCCAGCTACTCAGGAGGTTGAGGCAGGAGAATCACTTGAAACTGGGAGGTGGAGGTTGCAGTGAGCCGAGATCATGCCCCTGCACTCCAGCCTGGATGACAGAGGAAGACACTGTCTCAAAATAATAATAATAATAATAATAATAATTATAATAATAATTTTTTTTCTAATTCAGAAGTTATCTAAAAGTTTAAAAAATAATGACTTGAAAAGATTATTTATGAAACAATATAGAGAGGAACCAGTAAGTAGGAGAGAGAGATGTGAAAACAGTTATGAATATGAAGATATACTTTTGGTAAGGAAGGCTATAATGAAAAGAGAATAATTTTATATGAGAAAGGATCTTGTATGGTGAATTTTTTTCCTAAAATAAAATAACTGGTTATTTAAAAAGAAAAGCAAATTTAGGACAAAACAGAAAGTCTAAGCATATCATAGATGGTCTGTGAAAGTTATATGTGTTTTTTTCCTGGTTCTCTGTGTGTCTGTCTTTATGCACATACAAAGAAAATAGAAAGCTGAAAAAATGTAGATAGTAAAATATTCTTTAAAATCTGATAGAAACTTGGAGAAATTTGTCTAATTCACATTGGTCATAGTTAAAGCTCTTAGTCTCAATGAAGGTAAATTAAGAAATATTATAATGAAATACATTGGGTAATTGGCAATTCATTTTATAACATAGTTAAGCAGAAAGCCAGATTTAACATGGAGCCAAATTTCACATAAATGCTTGCATTGCTTTGTTTCACAACGTGTTTGCTCTTCTGCATAGATAATACTAGCACTGTAGTACTTACTGGTCATGCAGCGTAAAGTGAGTTTCTTAATTGCATGAAATGTATAGTTGTATTGATAAACTTAAAAACATTAATTTTTGTGCCAGGAACGAAATATTCATCATCTTTTTTAAGGCTCTGGGTAACATGTTAGCGTCCAAGATTAACTGAGTAGGAGAAAAATTTGGAGTTGGTTTCCTGTTTATTTGTTTTTGTCTTTAATTTTTTATTTATTTGCTGTTTGTTCTCCTTTGGTGTCTATGTACATATACATCTATACACACACACACACACACACACACACATATATATATATATATATATAACCATTGATGTTTTCTGATTTCCAGTAGAAGTCTTTTATTTGGTTCTGTAAATAGTCACGTTGTTTCCCATGCATTTCTAACATGCCATCATTTGTTCTCTTTTTCTAGAATTCCTAAACTACCTTTGTCAAACCTGCAAAAAAATGATAGCACACATCAGTCATTTAAAATTTGGTTGGTTTTGCTTACCTTTGCTTATCAAGAGAGATACAAGAGCTTTAAGGATCCTGGCAAAAATAAATAAATAAATAAATAACTTATTTATACAAGTTTTGAGCAGAAAAAATGAACTATTTATTTTGTTACTTGGAAAATGAGGTGAGAATAAAAATCTTTAAAATGCATTTATTTCCAAGGTAATTAGGTAATTCAGTTCAATCAATAATATAGGGTTGCTTTAGATTTTTTTCTTTAGGTAATGAAAAATTGCAATGTGGGTGCAAAATTTTAATGTTCAGGAAAGATTAGCCTTGTCCTTAAGTAATTGGTATTTCTCTCAAACTAATTCAGTTGTGTTTATCTTTATTAAAATTAAGTGATATTCACTTGGATTAAGCAGTAATAAAAAATTGTGAGAGTTTCTAGTGATCTTTGATCCAAGCCATTAATCAGTAATGGGCCTTCATGTATGTACTTGAAAACAAAATACGTATAAGTTTTGCACTGGTATGAAGATTTTAGTGGTGGAAGTTACATCATCAGTTGTCAGTACTGTATCTAGAAACTAATCTTGGAAATATGTGATAATGCTCCTTTAAACTAGCTAAAAAGAAATAACTGTGTGCTCGTTATTACTTTTTCCTTCTTTTGTTGTATAAAATTTACTGATATTTACATTTACTTTGAAAAAATGATGGACAGAAAAGTTAATTGTCTTACTTTGATAAATTTGCCATTGGACCCAAATCATCACAATTTTGATGCCTTTGGTCACAGTTCTGTCACTAGAATGCTAGCAACTAGAAACATGCAGTGAGTAACCTAACCACTGAAATGCAATGATTTGAAGTGCCTCAGGCAGGCAGTTAACTCTTATAAACCAAACCACAGTGTTGTCATTTGTGACATGTTAGAGAGAATGACAGGAATTTGTGTAGTATGCATAATCTATTAACTAATCCTTGTGCTGTTAAGTTACTGGCCTTTGACTCCTGGGTCTAAAAAAGGCACCAACCCCTGATAACTCTTGAGTAATGATACAAGTTGAAGCCTTGTCTTCAGACCTGGGAGAAGGTAACAATCAAAATGAACTGTTTTTGTGAGACATGGGACCGGAAATTAAAACTAGCAATCCCTATAGGCTCAGGGACTAATTGCAGAAGAGGTGGGCATGTGAGATTGTAAGGGATGATTTTGAGGGATAAATAAGTTCAGAGTTTTTCTATAAATTAAATATCAATATCCGAAACACAATCATGCAAGGCCAGTATCTGGGACTATGTGTCAGAATAACAGAATTTTCCTGGAACATTGATCTGCTCTTTAATAGAAAACTGGAAGGGGTTATAAAAAGTTTATGGGAATCTTACTTTATGGTGAAACTGATTAAAATTTGAAAGATTTGTTTATAAGATTTTACTAAAATTAGCTTTAATGTCAATAATATACAAGACAAAGGTAAAATACGTTTTTTTCTTTTGAACAATATTTTCATGTACAGGATAATAAGATATTTTTGTCTATATTTTGAGTAATACTACAGAAGAAAAAAAATAGAGGGAAGGAGAGACAGACAGAGTTGGCCTCATGCTGTTTTTATTCGGTCTTATTGTTTAGGAAACTGGCCTCTTCTCTACCAAAGAGTAAACACTTTGAATTATATTTTTTCCTAGATGAATGACTATTTTATAGTAATTCGTGTTCCTATTTTGTGATATTGAGTGTCTTAGACCTTTGGTATTTTACAAACTTTCTAATAACAAAATTTCAAGTTCTGAATTCAGTCTCTATGACCTTAAACCAACATTTTTGGGTATTAAGTTCCCTGAAGTCCAAGAAAGATGTATTAGGCTTATTAGGTTTATTTGTTATGTTAGAATTATACAGGGAGAATTGTCAAATGTGAAGTGGTATTTAGTTTTCTGAGGGTTATATTTATATAGGTATGTTGTTAATATGTGTTCCAAGCTTATATGACATTCCTGAAATTCTGATATGTCTTAATATATGTTCTCAGTAATAATTATAATTACTGTATTAAATTATGTTATGCTATAGAAAGTGTGCTAAATTGTACATCCTTGTCAACTGTGTCTTTTATTATGGCTGTTCTAAGACTTGTGTCATTCAAAATTTTTGTTTTGCTTGGATTCTCCTCAAAAGGTGACTTATAATCAGCTACAATTCAGAGCTTGCTTCTTTGGGAGAGTTCATGGAAATAACTTTTAAATGAAGGTTTCTGATCACTTTGGAGATTGTGCCACTGTATTACATAAAACCTCCAGGACTCTAATTAAAAGGCTGATGTGTTCATAACAATTGCCTTCCCAGTATGAAGCAGAGCAAGTATTGATTGAAGGGACTGAACTAATGGAGGTCTGAAATAATTTTCATGACTATTTTTGTTCAAAGTATTACTGATTCTTTTGTTTTTCAGAGTTTGGAGAATTTTTTTTCATTTCAGCTATTTATAGCCTTGAAATATATTTTAAGTATATAGAGTATACTTTTATAAATAGAATTTGGGGCATATTTATCTCTCTGCCTAATTTCTCCAGAACAAACTATTTGTGAATATTCTTAATTCATAGCAATGTGTTTGTTTGCATACATTTAATAAGAGCTCCTTTTCTTTTATAATGGAAACAAATTGGAGGAACTGGAGCTTTGACTGAAATGGCTTTGTAAGAGGTTCCAGCAAAGCCAGTTTAGGAGAGCCTATGTGGAAAATAATTCTTGCTGCACTATATGTAATCAGGGCAAGTATAAGAGACTGAAGCTTATTTCACAGGTAGGTTGGTCCTGCTGTAATTTGTCTTTGGTGGAAGTGGGGCAATAGAGAGAGAAAGATTATATTTTACAATAAATCTAGAGTATTAGATTAATCTTTGATTCCTGGGTGGCCACATGGTCACCTATGGAATGGAGCTGTCCATGATGCCCCTCCTCAGCATGAAGCAATCAGAAAGCTCAATGGCCAGATTCCTCAAATAATAATAATAAAAAAAAAACTCTTGGACTGGTTTCAGTACCCCCTTTCTATTTATCAATAAAAATTATAAAAAAAAATCAATATTGATTGATAAATAGAAAGGGAGGACTTAAATTGGCCCAAGAGTCCCATAGATATTTTTTTTTCTTTTTTTTCTTTTTTTTTTTTTTTAATAAGCATAGAAATTGGCCCTTTTTGTCTTAGAGCTTGAAGCTTACATTTGTTTTTTCTGAGTTCCTTCCTCAGGGAGAAACCCCTAGCCCGCTCAAAAAGTATCAAAGAACTGAGTTTCACCAGATTATCACATCCAGACATTGAGACCCCAGGCCCTTCTTTCCTCATGACTGACTACTTCCTTACCTCTCCTGAGTTCCTGTTTTCTCACACATAGTTACGTTTCTACTCTGCTATATAATCCCGTAATTTTAGTTGATCAGGAAGATGGATTTTAGAATGATCTCCCATCTCCTCCTTCAACACCTGATTAAAGCCTTCTTCTTTGGCAATAATTGTTTTCTTGGTGATTGGCTTTTTGTGCAGTGAGCAGCAGGACTTATATTGCATGATGGTGTTTTGGTAACAAATGCAGTAGGATAGCTACAATCCAGTGCATAAAGCAATAAGTTTGGGTTTGGTTTATCCTTGTCACCTATGCATCTTAAGGACCTTATAATGCAAGCACTGGGATCTCCTTCCTATAATCTTATATCCAGCCCCCTAGGCATTCTGTTCTACTGTGGAAGCAATGGACAAAGGCAAACCATGCAACTGCCACTACTGCAGTTTTTAAAATCTTTTAGTAGCATGTGAAATGAAATATAAAAAAGTGAAATTATTAAATGCTGCTCAAACAAGTACAGTCTATGTACTATTTGTCCATTTGCTCTTGTTTGCATGATGTAGTACAATTTGTATTAAAATATGTAAACAACCCCATCAAAAAGTGGGCAAAGGATATGAATAGACATTTCTCAAAAGAGGACATTCATACAGCCAACAGACACATGAAAAAATGCTCATCATCACTTGTCATCAGAGAAATGCAAATCAAAACCACAATGAGATACCATCTCACACCAGTTAGAATGGCGATCATTAAAAAGTCAGGAAACAATAGGTGCTGGAGAGGATGTGGAGAAATAGGAATATTTTTACACTGTTGGTGGGATTGTAAACTAGTTCAACCATTATGGAAAACAGTATGGCGATTCCTCAAGGATCTAGAACTAGAAGTACCATATAACCCAGCCATCCCATTACTGGGTATATACCCAAAGGATTATAAATTATGCTGCTATAAAGACACATATACATGTATGTTTATCGCAGCACTATTCACAATAGCAAAGACTTGGAATCAACCCAAATGTCCATCAGTGACAGATTGGATTAAGAAAATGTGGCACATATACACCATGGAATACTATGCAGCCATCAAAAAGGATGAGTTTATGTCCTTTGTAGGGACATGGATGCAGCTGGAAACCATCATTCTCAGCAAACTATGGCAAGAACAGAAAACCAAACACCGCATGTTCTCACTCATAGGTGGGAATTGAACAATGAGATCACTTGGACTCGGGAAGGGGAACATCGCACACCGGGGCCTATCTCAGGGAGGGGGGAAGGGGGAGGGATTGCATTGGGAGTTATACCTGATGTAAATGATGAGTTGATGGGTGCTGACGAGTTGATGGGTGCAGCACACCAACATGGCACAAGTATACATATGTAACAAACCTGCACGTTATGCACATGTACCTTAAACTTAAAGTATAATTAAAAAAAAATGGTAATAAAGTAATTTTGCAATTCTGGGATAAATTTTACCTGATCAGAGCTAATTGATTTTAATTTCTCATTAGATCAACAAATTTGTTACATTAAGATATTGTGCATCTGTATCAATATGTGAGATTGGCATATAATTCCCTTTTCTTGGTTTGCCTTTACCTCATTTTTGTAAAATGTTTTGCCAAGTTTTCCTCTTTTCCTGTATTACAGAGAAGTTCTCTAAAAGAGTGATTTTCTGTTAATTGAAAGTATAGTAGAAAATCCTCAATAAAATTCTAGCAAGCCAATTCAACAACACATTAAAAAGATAATTTACCATGATTATGTGGGATTCACCCCTGGGATGCAAGGATGATTCAACATACTCAAATCTGTAAGTGTGAAATACAAGTTTAGCAGAATGAAAGACAAAAATAAAATGATAATCTCAATAGATGCAAAAAAAAAAAAAAAAAAAAAAAAAAAAAAAAAAAAAAAAAAAAAAAACCTGACTAAATTGAACATCTTTTCAAGATAAAAGCTGTTAACAAATAACATATAAAAAGCATATACCACAACACAATAAAGGCCAGATATTACAAGGCCAGAATGAACATTATACTCAATGGGGAAAACTGAAAACTTTTCTTCTAATATCCAAAGCAAAATAAAGATGCCCACTCTTACCATTTCTATTAAACATAGCACTGGAAGCTCTAGGCAGAGCAATTAAACTTAAAAAAAAGACATAAAAGGCATTAAAATTGGAATTGAAGAAGTTAAATTGTATCTCTCTGTAGATAACATGATCTCATACAGAGAAGATTGAAACTCCACCAAAAATTATTAGAACTAATAAATAAATTCAGAAAGATTTAGGATACAAAATCAATGCATAAAAATTATTAATATTTTTTATACATGAATAGTGAACTATTGGAAAACAAATCTGGAAAAGTTTCATTTTTCAATAACTACAAAAAATAAAAAATTAGGAATAAATATAACCAAGAGGTGAAAGTTCTGTACACCAACTAGAAAATACTGGTGAATAAAATTGAAGAAAACACAAATAAATTGAAACATCTTATGTCCATGGAATGGAATAATTAATATATTTTTTTAATTCCCTACTACTCATAGTAATCTACAGATTCAATGCAAACCCTATGAAAATTCCAGTAACATTTTTTCACAGAAATAAAATAAATCATAAAATTGTTATGCACAAAAGACCCTAAATAGTCAAAGCTACGTTTAGCTAACAGAACAAGCTGAAAACATCACATTATCTGTCTTCAAAATATACTGCAAAGCTCTAGTAACCAAAACAGTGTGGTACCGGCCTAAAAATAAGCACTGGTCTAAAAATAAAACACTGGCCTAAAAATTAAGAAGACCCATGGAACAGAAGAATACAGAGCCCAGAAATAAATCCATGCATTTATAGCCAACTGATTTTTAAACATATTGCTGGGATAACTGGATCTCTACGGGCAGAAGAATATAATTAGACCCTTATCTTATACCATATAAAAAAATCAATATATCTTTTTAAAAAGTAAATAAATAAAATAAATATAAAAATGGATTAAAGATGTAAATATAAGACCTGAAACTATTAAACCGTTAGAAGAAAATTAGGTGGAAAGATTTGTGAGATTAACCTGAGCAATAATTTTTTTGGATAAGACTTCAAAAACACAGGCAACAAAAGCAAAAATAGATAAATGCGATTACATCAAACTAAAAAGCTTATGCAGAGCCAATGAAACAAAGCAACAGAGCAAAATGACAACCTAAAAAACATACATCAGATAAGGGGTTGATATTAAAAATACATAAGGAGCTCAGTCTGGCACCCTGGTGCACGCCTGTAATCCCAGCACTTTGAGAGGCCAAGGTGGGTGGATCGCCTGAAGTCAGGATTTTGTGACTAGCCTGACTAACATGGTGAAACCCTGTCTCTACTAAATACAAAAAAAATTAGCTGGGCATGGTGGCACATACCTGTAATCTGAGCTATTTGAGAGGTTGAGACAGGAGAATCGCTTGTACCTGGGAGATTAGAGGTGGTGAGCGAAGATAGCACCATATGTGTGTGTGTATATATACACACACACACACAAACACATATATAAGTATATACATATATACACGTATATATGTATATACATACACATATATAAGTATATACATATATACACATATATATGTATATACATACACATATAAAACTATATACATATATACATATATATGTATATACATACACACATAACTATATACATATATACACATATATGTATATACATACCCACATAAGTATATACATATATACACATATATGTATATACATACACATATATAAGTATATACATAGACGTGTGTGTGTGTGTATGTATGGAGCTCAAACAAGTCAATAAAAAGAAAACAGATAATCCAACTTAAAAATAGGTGAACACCTGAATAGACATTTCGTAAATGAAGACATACAACTGGCCAATAGGTATATGAAAAAATGTTCAACATTACTAATCATCAGGGAAATGCACATTAAAGCTACAATGAGATGTTACCTTATACCTGTTGGAATTGCTATTGTGAAAAAGACAAATAAGTGTTGGGACAATTTGGATAAAAAGGAACACTTGCACTCTGTTGATATAAATTAGTATAGTCATTATGCAGAAAGTAAAGGAATTTCTCAAAATATTAAAAGCAGAATTACAATATAATTCATCAACCCCACTTCTTGGCATATATCCAAAAGAAATGAAGGCAGTCTTTTCAAGAGATGTCTGCACTTCCTTTTTTATTGCAGCATTATTTGCAATAGCCAAGTTGCTGTATAGCCACAAATATCTATTAATGGATGAATAGATAAAGAAAATGTGGTACATATATACTATGGAATATATTCAGCCATAAAAAAATGATTTTTTAAAATTTTAGACAACATGAATGAACCTAGAGAACATTATGTTAAGAGAAATAAACCGGTCACAGCAAGACAAATAATACCACATGATCTCAGTCACGTACGGAATCTAAAATATTGATATCGTAGAAGTAGAGGATAGAATGGTTGTTACTAGGCGCTGGGTCAGTAGTGGGAAAGAGGTTGAAAAAATGTCGGAAAAAGGTTATAAAGTTTCAGTTAGATAGGAGTAATAAGTTCAAGAGATCTGTTGTACAACATGGGTGACTATAGTTAAAAAGAATATATTGTATTCCTGAAACATGCTAACAGACTAGATTTAAAATATTCTCACCATAAAAATGGCAAACATATGAGGTAATAGATATTTAAATTTGCTTGATTTGGCTATTCTACAATGTATATATATTATAAAACATCATGTTGTACACCAAAAACATATACAATTTTACCTGTGAATTTTTTTAAAACATAAAAATTAAGAAGAAGAAACTATAGTAGAACTCACCTGTAAAAGACTATAGGGCTGAATTTTTTGTGTGTGGTGGAGGGGTGAAGTACAGAATTATTTTTCTCTAACATTTTTAATTTATATAATGATAATCTTTCTTTCAAGGTTTCTATTTCTTCTGACAATTTTAGCATCATATAGGTGAAGAAATGCATCTATTTTAATATGTTTTCACATTTATGAACACAAGTTTAATAATATTTAATATCTCTTTTAAAAATCTCAGCAGTTACTTGTACCATAAAACACTTGGATCTGAGTTCACCAGAGGCTGTAACGACATTTTACCTTTTTGTAGAGATATGTTTCAAGCTAAAGTCACATGTTTATGCTACTGAGAGGAGTCAAAAAACTGTAGTTTAACACATTGACTTATAACACTTGAAGGTAGTGTGACTGCAGCTGTGTATAAATGACTAGAAAATCAAAGTGCGTATTTTAGTAAAAACTTCTGGTATGTCATGTGAAAAGAAGTCTTTTTTACAGTATATTATAATAAATTACAGTACAGTACAGTAAATTACAGAATAAAATTAGGGCATATATTATATCTAAAGGAACTATTGTAAAAAATGGCAGCTGATGGAAAGAAACAAGTGGCACCATGTATAATGACAAGAACTGTGTAGAAAATTATAAAGTAAAGAACATGGAATAATGGAATTGCAGATAAAATTTATCTTGTGTCTCTATGTAAAATGCTATATATATCATATTTTATTTAAAAAATTAATAGACATTCAGAGTCTCCCTAGATTAGAGTCTATGCTTTTTTTTAAAATAATTCAAATTTTTTAATTGGCAAAGAACATTTGTACATATTTATGGGACAAAATGTGATGTTTTGATACATGAACACACACATACACTGTAGAAAAATGAAATCAAGCTAATTAACATATCTATTTCTTTACCTATTCTCTTGATTCCATTTTACAGTGCTTTTACTTCTAGACCTTAGTGTTAGAAGAGCCTTTCTTGTCGACATTGCTGTTTCATAACGTTATTGATGTTGTATGCTCCCTTAACTGTCTTGAATAGAAAATGGTAAAGGAAAAGAAAAGTAGATCTCTGGGAAGGAACAGTAGACAGTGGGAAATATAAAAATAGTCTACCATAAGTCCAACTATTTTTTTTATCTGGTATCATTGCCAAACCCACTTATCTTCTATTTTCTTGAGGTTTAGCTGCCTGAGGCTTGAAAGTCACTTCTCGGAGTCTCCATAGCCCCCAGCCTAGCAGAAAAAAATACTGGAATCTTACACTTCCTGGAAGATGTTTGGCCTCAAAGTGTCATATGCTAAGTCACTTGTCACTGCTGCCAAATCACTCTTTTGTGCATGATGCTACAACTGAACAAAAAATAAGTGTTCATTTTCTACCTTTTGGCATGGTTTTGGAATTTATATTACCAGGTTAATTTATAGTTCCTGAATCACCTTGAAAACCCTGAAGTTGACACATATATTGTAAAAATAGAAACTGCATAAATAATGAGATTGTTAGAGAATACCTTAAGTAGTTGGCATTTTTTAGAGGGTATATACCAATGACAGGTTGGCCCAGAGAATCCACATGGGTCATGATGAACACCTCCAACAAACTAGAATTACTTTCTAATTTAAGTGAATACGTTTCTTTACATAAAATAGTTTTATTTTGTACCTCATAGCAAATATTAATTTTACATTGTGTTGTTATGTTGAAGATTTCTTTTTGTTTGGTTTGTATATCATATTCCAACAAGTTATGCCACCAGTTTATTTAATTTTCTCCTATTTTGATTATTGATGTGATTATTTCTTCAAAAAGAAATTAGAGAAACTATAATAATAACATCTTTATTTTACTTTTGTTTAAAAATCAAAGAGGTCTACATGATGGCAACATAGCTACATAGACTGTATGTATATCCAATATCCTGCTGGTTGTCAAGTTTCTCTATAGAGGATATAGTTTCAACATATATCAAGGTGTGGTGCATGATTTATAAGTCTATCCAGAAAAATGTGTGATTTCTAACTTTTGTATATTAAACTGGTAATTCTAAATGTAGATTTCTATAATTTTATATACGATTATTAGCTAACATTAGTAAATGAATATTAACTATGAAATTACCAATATACTTTAATTTGACATATAATACTGGCCTTTTAAATTCACTTCTAAAATAAATCACACTTAATAAAATAATTGAAAAATAAAATACAGTGATGCACTAAATAGAAAAATCCAATATATTTTGAACAATTAGTATAAGTACCATTCAGGTTTTTTTACTTTAAAACTTTTCACTTTGGAGTATTTGAAGATAAGAGGAACATGCTAGCTAGCCTGTGTATAGCTACCATTGTTTTATGTAAATTGATCTTATATGCTATCTTAATGATCTGTCATGGAGTGTATTTTTACTCTAAAGAAAGTAGGTAGAAAATCAATATTATTATCCTTAAAAACACAAAAAGAGCATCCTTTTTATTTCTTTAGGTTGCTTTGTTTTAGATAATTTTTTCCTACATTTATACAATATGATTATTCTCATTTCGGGTCTTCATGTTGCTGTAGGAAGAGATCATTTATTTAAAAGGTAAAAGAATATTCTGCATAAATAGCATTAGCAGAATCTTTTTTTGTGTGTGCTGATTCTCAATATTGAAGCAAGGTGTCAGAACACAAGGAGGTTTGGGTTTATTGCTTAGTTTTCCCATGTTCACCTTCAAATATCTGCATGTCTGTAGAGTTCATAAGAATTAAAGTTGTTAGGAGCATTAAATCAGTTTTTACCTCTTTATCTAGCTGTATTTAAATTAGTAAAGAATTAGATATCCAAAAGCTTGAAATATGATGTGAAGAGTTACAATGCCATTCATTTTTCTTTTACAGTGTTAGAATCACCTTTACCACCTTCAATATATTTTTAAGTGCATAAAGAAAGAAAAAAAATGACATCATGTCCACTTTCCCGTGTCTATTTGAAACAATGCACACGCCATCCCACTTTCTTTTGCTCATTCCTGAAATGCAACATAAATATACATACATACACCCACTCCTAGCAAAGCAGCCAAATGTACCAGGCAACAGATGGGAAACTGAGAGCCCATGTGTTCACATTCCTATTATGCCAATAACTTGCTGGGTGATCTTGGGCAAACTACATATCTTCAGCTAATTAGCTTCTCTCTAAAAGAACAGAGCCATAGGGCCTGGATATTAGCTCTCAGAAGCCAAATAATGAATTAGCCCCATCATCTTCCTTAATATGGAAAACATATTCAAATAATAAAGAGCTGGAATAGATCTTATTATTATTGCATAATCTCACTAGGTTTTCCCTGCTGTTCTGAAGGCTACAACCAAATGCTTTGCAATACCCATTTAAAAAAAAAAAAAAAAAAAAAAAAAACTTTCTCTACTACTACAACAATAAGAATTTTTTAAAAAGATGAATTCTCTAATGCTGACATAGTAACAAAGGAAAAACAATAGATACATCTAACTTCTCCAAAGAAGATGCAAAAATAGACAATAAATGTACAAAATAATTTTCAACATAATTAGTCATTAGGGAAATAAAAATCAAAACTAATCTACTAAGATGGCTAAAATACAAAATACAGAAAATAACGAGAATTGGTATGGTGTGGAAAAATTGGAACTCCACATAGATTGCTAATGGGATTGTGAAATGTTGCAGTGACTCTGGAAAATAGTTTGAATGTTCTTCAAATTGTTAAACATAAAATTAGCAGATATTTCTCTAGTAGTTATGTATCCAAGAGCATTGAAAACATATGTCCACCCACAAACACATACACAAATGTTCACAGCAGCATTATTTATCGTGATTCCAAAATGGAAACAACCCAAATGTTCATCAACTGACAAACAGGTAAACAAAATGTGATAGATTTATACAATGGAATATTATTCCATCATAGGAATGAAGTACTGAAGTATGCTACAATATAGATAAACCTTATAAACAGTATGTTAAGTGAAAGAAGTCAGTCATAAAATACTCCATATTATATAATCCTATTTATATAAAATGTTCAGAAAAGGCAAATCCATAGAGATAGAAAGTTGACTAACAGCAAAACTGATTCAATGCTATTTGGTGTCACCTCAGTCTATCCTCATAGACTTCAATAACTGAATTACAGGAATATGTTAAGGAGTCCTAAGCTGGTTTTTCCAGAAAGAAGATCTTGAAAAAAATATCTTTTTTGTGCAGGTTGTTAATTTGATAAAAGTGAAACAAGTATGTACTGACAATTAATGCAAGATTACATTATGGATCAGGTAAAAGTGTAGACAACTATCCCCCAGTCCTGGTGGGAGCACACACCCCTCCCTGCCTTACATAAAGATCTATGTAAACTATAATTCTAAACTGTCTGATTGTGAGAGGAAAAGGGATAATTTATCTGCCATTACCTATTGCTCATTGACCAAAGGTGAACCCATTGCATGTTAACATCTTCACATGTTCAGTTACTACATACACGAGCAGCTAGCAATTCTCATAGTATCTCAGGTTGAGGCATCAGAAAGCAAGGGATATGGGCAACAACTGAGGTTAGGTACAATCACATTACACTTAATTGTAACACTATGCAGCAGTACCTAAAGAAAAGATAGTTGAGAGACCATAATGCTGAACATAAGTAGTATAAAATACAGTCTCTAGCCCTTTATTTCCAATTATGTCTAGTAGTGTTCTGAAGCTGTTCCTACCAGCTCATAAAAGTGGATCATATGCCTGCATCTCTTGCCAATTCTGAGTCTAGTAACATCCTGTTAGTAGCTTGAGATTGGCCATGGTGGGAGTACTTACACAACGGAAATGGGCAACCACTAAAAATTAGCTGTTTAATAAATCTGTATATCAGAGCATTAAACATTTATCAGCACATCTCCTATATATCATTCTTTGTAGTTTTTGCTAACTAGACACTAGACTAGGGAAACTATGTGTTTACTGATACCTAGACATAAAATACAACCTCTGACCTCCTTCTTTGACTTATTGAGACAGAAATTTGGTGAATATGAGGGAAGCAGACGGTATTAGTTAGGGTTCTCTTAGAGGAACAGAACTATATTTTATATTTATATATATATATGGGGATTTTATTAACTGTAAACTTACATGATCACAATGTCCTACAATAGACTGTAAGCTGAGGAGCAAGGACAGCCACTCTGAGTCCCAAAACTGAAGAACATGGGGTCCGATGTTCAAGGGCAGGAAGCATTCAGCACGGGAGAAAGATGTAGGCTGGGAGGATAGGCCAGAATAGTTTTTTCACATTTTTCTGCCTGTTTTATATTCACTGGTGGCTGATTAGATGGTGGCAACCCAGATTAAGGTTGGGTCTGCTTTTCCCAGCCCACTGACTCAAATGTTAATCTCTTTTGGCAACACCCTCAGACACACCCAGGGTCAATATTGCATCGTTAATCCAATCAAGTTAACTCCCAGTATAAACCATCACAAGTCCAACCCTTGTCAACTTGATCCCATAAACATCTCTTGAGATCATACATAATCTTCAAATAAAGAATAATAAGGTTGGCAGGGAGCAGTGACTCACACCTGTAATCCCAGCACTTTAGGAGGCCGAGGCAGGCAGATCACGAGGTCAGAAGATCGACACCATCCTTGCTAACACAGTGAAACCCCATCTCTACTAAAAATACAAAAAATTAGCCAAGTGTGGTGGCACACACCTGTAGTCCCAGTTACTTGGGAGGCTGAGGCAGGAGAATTGCTTGAACCTGGGAGATGAAGATTGCAGTGAGCTGAGACATGCCACTACACTCCAGCCTGGGTGACAGAGTGAGACTCCATCTCCAAAAAAAAAAAAAGTGTAATAAGGTCACAATTATGCCTAACATAATACAATTATTCTTTGTACAACCAGAAACGCAACACTTTCCAACCCAGATACTATTATATAAAGTTAGCAATACTTAACCTGAGCTTATAGGAAGTTAATAAATTTTATGTCACGTACTAAAGGAAAAGAAAATGAAGATATTTTCTTAGTATAAGTGTATACATTCACGAACATGTTATTAACAAAAAAAGGAGAAAATACTCATGACAATTGCAGTCCTCATTGCTGCAGCTGGTCACGTGTTTGTAGCTGGTATTGATAACCACCTTCTATTACCCATTCTGTATTCCCTTTGCCTTCAGCAAGAAACTCAACAGGTCATGTTTTTTTCCTGGTGAAGTGACCCAAACTTTCATTCCTGAAAGGTCTGGGCCATTTGTAGTCCTGCCTGGATTAGGCTGTTATAGTTTCACATTGACCTTAATCACAGGGTATGGTAATACTAAGAGATGCACTAATGGATCTCCTGTATTCCATGCATACTGTTCCTTACCTCCATTGTGGAGCAGTAGACTGAATTCATCTTGATAGTCTAGGTCAATTATCCCAGCCCACACTGTAACTCCCTTCTTAGCTTGTTGACTTAAAGATAGGAGGAGCCCAAAGTGTCCAGGTGGCAATCTTAACTTCCAGTTTAATAGAATTGGTGTTGTGTCACCTGGTGGCAGCATTCTTCCCTCTGGAACTAAGACCTCTAGGCCAGCAGAACGTAATGTCGTGGGAACAGGAAGAAACAATTTTGCTAGTGGATCACTAGGGATGCTGGTGAGTGGTGCCACTTTCACTTCCACACCTTGATTCCTGGCCCCATGAATCCTGGCTATGGGAGAAACAGTACCATATATTGAACACTGATTCAGAGCATGCACGGCCTTCTGAAGAACTTTGCCCCAGAACTGCAAAGAATTGTCACCTAGTTGACATTGTAATTGTGACTTCAAAAGGCCATTCTACTATTATATCGATCCAGGTCTTTAGGATGATGGGGAACAAAGTAAGACCAGTGAATTCCATGAGCATGAGTCCACTGCCACAGTTCTTTAACTGTAAAGTGAGTGCCTTGGTCAGAGACAATGCTCTGTGGAATACCATGACAGTGGATAAGGCATTTCATGAGTCCAAAGATGGTAGTCTTGGCAGAAGCATTGTATGCAGGATAGGCAAATGCATATCTGGAGTGTCTATTCCAGTGAGGACAAAACTCTGCACTTTCCATGATGGAAGACGTCCAATAAAATCAACCTGCCACCAGGTAGCTGGCTGATTATCCTGAGGAATGATGCCATATCGAGGACTCAGTGTTGGTCTCTGCTGCTGGAAAGTTGGGCACTCAGCAGTGGCAGTAGCCAGGTCAGCCTTGGTGTGTGGGAGTCCGTGTTGCTGAGCCCACGCATAACCTCCATCCCTCCCACCATGGCCACTTTGTTCATGAGTCGAATGGGCGATGAAAGGGGTGGCTGGGGAAAGAGGCTGAGTGGTGTCCATAGAACAGGTCTTCCTATCCACTTGATTATTAAACTCCTCCTCTGAGGTCACCTGTTGGTGAGCACTCACATGAGATGCAAATATCTTCACAGTATTTGACCACTCAGGTTCATCTACATACCTCTTCCCCAAATTTCTTTGTCACCAATTTTCCAAGCAAGCTTCTTCCAAGTTCTTGACCATCTAGCCAAGCCATTGTCTACAGTACAAAAATCAGTATATAATAGCACATCTGGCTGTTTCTCTTTCCATGCAAAGTTCTCAACCAGGTAAACTACTTGAAGTTCTGCCCACTGGAAAGGTTTCCCTTCACTGCTGTCCTTCAAGGCTGTCCTAGAAGGGGCTGTAGTGCTGCAGCTGCAGCTGTCCACTTTCTGGTGGTGCCTGAATATCGTGCAGAACCATCTGTGAACTAGGCCCTAGTCTTCTCTTCCTCTGTCAACAGATCATAGGGAACTCCAGGAGACACTCGGTGCAGGCTGAGGAAGAGAAGGCAGGGTGGCAGGAGTGGAGACCATGGGCATTTCAGCCACTTTCTCATGTAACTTACTTGTGCCTTCAGGACCTGCTTAAGCCTGATCACATATATACCACTTCCATTTGATGATGGAATGCAACTGTGCACGACCCACTTTACTGCTAGATGTGTCAGAAAGCACCCAGTTTATGACAGGCAATTCGGGTGGTGTGGTGACTTGATGACGGATAGTCAAATGTTCAGTTTCTACCAAAGCCCAGTAACAGGCCAAGAGCTGTCTCTCAAAAGGAGAGTAGTTATCTGCAGAAGATGGCAGGGCCTTGCTCCAAAATCCTAGAGGCCTCCCCTGTGATTCACCTATGGGAGCCTTTCAAAGGTTCCAAACAGCACCCCTATCTGCCACTGACATCTCAAACACCATTGGATCTGCTGGGTCTTATGGCCCAAGTTCCAAGCAGGTTGCACAGTAGCCTAGACCTGTTGAAAAGCCTTCTCCTGTTCTGGACACCACTCAAAACTGGCAGCCTTTTGGGTCACTTGATAAATGGGCTGGAGTAACACACCCAAATGGAGAATCTGTTGCCTCCAAAATCCAAATAGGCCCACTATGTGTTGTGCCCCTTTCTTCATTGTAGGAGGGGCCAAATGCGGCAATTTATCCTTTACCTTAGAAGGAATATCTTGACAGAAGGAATATCCCACACCATTGGACCCCTAGAAATTTTACTGAGGTAGAAGTCCCTTGAATTTTGGTTGGCTTTATTTTCATCCTCTGGCAGGCAAATGTTTCACTAACAAGTTGATATATCCCTGAGTAGGACAGTGAAGGTGTATTGCTGGTCTCACCAGCTGATGGCAAATTGCTTCTGGTGGGCCTTATGGACAGGAATGGAGAAAAGGGCATTTGCCAAGTCAATGGCTACATACCAGGTACCAGGAGATGTGTTAATTTGCTCAAACAATGAAACCACATCTGGTACAGCAGCTGCAATTGGAGTCACCACTTGGTTAAGCTTATGATAATTCACTGTCATTCTCTAAGATCCATCTGTCTTCTCCACAGACCAAATGGGCGAGTTGAATGGGGATGTGGTGGGAATCACCACCCTTGCATCTTTCAATTCCTTCATGGTGGCACTAATCTCCACAATCCCTCAAATCATGTGATATTGTTTTTACTATTTTTCTAGGTAGAGACAGCTCTAATGGCTTCCATTTCCCTTTTCCACCATGATAGGCCTCACCCTACTAGTCAGGTAGCCAACTAGTGAGGTTCTGCCAGCTGCTAAGTAGGTCTATGCCAATTATGCATTCTGATACTGGGGAAATGACCATGGATGAGTCCGGGGGCTCACTGGACCCACTGTAACTCAGACCTGATATAAAACTCCATGAATTACCTGACCTCCATAAGTCCCTACTTTAACTGAAGGACCACAATGACATTTTAGGGTCCCTGGAATCAGTGTCAGCTCAGAGCCAGTGTCCAACAGTCCCCGAAATGTCTGATAATTTCCCTTTCATCAATGCACAGTTACCCTGGTAAAAGACCAGATGTCTTCTTGGGGAAGGATGACAGAAAGATTAACTGCACAAATTGTCGGTAATGTAGTGGAGTCTTTCCTCAAGGGAGCCTGGCCTCCCCTTCATTCAGGGGGTTCTGGTTCTGTAAACTGACTCAAGTCTGGAAATTCATTGAGGGGCCATGACTCTCTGTTTTTATAATTCAAATTAGTCTTTTGTCCATTTGACCTAGAAGTTTTCTGTTTCTATCATTTAAGTAGGAATGCAGTAGGTTTCCTATCGATTTCATTTCTAGAAACATCAAAATTAATAGTCAATGCCAGAGCTCTACCCGAGGCAGATTGTTCTGATTGCCGCTTTGCCCCTGCTGTCCATTACGGTAGCTACGCCCACCTTGAGTGACTGCAGTTCCCACTATTAGATCTCACATAAAGAGAAGAGGAGCTACAGGACCCTTCAAAAACAGAGGTGCTCTCCTCACAAATCAGTTTCACAAAGTATTGGCCAAGGGTTTATCTTCTGGATCCTCCCAGCTGGGATGAATAGGCCTAAAGTGACTAATCCACTTCATCCCAATCTCTCTAAGCCTTTGGATCCCTTCCTCTACAGTAAACCAAGGGAGATCAGGCATTTCTAGCTCACTCACAGTGGGCCATCTTTTAATCCATATTTCAGTTAACCAAGCAAAAGAACTATCAGAACCTCTTTTAACTCAACGAGCTGCAACATTGAAGGCAGAGTCCCTACTTGGTGGGCCAAAATGCAAAATTATTCACAGACACAATATCATTGATTTTTCTACTGTAGCACATTTATATTATCAAAATAATATAATTTTTAAAATATTTTAAAATTATTTTTAACATAATTTAAAAAAAAGTTTTCATCTTTTGTTAGATGATCATATAGAGCTCTGTCTCCTCCTCTTTTTCTTGGTATATAATGAATTCCATTGAAAAGCTCACTAATATCAATTACACTGATATGTATAAATTACTTTTTGGCCTGTAAGAATAAATTTATAAGAGAGTAAGGTGGTTACCTTTTTTTCTCCTTCTTCATAAAGAAGAACACACATTGCAAACTCAAACTTTTTTGTTGTTCTTACTGTATCATTGCCCAGAATATTCTGCCTGTCTTTAGAGTCTAATACATTGATTAGTGAATTACAATGGACAGAACTGTGATGCATTAAAGAGATGCTAATATTTTCACTGCTCTTCAATTTCCCTGTTTCCAGGTTTGTTGTCCCAAAATAGTGACCATTTTATACGTATATATATTTTTCCCCTGCTGTATCTTAGCCATTTCTCCTCTGCCATCATTTCCCCACATTAGTACTATGCACAGCTATTGCCAAGCTCTGAGCTAAAATACTAGGCTCAGGGGTCAGAGATCAGACTTTTTAAGACAATGTGCCTCTCTAATTGAGGGCAAATATGTCTTTCTTCCTGTATACTTGACTACTGAAGATGTACACAAGATCAGCCTTTTCATTTATTACAGTGATATCAATATGTTTTTAGTTTGGGGAGCTAAAAATGCAACGATTCAATGAATGAAAATGAGTTTTCCCAATGGCTAATGGCCAACTCATTTAATCCAGAAAAGTTCTGAAATTGAATGAGGAAAGGGAGCAAAGGAAAAGTGGACCAAAGGTTTTTAAAGACCTTAAAAATCATGTTTTGTTTGATTTGGTTTGGTTCCTTTCATCTGAATCACTTACATATTATGGGTCAATTCGGAGTCAAATGAGTATATTTGCAAGACAAAGCATTTTGGATCAAAATTTTTTGAGCAGAGTCTGAACAACTTGATGTGACAAAAGTAATTTTACAAACAAGTCTGTGCTATTGAGAAAAATAATTTTATTCTAGTAAGGCTCATCTCAGAAGAGGTAAATATAAGCAGGTCCTGTGACTTTAGTAAAGAGGATTGTTTTTGCCATTTCTGTTTTTATTTTTCTCACTCAGGTATGCAAAACGAGACCTTAAAATGAAAATAGCCTGGGTGTGGTGACTCACACCTGTAATCCCAGCACTTTGGGAGGCCTAAGTGGGTAGATCACTTGAGGTTAGGAGTTCAAGACCAGCCTGGCCAACATGACAAAATCCTGAATCTACTAAAAATACAAAAATTAGTCAGTTGTGGTGGTGCACATCTGTAATTCCAGGTACTCTGGAGACTGAGGAACGAGAATCACTTGAACCCAGGCGGTGGAGGTTGCAGTGAGCCAAGATTGCACCACTGCACTCCAGCCTGGGCAATAGAGGAAAGCTCTGGCCAGAACAAACAAACCAACCAACCAAAAACCACAAAAGAAAATATTTTTTTTTTTTTAAAGCAGAGTACTAGTACATGACTTTGGGCATATATAAAGTTTAACACATTGATCAGTAGCACCATAGAGTTTGGCCTACTCCACATTGTTTTCCTCTGTATCTTGTTTGAACAGCATTCAAGGCCAGGAAGAAACAGTTGAAAAAGTGACTGCTTCCATTATCATGGCATTGCCAGAATCTCCTGTAGTCATTCTCCCAGCCTATGTTTTCAAACTGACTCTGACATTCACCCAGATTATAATTGTGGATTTCAGAAACTGACAGTTTGTGGGTAAATCAACATCACAGTAGGGCTGATCTGTTCAGTGAACAGATAATATGGACTAGAGATTTCATAGCATGAGATTGATTTTATCATACAACTAGGCTGAGACAGAGAGAAAAAATCATTGTAATTATTATAAACCCAAGGGCAAAGTGATAAATTAAAAATAGTTTTCTTATATCATTTTGTCAGTTGAACTTAAGATTGCACAGAGACAGGGTAAAGAATGAAAGAGTTTAAAAAGCAGTTTTTCATTTTTTTTAGTCAGAACTGAAACTGTGTTAAGAATGAAAGAAAAGCAAAAAATGGCATGTTGATTTAGCTAGAGAAGAAAAGAGATTTGCTTAGGAAAAGTGAAGGTCTTAAATAGAAATCTACAAAATAGGAAGGAAGAAAGATAACATGCCCATACATAACTATTTTTAAAGTCAAACTAGCAAAGTTGAAGCTCTTTCCTTTTTTGATTAGGATTCAAAAAGATTTCTCATAGCAAGAGAAAGTCAAGATGTTAGCAAAATAAAATAAAAATAAAATTTGGAAGCCTTCCATAGGAAGCCTGTGAGACAGAAAAGTATATGGAATTATATACTCTAACAGTGTTCTTTATTCAAAAAGTTGTGTTATTCATTAGGTAAGATTTAGAAATATTTTAGAAAGAAAGGTTTGAGAATATTAGTATGAAATTCAAATATTTGTTGATTTTCTTGATTAAAAAATAACATGAAGTGGAAAAGTAGGTCATTCTTGTGCTAGAAGAGAACATCAGATGACAAGCGGGGACTTGAAAGATGAGATGCTGAAGTTAAAGCGTGAAACAATAAATTATACCCAGCTGTTTGGAATTCTGAACAGGTAGTTGATTACATTTTAGCAGAATTACCCAAACTTTGCCTTAGTGGTAGGCAAGGTATGTTTTGAAAAAACTGAATGTTTTTTCATACTCAGCATTCAAAAACTGTATCTCTCACTTCAAGAGACCTATAAGACAGAATCAGCTAGAATACATCAGTAAAACAAACATCTGGACCCAAACAAAGGTAAAGTTGGTAGAAAGGTAATCCATCAATAGAAAATAGTATTTTTCCTGCATCAGGCAGAGGAAGAATGGAACTAGAGTTAAAAATAAACTATATCTTCTTTTTGCTTTTTTTTCCTTTTTGTCTTGGCCTACTTGAAAGGCATAGCAGTCTAATAGAAAGTGTGAACCCAAAATGGATGAGACAGGTCTCAATCAATTTAGAAAGTTTATTTTGCCAAGGTTAAGGATGTGCCTGTAATACAGCCTCAGGAGGTCCTATCACATGTACCCAAGTTGCTCAGAGCACAGCTTGGTTTTATACATTTCAGGGAGACATGAGACATCAATTAATATGCATACGATGTATATCGGAAGGCGAGATAACTTGAAACATGAACGGGGCTTCCAGGTAGATAAGAGATAGGTAGATAAGAGACAAACGGTTGCATTATTTTGAGTTTCTGTTTAGCCTTTCACTGAATATACAATTTACATGTGAGAGGAGGGTAGAGGAATAGTCAGGTATACCTTAGTCTGGCTTAGTGAAACAATAGGGCAGAAGAAGCAATCAAATATATATTTGTCTCATGTGAGCAGAGAATTTGAGTCCTGTCTGTCTTTGTCCACAAGCTAATATGATTTGGCTCTGTGTCCCCACGCAAATCTCATCTTGAATTGTATTCCCGTAAGTGGGAGAAACCCAGTGGGAGATAATTGGAGTCACGGGGGCGGTTTCCTCCATAATGTTCTTTTGGTAGTGAAAAAGTCCCACGAGATCTGGTAGTTTTATTGGGTTTCTGCTTTTGCCTTTTCCTCATTTTACCTTGCCACCACCAAGAAACAAGTGCCTCTCAACTCCCACCACAATTCTGAGGCTTCCCAAGCCATGTGGAACTGTAAGTCCAATTAAACCTCTTTTTCTTCCCACTCTTGGGTATGTCTTTATCAGTAGCATGAAAATGGACTAAAACAGTACTTTGGTACCAGTAGAGTGAGGCGTTGCTGAAAAGATACCCAAAAACGTGGAAGCGACTTTCGAACTGGGTATCAGGCAGAGGTTGGAACAATTTGGAAGGCTCAGAAAAAGACAGAAAAATGTGGGAAAGTTTGGAACCACCTAAAGACTTGTTGAATGGCTTTGATAAAAATGCGATAGTGATATGAACAATAAGGTCCAGGCTGAGGTGGTCTCAGATGGAGGTGAGGAATTGGTTGGGAACTCTTCTTATGTTTTAACAAAGAGACTGGTGGCATTTTGCCCCTGCTCTAGAGATCTGTGGAACTTTGAACGTGAGAGAGATGATTGAGAGTATCTGACAGAAGAAATTTCTAAGCAGAAAGCACTCAAAACGTGACTTGGGTGCTGTTAAAAGCATTCCGTTTTAAAAGGGAAACAGAGCATAAAAGTTCAGAAAATATGCAGCCTGATGATGCAGTAGAAAAGAAAAATCCATTTCTTAAGAAGAAATTCAAGCTGGCTGCAGAAATTTGCATAAGTAATAAGGAGCTGAATGTTAATCACCAAGAAAATGGGAAATATGTCTCCTGGGCATGTCGTAGGTCTTTATGACAGCCCTTCCCATCACAGACCCTGAAGCCTAGGAGGAAAAAATGGCTTTGTGGGCCGGGCCCATGGTCCCCACGCTGTGCGCAGCCAAGGGACTTGGTGCCCTGCATGCCAGCCACCTCAGCCATTGCTAAAGGGAACTAAGGTACAGCTTGACCCATGGTTTTGGGGGGTGCAAGCTACAAACTTCGGTAGCTTCCACCTGGTGTTGAGCCTGCAGGTGCACATAAGTCAATAACTGAGGTTTGGGAACCTCCACACAAATTTCAGAAGATGTATGTAAACACCTGGATGCCCAGGCAAAAGTTTGTGTGGTGGCAGGGCCCTCATGGAGAACCTCTGCTAAGGCAGTGCAGAAGGGAAACGTGCCCCCACACAGAGTCCCTACCGGGGCACCACCTAGTGGAGCTGTGAGAAGAGGGCCACCATCCTCCAGACCCCAGAATGGTAGATCCACTGACAGCTTGCACAGTGTGCCTGGAAAAGCTGCAGATACTAAATGTCAGTCTATGAAAGCAACCAGCAGGGGACCAGACCCTGCAAAGCTACTGGGGTGGAGCTGCAAGTAACACTTGCCTCAGTGTTACTAGGGAGGATGAGGTGGGAGAATGACATGAACCCAGGAGGTGGAGCCTGCAGTGAGCCAAGATCGTGCCACTGCGCTCCAGCCTGGACAGCAGAGCAAGAGTCGGTCTCAAGAACCTACCTCTTGCCTCAGTGTGGCCTGCATCTGAGACATGGAGTCAAAAAAGATCATTTTGGAGCCACAGAATTCGATTGCCCCACTGGATTTCGACTTGCATGGGCCCTGTAACCCATTCGTTTTGTTCGATTTCTCCCATTTAGAATGGGTGTATTTACCCAATACCTGTATCCCTATTGTACCTAGGAAGTAACTAGCTTGCTCCTGATTTTACAGGCTCATAGGTGGAAGGCAGTAGCTTTGTCTCAGATGAGACTTTGGACTGTGGACTTTTGGGTTAATGCTGACATGAGTTAAGACTTTGGGGACTGTTGAGAAGGCATGATTGGTTTGAAATGTGAGGACATGAGATTTGGAGGAGCCAGGGGCGGAATGACATGGTTCAGCTCTGTGTCCCCACCAAAATCTCATCTTGAATTGTACTCCCATGATTCCCACGTGTTGTGGGAGGGACCTGGTGGAATATAATTTGAGTCATGGGGGCGGTTTCCCCCATACTGTTCTCATTGTAGTGGATACCTCTCACGAGATCTTAGGCTTTATCAAGGGTTTCTCCTTTCGCATTTTCCTCATTTTCTCTTGCCGCCATCATATAAGAAGTGCTTTCGCCTCCTGACATAATTCTGAGGCCTCCCAGTCATGTGGAACTGTAAGTCCAATTAAACTTCTTTTTCTTCCCAATCTCGGGTATATCTTTGTCAGCAGCATGAAAATGGACTAATACACAAGGAATTTCTTTATGGGAAAATTATGAGGGAAGTATATAGCTTTTTAAAATCTTTGTAGCTATCTTATTTAGGAATAAAATGGGAGACAGGTTTGTTCCACTCTTGACTTCCATTTGGCTTCCTGATTTTGGGGTCCCAGAATTTATTTCCTTTCACAAAATGTATAATACACGCAAAGCAACAGTTTACAGGTGTATTGTCTTCCTCCGACCACTGTAACAAAGTAACAAAACCCAGAGGCTCAAACAACAGATATTTACCTTCTCACAATTCTGGATGATAGAAGTCAAAATTAAGGCGTCAGCAGGATCAGTTTCTTCTGAGGCCTGTAAGGAAGAATCTGTTTCATGCGTTTCTCATAGTCCTGGTAGTCTCAGACATTCCTTGGCTAGTGTGTTACTGGTGGTGAATACATAGGGGTCTGTAGCCAACCTCAATTCTTGCTTCCTCAGAAGAAAGAATTCAACTGAGTGGCATAAGGTAGAAGAGACTGAGGCAAGTTTTAGAGCAGAAGTGAAAGTTTATTAACAACCTTTAGGACAGGAATGAAAAGACAGTAAAGTACACTTGGTAGAGGACCAGATGGGCTTTTTGAAAGACAAGTGCACGGTTTGATCTTTTGACTTGGGGTTTCATATGTTGGCCTGCTTTTAGGATCTTGAGTTACATCTCTCTTGATTTTTTGCTTAGGGTGGGCTGTAGCAAGACAGTGGTCTGCTAGCACTTGGGTGGTGAGCATGCGCGGTGCGTTTACTGGAATTGTACACATGCTCACTTGAGTCATTTTTTCCTTACCAGCCAAATGTCCCTCGGAGGTCATATACCAGTTAAACTCTGCCATTTTGCCTCTTAGTGCACATGTGTGAGCCCACTCACCAAACTCCTGAGATTTTACAGGGAAGCTACTGATCACCAGTTTCAGGTTTTCCCTATCCATAGGGAGACTGCCTTGTGCTGGCTGAAACCAACTATTATTTTAGAGAGACAGTTACCAGCCACCTGATCATTACCTGATGGTCACCTGACATTCCTGGTTGTGGGGAATGGGGATGGGCCCTCTCTTACCATGTTCATGTCTGACTCGCTACCTACTGTTAAGAAGTGGATGACATTTTTCCTAGGTCTATCCATCATCTTCCCCCTATGCATGTCTGGCTCCGTGTCCAAATGTTTCTTTATATTAGGACACCAGTAATATTGGATTTGATTCTATACTAATGGCCTAATCTTAGCTTCATTATTTGCAAATACCCTATTTCCAAATGAGGCCACATTCACAGGTACTGGAGGTTACGACTTCATCTTTTTTCAGGGCATAGGGGAGACAATTCAAATCAGAAGCATTAGATAAACAATAAAGAATGTAGTAGATAACAATGATTCTGGCCAGGCGCGGTGGCTCACACTTATAATCCGAGCACTTTGGGAGGATTATGAGGTCAGGAGATCGAGACCATCCTGGCTAATACAGTGAAACCCCATCTCTGAAATACAAAAATAAATAAATAAATTCCAAAAATACAAAAAATACAAAAACAAACAAACAAACAAAAACACACACACACACACACACACACACACACACACACACACACACATACAAAATAGCCAGGCGTGGTGGTGGGGGTCTGTAGTCCCAGTTACTAGGGAGGATGAGGTGGGAGAATGACATGAACCCAGGAGGTGGAGCTTGCAGTGAGCCAAGATCGCGCCACTGCGCTCCAGCCTGGACAACAGAGCAAGAGTCGGTCTCAAAAAATAAAAAATAAAAAAAATAAAGAGTGTTTCTTATGCCTTTTAAATACTTCAAAATACTCACATTCTGTGAAATTAAAGAAAAAGAAAATACTAAAGAAGGGAAAGGAGGCCTGGCGCGGTGGCTCACTCCTGTAATCCCAGCACTTTGGGAGGCTAAGGCGGGCAGATCACGAGGTCAAGAGATCAAGGTCATCCTGACCAATATGGTGAAATCCCGTTTCTACTAAAAATACAAATATTAGGTGTGCACCTGTATTCCCAGCTACTCGGGAGGCTAAGGCAGGAGAATCGTTTGAACCCATGGGTGGAGGTTGCAGTGAGCTGAGATCATGCCCCTGCACCCAGCCTGGGCAGCTGAGTGAGACTCTATCTCAAAAAAAAAAAAAAAAAAAAAAGTTTTTTTCATGTATATCACTGCATACGTTCCCACGAGACCTTTGCATCCACAAGCTCTGAAGC
This sequence comes from Macaca thibetana thibetana, assembly GCF_024542745.1. NCBI lineage: Eukaryota > Metazoa > Chordata > Mammalia > Primates > Cercopithecidae > Macaca > Macaca thibetana. The sequence goes on from NC_065594.1 coordinate 49,312,297, forward strand.
ATAGTAGTTTTATCTGGGAATAGTGCTGAAGGTGATTCTCAAACGGAAATGACAAGATTAAGAGGAAAATATGCTAGGAAGTGGGAATTATGGATATGGAATTATCCTTTAAGTGTCTGCAGCAAACTCATTTAACACGGTGTCAAGTATATATATATATATATATATATACACACACACACACACACACATATATATGACGTAGGATCTTTCTAGAAAAGAAAAATATCTCAGAAAAATCTGAGTAGGAAAGCACTTTTGGAATCTGGGAAATCTCAAAATGCCTGCATGCCTGTAAAGTGTTATATTTAAAGTTAGGACAGCTTGGTAGTAGAATTAAAAACAGTCTGTTTCCCTACAGAATTCTCATAGTTATTTCACCTGTGCAGGGCTTTGAATTCAAGGTCTAAAGAAATATTTAGAGTTAAAGGTATGTAAATATATGGGGTGAAAATCAAAGGAATGCAGGAACCTCGGGAAGGAACAAGAGATAAGAATTGTCACCCTGCAGAAGTCTACATCTGTGCAAAAGATGAGGCCATTTCAATTCTGAAAGAGGAAGCAGGGAAGCATGACTTTTTAACGCATGATGCCACAACTAACATTTTGATAGGTGATTTTTCACAAATGGGTTGTAAATTTGGAACAACTTGTACTGACTGGCATCTTGTGAAAGCTGTATGATGTTCTATTCTTGCATCTATCTGCACGTCTTTTGAAAAAAATGAATTATCACTTTTTTTTGGAAACAGTATTACGGAAGTCACATCAAGGTTAATTTTTTGTATAATAAAACTGTTCCTTCAGAATTGGTGAAATGTGAGAGAGACATGAGGAATTTGAAGATGGTTTAATTCAGCTTTTGAAGTGTTATTCTTAGAAAGACAACTGCAGAGGAAAGTATGCAGACATCTCTCAGGCACCCAAATAAGATCTTTGTGACTGGTTAAGAAGCAAGTTTTCATTAAGCTATGTACCTTTATAATAACGATTAGATGTATTAGTCAACTGCTGTTACAACAAGGTTTCATAATGAATTATCACAGATAATTATCACAAAGCTCAGTGACCTCCAATAAGCATTTATTTTCCTTGCTCAAGAGTCTGAATTTCAATTGGTACAGTTCTATGTCAGGCAACAGATCAGCTGTATTTGGCTCTAATCTTTGGGTTAGATTCATGTCTACTCTTCATGTCTCCCCACTCTTGCTCCAGCTGCTATCTGGCAAATTTTCTTTTGGCAAACTTTGTGAACACCAGAGAACAATATAAACCAAATAAGCATGTTTAAGCCTCAGCTCTCAATACATCTGCTCACCTCCACTGGCTGAAACTATTTATATGATCAAGCTTAAATTCAGTGAAGCAGAGGTATAAACTTTCTGCAAATGTCACTATCACAACATCATGGAACTCCACCTTAACAAAAAGTTTTATTTGTGCCTAACATCATTCTCTTGATGATTCTCAAAACAATAATCTCAGGCCTATTTCTCATAATTCCGTATGTTTCTATATATATTATTTGTTATTTAAAATTATGTATTTAATAATCAATCGAGAGCATCTGTTCTTTCTTGACTTTTTAATGATTGCCATTCTGATTGGCATGAGATGGTATCTCATTGTGGTTTTGATTTGCATTTCTCTAATGATCAGTAATGTTGATTTTTTTTTCATATGTACATTGGCCACATAAATGTCTTCTTTTGAGAAGTGTCTGTTCATGTTCTTTGCCCACTTTTTAATGATTTTTTTCTTGTAAATTTTTTTCTTTTTAAATTTATTTATTATTATTATACTTTAAGTTGTAGGGTACATGTGCATAACGTGCAGGTTTGTTACATATGTATACTTGTGCTATGTTGCTGTGCTGCACCCATCAACTCGTCATTTACATCAGGTATAACTCCCAATGCAATCCCTCCCCCTCCCCCCTCCCCATGATAGGCCCCGGTGTGTGATGTTCCCCTTCCTGAGTCCAAGTGATCTCATTGTTCAGTTCCCACCTATGAGTGAGAACATGCGGTGTTTGGTTATCTGTTCTTGTGATAGTTTGCTAAGAATGATGGTTTCCAGCTGCATCCATGTCCCTACAAAGGACACAAACTCATCCTTTTTTATGGCTGCATAGTATTCCATGGTGTATATGTGCCACATTTTCTTAATCCAATCTGTCACTGATGGACATTTGGGTTGATTCCAAGTCTTTGCTATTGTGAATAGTGCTGCAATAAACATACGTGTGCATGAACTCAAACAAATTTACAAGAAAAAAACAAACAACCCCATCAAAAAGTGGGCAAAGGATGTGAACAGACATTTCTCAAAAGAAGACATTCATACAGCCAACAGACACATGAAAAAATGCTCATCATCACTGGCCATCAGAGAAATGCAAATCTTGTAAATTTTTAAAGTTACTTTTAGATTCTGGATATTAGATCATTGTCAGGTGGATTGCAAAAAATTTCCTCCCATTCTGTAAATTGCCTGTTCACTCTGATGATAATTACTTATGCTGTGCTGAAGCTCTTTAATTAAATCCCATTTACCAATTTTTGCTTTTGTTGCAATTGTTTTTGGTGATTCCAACATGAAATCTTTGCCATGTTTATACACGGATGGACTTGCCTAGATTTTCTTCTAGAGTTTTCACAGTTTTGGGTTTTACATTTAAGTCTTTAATCCATCTTGAGTTAAATTTTTGTATAAAGTGTAAGCAAGGGGACCAGTTTCAATTTTCTGCATATGGCTAGACAGTTCTCCTAGAACCATTTATAAATAAGTAAATCCTTTCCGCATTGCTTGTTTTTTAAGGTTTGCAAAAGATCAGATGGTTATAGATGTGGAATATAAGTCAGTTCAACCATTGTGGGAGATGATGTGGTGATTCCTCAAAGATCTAGAACTAGAAATACCATTTGACTCAGCAATCCCATTTCTGGGTGTATACTCAAAGGAATATAAATCATTCTATTACAAAGATACATGCATGTGTATGTTCATTGCAGAACCATTCAAAATAGCAAATACATGGAATCAATACAAATGCCCATAAATGATAGATTGGATAAAGAAAATGTGATACATACACACCATGGAATATATACAGCCATAAAAAAGAAAGAGATCATATCCTTTTTAGGGACATGGATGGAGTCGGAAGCCATTATCCTCAGCAAACTAGCACAGGAACAGAAAACCAAACACCGTATGTTCTCACTTTTAATTGGGAGCTGAACAATGAGAACACATAGACACAGGGAGGGGAACAGCACACACTGGGGCCTGGAAGGAGGTGGCTGGAAGGAGGGAGAGCATTACGAAGAATAGCTAATACATGTTGGGCTTATCACCTAGGTGATGGGTTCATAGGTGCAGCAAACCACCATGGCACACATTTACCTGTGTACCAAACCCGCACACCCTGCACATATACCCTGGAACTTGAAATAAAAATAAAATAAAATAAAAGTTAAAGGTCAAAAAGGAACTACTAAGTTAACACAGAAGCAGCAAATGCAAGAAGCAGCTATTACACCTAAGGCAAAGGTAAGAGGTTTTAAGTAAAAATTTAGATCCCTGGAACAAGGACCTTGTGGAGCTGAAACTCCTGCATTTGAAAAGCTGGTATTACTTGGCTGTATTTATGCCTCTGAGATGTGGGAAAGGTTTTAAGGAGTTGGGAACAAAACTCTGAATAAAGGTCCTGACTACCTGGTGCTGATGCCTCTACAAACAGTTACTATAAGACCCAGTTATGTGAGAAGTGGAAAAACCTCAAAGTGTAACAAACTTCTGGTATTCAGGTGAAAAAGCAAGACTAGTAACACTAACAAGAATAGGAAGCAAAAGCAGAAATAATTATCCAGAAGAAACCTATCCACCTTTCCTCTTTCAATCTTCTGTCTTTTTAATCACATATGCTCTTGAGACAGCCAAACAGGAAACAAGGTAGCAAAGGAGAAAAATAGTTTGCAAAGTCGTAAACCCTGACACTCAAAGCCAACTCTAGAATGGACATTTGCAGTTGAAGGGTCATTATTTTCCCATCTGTAGAAATATTCAAACATGAAGAAAAGTGTGTTTTGTCTGATATAACAAATATTTTTTAGAAAACAGTTTTCATCACTGCAAATGTTTCTAAGCTCAACTATCAACATTAATAAAATTATTAACATTGTTATTAACCAGTATAAAATTTGCTTAGATTCAGGGTTTGTTTGTCAATATGTCAAGAAGTTGTAGAATCTGTTGAGCTATGAATCCTCCAGGTTTTCTAAGAAGATATAAATATAAACATATCACATTTATATTCAAAATTGTATATCGTATTGTTTTTAACTATAATAAAAAAAGAACTAGTACAAAAAATTAGAAACATTAATAGAAAGCTATATGTGTCATATTGGACTTAGACCCAGTTGGTCACCACTAAATAACCATGTCCTAACAACGTGCCTTAAGCATAAGGAATGTATGTCAGGTGGCATGCAGAAAACCTCTACCAAATAAATAAACAAATGGAAGAACACACCATGCTCATGGATAGGAAGAATCAATATCGTGAAAATGGCCATACTGCCCAAGGTTATTTATAGATTCAATGCCATCCCCATCAAGCTACCAATGACTTTCTTCACAGAATTGGAAAAAAACTGCTTTAAAGTTCATATGGAACCAAAAAAGAGCCCGCATCTCCAAGACAATCCTAAGTCAAAAGAACAAAGCTGGAGGCATCACGCTACCTGACTTCAAACTATACTACAAGGCTACAGTAACCAAAACAGCATGGTACCGGTACCAAAACAGAGATATAGACCAATGGAACAGAACAGAGTCCTCAGAAATAATACCACACATCTACAGCCATCTGATCTTTGACAAACCTGAGAGAAACAAGAAATGGGGAAAGGATTCCCTATTTAATAAATGGTGCTGGGAAAATTGGCTAGCCATAAGTAGAAAGCTGAAACTGGATCCTTTCCTTACTCCTTATACGAAAATTAATTCAAGATGGATTAGAGACTTAAATGTTAGACCTAATACCATAAAAATCCTAGAAGAAAACCTAGGTAGTACCATTCAGGACATAGGCATGGGCAAAGACTTCATGTCTAAAACACCAAAAGCAACGGCAGCAAAAGCCAAAATTGACAAATGGGATCTCATTAAACTAAAGAGCTTCTGCACAGCAAAAGAAACTACCATCAGAGTGAACAGGCAACCCACAGAATGGGAGAAAATTTTTGCAATCTACTCATCTGACAAAGGGCTAATATCCAGAACCTACAAAGAACTCAAACAAATTTACAAGAAAAAAACAACCAACCCCATCAAAAAGTGGGCAAAGGATATGAACAGACATTTCTCAAAAGAAGACATTCATACAGCCAACAGACACATGAAAAAATGTTCCTCATCACTGGCCATCAGAGAAATGCAAATCAAAACCACAATGAGATACCATCTCACACCAGTTAGAATGGCAATCATTAAAAAGTCAAGAAACAACAGGTGCTGGAGAGGATGTGGAGAAATAGGAACACTTTTACACTGTTGGTGGGACTGTAAACTAGTTCAACCATTATGGAAAACAGTATGGCGACTCCTCAAGGATCTAGAACTAGATGTACCATATGACCCAGCCATCCCATTACTGGGTATATACCCAAAGGATTATAAATCATGCTGCTCTAAAGACACATGCACACGTATGTTTATTGCGGCACTATTCACAATAGCAAAGACTTGGAATCAACCCAAATGTCCATCAGTGACAGACTGGATTAAGAAAATGTGGCACATATACACCATGGAATACTATGCAGCCATCAAAAAGGATGAGTTTGTGTCCTTTGTAGGGACATGGATGCAGCTGGAAACCATCATTCTCAGCAAACTATCAGAAGAACAGAAAACCAAACACCGCATGTTCTCACTCATAGGTGGGAATTGAACAATGAGATCACTTGGACTCAGGAAGGGGAACATCACACACTGGGGCCTATCTTGGGGAGGGGGAAGGGGGGAGGGGGGAGGGATTGCATTGGGAGTTATACCTGATGTAAATGACGAGTTGATGGGTGCTGACGAGTTGATGGTTGCAGCACACCAACATGGCACAAGTATACATATGTAACAAACCTGCACGTTATGCACATGTACCCTAGAACTCAAAGTATAATTAAAAAAAAAAATCATATAATTGATGATAAACCTGAGGGGAAACTTCAGAAGGTAAATGCAAAATTTTTCCAGAGGGAAATCCCTCTTTAACTCAAGTTGTCATGAAGAGAATTTCATTTAAAAAGATTGAATATTAAATCATTATAATATACTAGGGAAATAATTCATCATGAATGAAAGCCACAAGACAGAGACAAAAGTAGCTTTAGCCCATCCAAGGCATCGTGTCTTCTAATTACTGCATAGAATTTCTAAAACAAATATGTATAAAACTAAAGATATAAAATAACTAAAAGATATAAAAGAATTAAAAGAAAACAATACATTATAAACAAAGACAAATTTTTAAAATAAAAGGATGATGTTGAGAAAAATGCACATGAACTCAGAAACTTATAAGGAGCACATGTGACTTCACTTTCAGATCTATGTCAACTCTCTAATAATGATTAAGTCACAGTGTGATTTTTTTGATTTCGTGTTATTATTTTCACACTAAGAAAATTTTACAATATATTTGGACAAAGATTTTCATGTTATCCACTGGTCAAAATTATTTAGTTCAAATATTAACCATATATTAGCCTTTTTCTTTAACTGTTTCTTCAATTGTGAAAAAGTCAGCAAAATACGAATTATCTTAAAATTTATATATATAAACATTTTTTTACTTTTACGATTTCTGCACAAAATATTGAAGGGAATTAAGAGAGTGTATACACTAAGTTAGAAAATGAAGTATTAACAAACTTCAAAAATTTGAGAATGAAAGAAATGTGTTATTTGAAACTATTAGCAAGTTTAAGAGATAGAATATTTTCTTACCACAAATTGGAGTACAAGGTTAGACATTTGGAACCTTGCTCTCAATATCCACTCCTCCCTTTCTTTCTAGTAAAAGAACCCAGAGGTTGAGTTTATCACTGAAAACTGGCTAACCCTTGTATCATACAACCTCCCTAGCCGCTAGATGTGGCCAGGTGTCCCAGTCACCACTGCTGAGATGGGAGTGTTCAGTGACATTTTGTACCTATTATGGGACATCCTAAAAAGACAGGAGTGCCTCTATCTTCTGTCATGCTGGCTGGAATATGGATACAATGACTAAACACCATAAGCCATTCAGAATATAACTTGACATTGGGAAAAGAAGTTGTAGTCATGAGACTAAAGAAAAAGGGAGCCTGCGTGCCTGCCATGCCTTACCAGCCTCAATGTGTCATAACAGCAACAGCTGCCTAATTACTGAGGAATTTGTAGCTTATTTAAGTTTCTGTTTTGAGGTCTGTGTTACTTGTAAGAATCATAATCCTAAGAGTGACTGTATGTATATTCTTAAAATAAGAGAGGAAGACATAGAAATGAAAATAATACACAGAAAACAGAGGTAATAACAGTCAGTAGCATCAGAAATACAGAAGTCATACAGAATGGTGGAGAAAAACACTGTTCATAAAAGAATAAAAATGTGGAGCAAGAGGAAACAGAAATCAAGTTCATTGGCTTAGAATCATCAAAATATTGAATATTTACTTAAGAAATTAACTGAAAGAATGAATATAATTTAGAATAGTCAATGAGGGTATACAATATAGGAAGTTAACAGAGAATAAATAGCCATGGAGGAGTGTGGCCTAAATTCTTCCTATTTTGATTCATTCTATTAACTTTGTCATATTCACAGAACTTTAACTGTCTTTCTGTTTTTGTTTAAAAAAAGATGTTTAAATACCTCTTTCTATGCAAAAAACTTCTCTGTAAAACAAACAAAAAACAGTGTACATGCACATCTAGCTCCAATAATCTACCATCTTCTCCTTAATTTCAAATTACACTTGCTATATATAAACAACATTGCAACTGAGAGCTGTAATCTATCAACTGATTTGTTCTTATTTTAATGGAATATTTCAATTTGACTCTATAAAGAAAAATATATACTTTGTGTAGTGTGAAGACTCTGCAACATGAAGTCAAATTGACTTTAGCGGGAGACGCAGATCAGCCATTTCAGATTTGTGATTGCAGGCAATTTCTCGGAATAATCTATTCTTACTTTGTTTATCTGTAAAAAGTAGGAGAATAATAATCAACTTGAAGAAGTAAGTCATAAGCATAAGTCCACTTGTGTGAGTGTGTGGAGTTTGTATGTAACATAATAGCTAATTATTTCCTAGAGTATAGGCTGCAGAACTCCTACCTAAGAAGCATCTGTAGCACTAATTAGAGAATGAAAGTGGGCACAAGGAATCTGGATTTTTTAGGACACTACAGTCAATTATTTTTATTGATTATATTGCATGGCGTAATGTTCAGCATTTGGGCAATGGGCACAAAAAGCCCAGACTTCACCTCTACCTAATATATCCATGTAACAAAACTGCACTCATACATCTATAACAAGAAAACAGGAAAAAAAAAAAAAAAAAAAAATGGTTGCTGTTGTATTTATTCTCCTCCTTGCTTTAAAATTGATTTGATATCACACAACTGACATTAGATTCAAAAGTGCTTAGATTTATGTGATGTAGGCAGCGTAGATATAGATAGCTACAGCTATACATTTAGATGTAGATATAAATTGTTAGTCTATTACCATTAAGTGAAACAGCATAGTAGCTTAAATTTGGACTTAAACTTTAATATTGGTCATACATTTATATGTTGATTTTAATTATATTCCTTTCCAATAAGTAGCAAATAAATAATGTTAATCATGCAAACATTAAATAACAATGTTGCAATTTAATTATCACAATCTGTACAATATTATCCAAACTAGAAATCTGTCCATCAGAGAAAAAAATGAAAGAAAATGACAAATCATATTGACAATTCTGTTATATATTGTTTCTTTTCTTAAAGGCTTTTCATAGTATATCAGTTTAAAAATAAGAATATGCGCCATCTGTCAAATTTAGTGCACATATTAAAAAATTTTGGAATTGAAACTATATCATTAACAATAAACTCATATAAATATACACAAAAAAACAGATGGTAGAATTTGAATAACATGAGGATAAATGGATATCTGCATTGTAGTTATCAGTATTACCTTATAAATCTAAAATAAATTATAATGTCAGTAATGAGAATTATTTTAAAATATAGTTATACAAGTGAAAAGGAAAGGTGCTTTCTCTGAATTGCCTATACAGAGGAAAAGGAGAAAATTTAGGCAGTTTTTTTTAAAAAATGAAGATAAAGTTAGAAGTATAAAAAGTAGTAAAGAGAATGAGGAGTTGTAACAAATATCTTCCTGGGTCAAATTTACTGTGCCATTTTCTTTAACTTAACAGATATAATTTTATTCATTTCATTAAGAAATTTGTTGGCTTTAATTTTTATTTTTACTTTGTTTCCAGGCTTTAAGTGATAAGTAAATGTTATCACTCCGTATACATTTCATTAGATCCTCCTACACTGGAGCGCCAAAAGTTATCTTTAAAAAGAGTATGTACTAAGTATTTTGTAACATCTCATAGAGTTTTATGTAGTTTTTTTAGTTGTGTTAATGTATTTACATATATACTTTGACACTTTTCATAATATACTTTTCATATATACTTTTCATAAATAAAATGAGAGCCAAGGTCAAATCATCCCCCTTGTTCTGATGATGGCCCAGAACTCCAAGATATAAATGGATTCCTTTAAAGTCTGCTTGCTAATAGTTAGCAAATCAGTACTGAAGCACGTTCTTTTCACTTAGACCATTTATTTTTTCATTAAGAATATATTTTATTAATGTTAAACCTAGAGCTCATAGGGCAACATAATCTTGAGCAAAAACAAACAAACAAACAAAAAAAAACTATTCAAAAATGTTACTGAAACACGTACTGAAAAAATTAGTCTTGGGAAATAAATACAATCATATCGCTTATAAGGATGAATTTAAATTTTCACTTTGAATTTACTTCCTATAAACTGAGGGAGTGAATAAATAACTATTAAGATTTTTCTGACCTCAGAATTATTAAAGGAAATTTGTAAATGAATGCAAATAATATACAAATAAGTCAATGGATACAAATGCAACACAAACGAATACAATGCTCCTCTCTCATTTGACACACGTTTGACCTCTTGTTATTTCTTAGAAAGCTTTCCAGTTGTGAGACAGTATAATCTCAGGGCTAATAGATACACACATACCCACACACACACACACACCCCCACACACACCCAGCCTGCCAATGAGGTTTCTTTTTGCTAAACAATTGTCATACACCTCACTTTTCCATAGAAAAAGTAGTTCTGCACCATTAAAAAGAAGAAAAAAAAAAAAAGAAAAACTAAACTAATTTTGATTTTCACCTGATTTGTGAGACAAGGTAAGAAACATGTTATATATCATTTTATCTCTGTGTTATGTAGTTAATTAGATTACTCTTCTACCTCTGAACACTAAGGTTATAATTACAAATAATTACTGATTTATTCCCACTGTTGATGGTACTTTGAATTTAGCTGAGCTTTAAAGTCATCCTCCCAGACTTATAGTTACTGGAGAATAAAAATTACAGGGCCTGCCAAAGCTAGAAAAAAATGAAGGAGCAAGGACCATGTGGAAAGCAGAATTTATTTCAACGAATTACAAAATAAGTTACACACACACACTTACTCATTCAAGCACACATTGAGACACACATAAAAGTTACAAATCTCTAGACTCTGAAACTATCATACATATACTTCCTAATCAAGGGAAACTGCTGACTTTTAAATCATAAATGGTATGACTGGCAGAGGTAGCATCAAAAGACTTTTCTTAAGTAGTAAAGGCCAGTGGCTATGAGAGTCCACGGAATCTTCATAACTTTTTAAAACAAAGAAATCACGTCTTAATGTGTTTTTAAGGACAATGGGGTAGTTAATTTTATTCTGGCAATGCTAAACAGAGGTATTGAAACAGATGGCTCAGTGAGACTGAGGAATATTTTTGAATCAAAATCTTTAAAATGCCTATAGACAAAAAGAGTTCATTTTTTAAATTGCAGTATTATATATTTTCTTCTGCAAAGGAATGGTGTAAGCTCTGCTGCTCCTCCATCCTTTGTATTGTTCTTTTCTTATTCTCAAAGACAAGGTGTAGAAAGAGATATAATTCCCAGGTTACAGATTGAGTTCCATTACCATCTATTGTGGATTTGTTTAAACAGCCCTTGAAAATATAATAGCAAATTTTACATGCAAATTTAGGGCAATTGTAAGAAGGAGAAGAAATAATGTCTCAAAATTATAAATAAAATTATAATTATATTTATCATGTAACATTTAAGACACAAACTACGTACAAACTGTCTATCTTTGTATCCAACTCCTAACTTAAAAATGTTAGAAGTAGAGTTAGAATTCTCTACTTTTCAGCAGACAACTAGTATCAGTATTCTGTGATTTGTCAATCTCATATTGGCTTTTATACTGTTATTATATATTTATCTATCCTTAGGCAATGTCTAGCATTGTTTTGCATATGGTGACATATCGGTGGCATTCAACTACATGTTCCTGTTACTTCCCTCTCCTTCTACCAGAGAAAGGCATGGTCAGGTCACCCACGTTTCATATCAAATGTATTCATTCTTGTATTTTATATTTCTGTTCTGTAAATTGAATTTTTCTGCAGAAATAATTGCTTATTTATTTACCTTGAAAATAAATGTATGGTACTGAAAATAAGGAGAGCTCTTCACCTTCAATGACATTCAATGATAGAAAAATTTAAAAAATAATTTTACATTTTAATGTTGTACAAATGTATATTTTATGTTAATGCAATAAAGTAAATTAAACTGTATGAAAGAGAGTCTATTGTAGGCTCCAAAGAGCCCCATAAAGAAGACTTCAACACGCTGCTTTTCAGTAGAAAAGGCTTATTTGGTGGGTAGAGTGGCAAGGCCATTTCAACTTCAGAACTATATAGACTTTAATCAGTATTTAATTACAAAGTTTGAAATAGATTCTTGCACAAGGGACTCAAAAGATTCCAGTGTCTTAAGAAGTAAATATCTACAGTAGTTTTTTTTTTTTTTTTCCCCCCCCCCCGTTTGGATGCTATGACAACAAATATTCCTAATTCTGGTCTGGAGTTCTAGATATTAAGTCAAGGTTAGGAAGAATGTAGCAAGCTACTTCTAAAGTAAAGAGCCAGTAAGGACTGGATCTAATAATTCAAGCAATTATTGGAAATGGCTTGATAAATGAACTCATATATAGAGCAACAATTGAACATGTGTTGGGTGATAACATCAATATTCTTAATGTTGGAAGCTTCATAAAAGAGAAAGGCATACATGTCAGTAATACCTATGCAAGTGTACATGGTTTACTGGTGGTACTCAAAACAAAAGAAATATCAATTCCTACGTTTTATGAATTGATGGTGAGAAGAGATTAATAATAATCAATGACAAACTTCTCATGTCATGTCGCAAATTCATCAAGTGAAGCCCTCCAGGTGGTACAATCAGTGCTCCATCTGTGGTTGTTTTCATATACTTTGTAACTATCAAGAGGGGCAAAGATAAATGCTTTCATATTGTAATACAAATATTCATCCACACCTATATATGCACATACACATGTATTTGTGTGAATGAGAGAGAGACACACAGAGAAAGCATTGGGGGGAATGTGTATAGTAGTCCAAATGGGTGGCCAAATAAGTGTATGCCCGTATATATATTTGGGCTATCATACCTTTGATTAATATTGATGAATTAATAATCAATGTTAAAATTGCTCTTTTAAAATGTCATAGTGTTAGCTTTAGATTTATTTTTTTATGGAGTGTTAATGGTATAAAAATTTAAATTTAAATAAATTTAAAGAAATAAAAAAGTCCTAAAGTTCTTAAAATAAATAAAGCCAAAAGTATTTCCTAATATTATTCTGTTTTAATTTTATTCAAGCTTTTATCAATAATAAAAACTTTACTATTAGAAAAAATACTTTATACATGAAAGTTTCTATAAATTGCATTGCTATGCCCCATTTTTCCAAACAGTATTTTACAAAGTAAACTTATCTAATTATAGAGAGCATTAACTTCTTAAACTTTAATCATCTTTATTTTCACTCATCTAAGTGCAAATCTCAAAATTCTTTTATACTTGTGCTCCAAATATTTTTACAAGATCTCCCTCTTCTGGCCACAACAGTTATTTCATTTCTTTTTATCAACAATAGTTTTAAAATCTGCTGTAAAGTTAGGACAAAGCTAATTTTTACTAATCTGGCATCAAAGAGATAAATAGATGGGCACTCTTTAAAAATGAAAAACAGGAAGCTATTTTCAGTATCTCTAATACACATACTGTTCTATTAAAGTCTGTTTATCTAATTTCATTTAAGTTTTCTGCCTCACTGATAGTCTGAGGATTCATATGCCAAGCTTGGTAATAAGTTAATAAATGAATTGAATGCTTGAGGTGTTCCAGATGGACTTAAATTGCAAATGCTGTCATTCACAAAAGAGACTGAGCTCATACAGCTGGAATGCAAACTTCCAAATGCAGACTTACCTATGCACCTTAAGATGCAATAAAAGTAAGAAGCAGACTCCCTTAAATGCCTTTTCAGAACTTAACTTTTCCCTCAAGTTTGCAAAGTTGGTTGAAAACAATAAACCATATGTGAGAAATATTCATAAATGAAGGGCAATAAACACTGACCATGCAACTTGAACAAAAATAACATACTGAAAACAGTTTAAAATTATGTGCTTGTGGCACTATCACATACTTATTTGCCAGTTTTGATCATTATATTTAACTTTATAGAATTTAAGAGAAGTTTTCATGGAAAGTTTTGTGGGCACTATTATTCTCAAAGAGCATATTATATTGGTGCTTTAAAACTCTCAGTAATTGTTATCGAGAGGTTTTTCCATTTCTTCAAGAAATATTTACAATGCAATGACAACCTGAAACAAACATAACATACTCAGTACTCAAAAACCTATGGTAAGGCACTACTTGGGTTACATTAACAGGTTTCAGTAAATTATACTCAATTTGATTTTGTATACATGTTCAGTTTTCAAAAAAGAGGACTTATAGCTTTCAGCAGATGCTCAAAGATATCAGTGATCCCCAAATTTAAGGGCAATTGAATGAGATAAGCAAATAATTACAAATTATATAACATTTGATATTTTAAAACACTAGCATGAACAAGAGACTATACTAGTAACAAACTCTACATAAGAGAAGCAAATAAATTTCCCAATAAATGGTAACATATGCTCCATTTTGAATTTCAAGAAGTTTGTCAGGAATAAAAGAAAGAAAAAAGGCTTCAGAATATTTCTACTATAGATGTAAAAGCCACGTTGACTAGTATAGTTTGACATAGTCATTGAGCAAAATGCTCTTTGGTGGGATTAAACTAAAAATGCACATGATGAACTTTAGTCTATTGCATTCATTTCTGTATTTCTTACATCTAGAAAGTACTTAATACATAGTACAGAGATCTATAGATGTTTACTAAAAAGCATGAATAGATTTAAATAATAGGATAGCAAAATGTAATGAAAGTTCTTGAAGGCTTCAGTGAGAATTTTGGCCTCTCCATTTCTATCCATTAATTAGTATAGCCAGTGGAGGTATGTTGGCCTTTGTTTTGTTTTGTTATTATTGCATTTTTAGTACAAGTATATCATCAGTTGTATGCTTTATGCTGAGAATGATGTAAACTATTATAAGACAGTGAAGGTACTGGATTCTAGGCAAGTGAAGATAGGGCATCAGTAGGTTTGGGAGAGACAATAAAAATAAAATGAACTTTTCAAGTATTCTGGAAAAATAAATTAGAAACTTAGATAATTAAGTGAAAAAATGAATGAGAAATGGAGAGGTTGAGAATAAGTTACAGTTTGCTTTTTCACCTTGGATATTTAGATGTCTGTGTAAATGGTGATACTATTATTCACAATTTTGAAAAAATGAAAACCAAATTTAAAAAAAATGAAGACATGTCTAGGGTAGCTACAAGGAAAATATAGTCAATGTTGTGGTATTATGGGCATGTAAGTGAAGAAGAGCAAATGAGTTGTTAAAAATCTGCAAAACATTTTAGAAATTTTAGTAAATGGACTGAGCTTGGAGAATGTACTTGATATAACTACAATCTTGAGAATGGCAGATTATTAACATGACACTGAATGTTGGTTGATAAATACAACCAAGACTTCTAGCATCAGTTGTTGTTACACGAGTTGAATCTAGAGTTTTAACCTCATGTTACATATATAAGAATAGATGACAGGAGAGATCACATAGGGCTCCTTCTATTACCTGTTTTCTGAGGTTTTAGTAAGATATCTACTTTTAGAATATCTCCATTCAACTATTCACATTCTTTATAAAAATGCAGATCATAACGGGTCACATAGCAAATGCAACTTTCTATTTGGAATGCATGATATAATTTTCGTATGTTTTCTCATATAAGAGATAACATCATTCTGATGATTCTGTGCCACAGGTTTTTCATCTAAATTTTTATCTAATGACAGGTTAAATGAGAAGATTTAAGGAAATAAGAAATGTAAACCACAGAGTATAGTGTGTGGCATATAATTTTATGTATAATGTAGACAACTCTTCACAACTTTAAGTATATGTTGACATATTTACATTATACACACACACACACACACACACACACACACATTTATTTAATCAGTTATAAAATAGTTCCTGTTTTTTAAAATAGCAAATGCTTTGGTGTTTTTTTTTTTCTGTGAATCATCTGAACTATTAAATTATTAGTTTACTGAAAAAAAAATATTAGAACATGATAAACTGACTGTACCTGAAAAAATTAACATACAAGGTGATAATTGAGTCTACTTTTGCTTCATTGTGAATACACACTGAACATGTTTATCTGACTTTCTATAGAGAAACCAATATTTATACCTCATGCTGACATGGTCAAGTCAGCAATGACTTGGATAATTAGGATTTTGGAGTAAAGTTAATAAATTATTTTTCTGCAATAGATCAAATTAACTACACTGCATTTCAAAAAGCCAAAAATAACTGAAATTTGATCATTTTCATTATGTGACTTCCATGAAAAACTGATCATTCTGTTGAAACAGCTGGACACAGGAAGGTTGACTGAGCAGAATACAGCTACATTAATCCCAATAATAACTACTTAGAACTCTTGAGCAGGGATTGATTAGGGGAGAAAACAAAGAAAAGTATGTTTCTGAGAGATGTCTAATTTCATTCTCTTTCAAAATGCAGACATATGCAGAGTACAATATAGTAAAAGACACTAAACTGCTATTCCGCTATTTCTCAGTGACTCATTACACCAGTTGGTCATGAACACCAAATATAGCACATTCCTCCAGCCCCATTTCCAAGTGTCAGTATCTTACCTGCCCCACACCTCCCTTAGATTTAGGTCCTTATTCCATACCAAGCAAAGCCCACTTGTTTCAAACAACCATCCCCCTTGGCATAACAAGGAAGTTTTGACATTCATGTGTCTTTTCTGTTGCAGTCTTCCTTTATGGCTGTTGTTTATCTGCTTGCCACCCGATATCTCTCTGTGTAATTCCACAGTCTTGCATTTGCAGTAGCAACAACACTTAGTTTGCTTTTCATCCTGACCATCAGGGATTCAGAGAATTCAAATATTAACAGTTCTACTCTAAGCAGCTCGTCTATCAACTTTTAATCATTGTAATGAAACTTTCAACAAAGGGGAATCTAGAAATTTGTGCTTACAGGATAATAAAAATGCTTTAATTTTCTTTTTTTTTTTTTTCTTTTTCTTTTCTTTTCTTTTTTAAGACGAAGTCTTGCTCTCGTCCCCCAGGCTGGAGTGCAATGGCGCAATGTCGGCTCATTGCAACCTCCGCCTCCGGAGTTCCAGCGATTCTCCTGCCTTAGCCTCCCGAGTAGCTGGGATTACAGGCACCTGCCACCATACCCAGCTAATTTTTTTTTTGTATTTTCAGTAGAGACGGGGTTTCACCATGTTAGCCAAGCTGGTCTTGAACCCCTGACCTCAAGTGATCCACCCGCCTGGGCCTCCGTAAGTGCTGGGATTACAGGCGTGAGCCACTGCTCCAGGCAAAAAAAAAGCCTTAATTTTCAATGTTAGTTTGCTGGCAACGAACTACCCTTGAAGGCCTAAAACAATTATTCCTCAAATAACCACTTTACTGTAAGATATTGATAGACAATTTAACTTGAGTAAGCCCCAATTATCTTGGATAAAGAAAGATTACTTACAGGGAGAATATTGACTTTGTAAAATATATCTGGGAATGATTGCATTAGTACTGATATTAATCTTTAAATAATAGCCAAATGTTCTATGTAGCTATACAAATAAATAGCTCATTAAAATAGATATTAAACCTGGAAACTCCAAATTATGCAAATTATTTCAGATTACTTCAAATAAGAAAACAATATCATAGGCCGGGCGCGGTGGCTCAAACCTGTAATCCCAGCACTTTGGGAGGCCGAGACGGGAGGATCACGAGGTCAGGAGATCGAGACCATCTTGGCTAACATGGTGAAACCCCGTCTCTACTAAAAAATACTAAAAACTAGCCGAGTGAGGTGGCAGGTGCCTGTAGTCCTAGCTACTCGGGAGGCTGAGGCAGGAGAATGGCTAAACCTGGGAGGCGGAGCTTGCATTGAGCTGAGATCCCCCCACTGCCCTCCAGCCTGGGCGACAGTGAGATTCTGTCTCAAAAAAAAAAAAAAAAAAAAAAAAGAAAACAATATCATATTCTTTTCTAAAATGACATTATATCTATTTTTGTTATGTAAGTGACCTGTATTTAATGGACAAATAGGTTTTATATATAAATACATTCCATTTCTGCAAATATACATTATGTTCAAAAAAGTTCCAACTAAGATTATTTCCACATATCCTTAGACATATCTGTATCTCCAAAATTAACAAGTATCTAGGGAAATAATTAGAATAAAATTTGGCATGATAATTTTACTAGTTAATTCTAGGGACCTTGGTATTAGTCTAGATATAATCAACTTCTAATTATCCACACATAAATAATATTAAAAGGCAGACTAAGTTTAATCTCTTGGTGTATAACTTTTTTCCTAAGTCTTCTTGTTTTAGGGATTCAGCCTTTCCTTATATCTCTGTTAATATACTTATTTTCCTTTTATTATTTTTGATATTCCATCTAGAGGAACATTGAAAATAACTTCCAGAATGATTTGAAAGTAATCATTGGGTAACACTAGTGTATATTTAATAATACTAATACTAATAATATATAATAGTGCTTCAAGCTAGTGCTTGCAGTTTAAACTCCTCAAAGATAAATGAATAACCCCAAATTCCCTATACGTCAAGCAATATGTTCAGTATATATACATATGTTTCATTTTTTGACCTAGATTTGCAATGTTCCATTTTTTGACCTAGATCTGCTATTTATGAGCCAATGATCTTAAGTTTTAAAATTTATTTTAATATTTGTTTGATACTCCTATTTAGAATGAACTTAAGAATAGCTAACATAGCAGACAGTAGCGAGAGTTAAGAAAATAATAATAATAAGGTAGATAAATCCCAGTGCACTTCACTTATTATGTACTGAGTATTCAGTAAGAATGAATTCCCTTCCCACTCATCTATTTATATACATCTGCTGTTCCAATCTTATGATAGCCCTAATGAGAGCACAGACTATTTCTTGTTCCATGCACAAGAACTTTCAGTAACTCCTGGTTTTATTAATAGCCTCAGTCATATACCGAAATCTCCACACAATCTTGTTAGTTTTTAAGTAGAAAAAATCCTGTGTATAAATTTAGTATATAGATGAATTAATACAGATATTTTTAGGGATTACCGTACTGTCCTAGATGTTCCAAATATCTCTCTAAGTATATATACCATAATTTTATATGCATGCATCTCAATTTGTTGTGCTTCTCTTTACTACGCTAGGCAGATTTGGGATATTTTATAATTTGAAGGTTTGTGGCAATCAGGCGTCAAGCAAGTCTATCAGTGCCATTTTTCCAACATCACATGCTCACTTTGTGTCTTTGTGTCATATTTTGGTAATTCTTGCAATATTTCATTTTTTTAGTATTATTATATATGTCATGGTTATCTGTGATCTGTGCTCTTTGATGTTACTATTTGTTTTGGGGCACCACAAACCATGCCCGTATAAAACAGAGATCTTAATCAATAAACGTTGTGTGTGTTTTTACTGCGCCAGTAACCAGTCATTCTCTCATCTCGCTCCCTCTCCTTGGGCATCTATATTCCCTGAGACACAACAATACTGAAATTAGGCCAAGTAACAACCCTACAATCACCTTTAAGTTTTCCAGTGTGTTGACTTAAAGACAAAAATGTAGGCAAAATGAATATAAGTGGATGGTTTATTTGAGCCAAATGTAAGGACCACAACCTGAGAAACACAGATTCAAGTTGCCTTAAATATGTCTTATTAGTAGCAGTTACAAGTGGGTTTTTAAAGGAAAAAAAAAAGGTAGTTCTTTTGAACATAAATATTGATTGGCTATACATTGTTCTTTGCATCACAAATTCCAAAAACATGAAGATAATGAATGAGGATCACATTGTGCAACTCGTGATAGCATTTTTAGGTAATTTACCAGCTAGTCTGGAAACTACAGAGAAGGAAAGAAAACAAAATGCATTTAAACAATTGTCCCCAGATACGGGTATGTGTGTGAAGGAGGATTGTAACTGCAGAGTCATTCTCGTATCTCTGTGAGTGTGATAAATCTTGCATACCTCACATTCTGCAGACTGCTCTGAACTAGTTTTCTTTCTTAAGTGCAAGAGTCATGTGTCTCTCATTTTAAATAAAAAGCTAAAAATGATTAAGCTTAGTGAAGAAGGCATTTTGAAAACCAAGGTAGGCTGAAAACTAAGTTAAACAAGTTGTGAATGCAAAGAAAAAGTTGATGGAGGAAATTAATAGTGTTACTCCAGTGAATAAATAAATGACAAGATAGCAAAACAGCCTTATGCTAATATGGAAAAAGCTTTAGTGGTCTGCATGGAAGCTCAAACCAGCCACAACATTCCCTTAAACCAAAGCCTACTGCAGAACAAGGCCCCAGCTCTCTTCAATTATGTGAAAGCTGAGAGAGGTGGTACAGCTGCAGAAGAGAAGTTTAAAGCTAGAATAGGTTCACGAGGTTTAAGGAAATAAACCATCTCTATAAGTAGAAGGTGAAACAGCAAGTGCTGATGGAAAAGCTACAGCACGTTAGCCAGAAGATCTAGCTAAGATAATTCACAATGATAGCTACATTAAAGAACAAATTTTAAATGTAGAGAAAACATCCTTCTATTGAAGGAAGATACCTTCTAAGATTTTCATATCTGGAGAGACAAGTCAATGCCTGACTTCAAAGCTTCAAAGGAGAGACTGACTTTCTTGTTAGGGGCTAAGGCAGACGTTAACTTTTAAGTTGAAGCCAATGATCACCAACCATTCCAAAAACCCTAGAGCCCATAAGCAGTATGCTAACTCTACTCTACCTGTGCTCTATAAATAGAACAATAAATCCTGGGTGCAGCACATGTGTTTACAGCATAGTTTACCAAATATTTTAAACCCACTGTTGAGATCTACTGAAAAAAAAAAAGTTACTGCTCAATGGTAATGTACCTTGTCCTCCAAGAACTCTGTTACTGCTCAATGGCAATGTATCTTGTCCTCCAAGAACTCTGATGGAGATGTACAATAAGATTAATGCTGCTTTCATGCCTGGTAACACAATATCCATTCTTCAGCCCATGAATCAAAAAGTAATTTTGACTTTCAAGCATTATTATTTAATAAATATATTTTGAAAGGCTATAGAAGCCATTGATAGAAATTCCTCTGATGGATCTTGGCAAGGTAAATGGAAAACCTTCTGGAAAAGTTGCAGCAAGAACTTTCGTGATTCATGGGAGGAGATCAAAATATCAGTATTAACAGGAGTTTAGAAGATGTTGATTTCAACCTTCGTGGATGACTTTGAGGGGTTTAAGACTTCAATTGAGGAAGCAACTGCAGATGTAGTCAAAATAGCAAGAAAACTAAAACTATAAGTAGAGACTGAAGATGTGGCTGAATTCCTGCAATCTCATAATAAAACTTTTAAAAATGAGAAGTTGCTTTTTATGGATGAGAAAATAAAATTACTTCTTGAGATGAAATCTATTCCTGGTCAAGATGCTGTTAACATTTTTGAAATGACAACAAAGGATATAGACTATTACACAAAAATACTTGATAAAGAATCTGCAGGGTTTGAGAGGATTTATTCCTATTTTGAACGTTCTACTATGGGTAAAATACCATCAAATAGTGTCACATGCTATGGAGAAATATATCATGAAAGAAAGAGTCAATCAATGTGGCAAACTTCGTTATTGTGTTATTTTAAAACTTTGCAACAGCCACCCCAACTTTCAGCAACGAACACCGTGATCAGTTAACGGCCATCAACATCAAGAAAAGACCTTCCATCAGCAGAAAGATGACTCACATAAGGCTCAGATGATTTTTAGTATTTGTAGCAATAAAGTATTTGTAAATCAAGGTATTTATATAATTTTTTGGACATAATGCTATCACACATACAGACTACAGTATAGTGTAAACATAACTTATTTGCACTGGGAAATCAAAAAAATGTGTGTGACTAACTTTATTGTGATTTTTACATTATTGCAGAAGTCTGGAACTGAACTCTCATTGTCTCTGAGGTATGCCTGTGCCATCATTAAGGTGAATTCATTGGGTTAAGGTATCTTCTCTAAACATTTTCCGAAATCATAAATATATATATATATTTGCAACTCATAGATAAACTAGGCAATGATGAATTTTTTTTTGTACATTAACACTATAAATGTATAATAATCTTGGTGCTGTGAATATAACAGTGGACAAATTACATAAAACTCTAGTTTTTATGGAACTTGTAGTATAGCAAACTCAGGGGGATGCATAAATAAATAAATTAATATATATCAGGCTGTATTAAGGTATGAAAAAATTAAATGTGACCCAGGTGGGTAACGATTTCTCTGATAAAGTAAAATTTGGACAAAGGTCAAAGGAAGTGAAGAACTAAGCCATCGATGATTGAGGAAAAGAATATTCCAGATATAGGAAAAGTAAAGCTCTTAAATGTTTTTAATTTTGAAAGTTTAAAAAAGAGAACTTTAAGGCACACAAGTATAGTACAAAGCCTGTGGAAAGTTTCAAGCAGGGATGTGACATGATCAAATTTATGTTTAAAATATATACATAATAAATTATTACCTATAATGTAATGTTATTATTTGAAATTTTTATTCAAGAAATATTTGAAAACCTGTCTTGTACAAGGCACTATGCTTTTGTACTGGACGCCCCTGTCTTCACAGATTTTACTGTCTATTAGAAGTGCTTATGGGGCATGCAGATGAAGATAACTGCTGATTATGAGGCATGATTAATAGTTAAAGAGAGTAATATACAGAAAGCACTAGTAAGTTACATAAGAGGATCCCCAGTAATACACAGATAGCGCTAGTAAGTTACACAAGAGTAGCCCCAGCCAAACATTGACTATCCATTCAGGCTTGTTGGGAGATGCCTTAACTTATAAATGGGAGTGAGGCAAGTGAAGAGAGGAGGACACCTGCAGATATTTAATTTAATTTAATTTAATGATTTTATTTTTATTTATTTTTGAGACAGAGTCTCACTCTGCTACCAAGGCTGGAGTGCAGTGATGTGATCTTGGCTCACTGTAACCTCTGCTTCTGGGTTCAAACGATTCTCCTGCTTCAGCCTCCCGAATAGCTGGGATTACAGGCACACGCCACCATGCCTGGCTAAATCTTTGTAGTTTTAGTAGAGATGGGGTTTCACCATGTTGGCCAGGCTGTTCTCAAACTCCTGACCTCAAATGATCCACCCACCTCGGCCTCCCAAAGTGCTCGGATTACAGGCGTGAGGCACCAGGCTCAGCTGAAGACATTTTATGTGTTTACATGGGACGCACACAATACATATATGATACTAAAAGCAATTCAATATTATTTGGCTGTAAAGTGTAAAGTTTTGGTTTGTAAAAGACTATTCTGTGCATGTGATTAAGGAGATTGAGACTTAATCCTATGCAAATGAGGAGCCATGGAAAGTATTCCCATAATTACTTAAAATTGCATTCAATAGGTCACTGACATGTATGAGAAGGGCAGATGTGATGGGAAACAAGAAAAGGAAGCAAGAGAATCACATAGTTATTATGGTTTGTAGTTATGAGTGTATTGAGATCTGAATAAGAGCAAGAAAATAATAATGGAAGTGATGGATTGATTGTAAATAAATAGTAAGTAAAATCAAGGGAATTTATGACTAATCACAGGAGGGGATAAAGAGAAAAAAAAAAAAAGAGAGAGAGAGAGAGAGAGAGAGAGAAGCCAAGATGACTTCTAGCTTTCAGGTTGGGTTAGTAGATCAAATGCATTTCAGCCAGCAGAAAGAAAAAAAAAAATAACAAAATAGGCCTTGGGAGGAAGAATATTTGTTCAGTTTTGACATTTTTGAAGCTCCTGTGTGTCACCTCTGTTTGTAGAGCAAGCAAATGGTTTGATTAATGAATCGTAGACTGTAAAGAGAGGTCTAAGAGGACAAATAAATTTGGAAGAAAGAGACACATAATTAGTACTTGAAACAATGAAAGTCAATGAAATCACCCAAAGGGGCAGTGTATGGGGACAGACAAGCAATGTGTAAGGAACCAAATTTTAGTATGGATAACAGATCCTTAGGAGACACACACACACACACACACACACACACACACACGCAGAGAGAGGGAGAGAGAGAGAGAGAGAGAGAGAGAGAGAGAGATTAGGAACTTTCAAAAATGGAAAAGAATGAGAAAGAGTTTTCTCCATTAGGAGCGCTGAGGAAGTGCAATATTTAAAGGAAAAGGGTTTTTGTTGTTGTTGTTGTTGTTGTTGTTGTTTTTTTCCCAACAGGGTTATTGCTTTTACCTCTGGTCTGCCAGGTTCTCGCACATAGCAAATAGTAAGCACTTAGTGCAAAGATGATAGAATGAATGAAAAGAAGATAAATGGTAAAAGTAAATTAAAATTCAAGGTAAAATTTTCAAATACAAGGACCACTGAATTTAGTGATTGAAGGAGAAAGAGTTTAAGCTTTCAGAAATAGTATGGTCAATGCCACAGAAAGCTAAGAATTATGAGAGTTTATTTATCTTGTCTTCACTCTATCTACTTTATGACTACTTTAACCCCCTAATCTGTTTTCAGATTTGCAAACCAGAGAAAGGAAGTATTATTCAGTAGAAATTTTGCAAAAATAAAAATTTAGAAGAGCAAGGCCCCACTTAAATAGCTATCTTATATCCTAAGTGAACCAACTTTGTAAGTGAGCTATCTCACTTAGAAACAAGTTGATTCAAAGAAAGTAAACTTTAAAATCAATAAAATTAATAAACAAAAAGTTCACATTTACCATTCTTCCAATAGGAATTCATGATAACAAGTCTCACTTTAAATTGTGAATGAAAATCATTTTCTGAGGCATAAAAATGGTTAGATTATGGCTTTATGAGGGTGGACTAACTAGGAAATTAGAGTGAAAATAGGGAAACAACACTGGACAAATGAATTCAGTGATAACTCTAGTTCTGCGAACCAGTTTCCTAATGACCTTGGAAAACTACTTGATCCTTTGCATCAAACATTTTATCTATGTATAAAATAAGAATGTGGAACTGCATAACCTTTATGGTATTTTCCAGTGCTAAAGTAAATTATATGAAAGTTATAGTTATGATCTATATCAAATATCGTTTTTCTTAATCTCAATGTCTGACATCTAGAGCAATATGGGGAAATAGATGGGATAAAAGGGTCTAAAATTGGAGATAGACTGAAATAGATATGAAAAGGAAGGGGGAAGAAATGGGAAAAAAAGATAAGAAATGTGTTCAAAATATTCAAAAACTATTCACAAGAAGGATAAAAAATGTACTTTAAAAATTTTAAAGACTAAGGAATTAATCTGAATTTATAATTGGGAAGTAGAAATTAAGAATATACAAAATAGTACATAGACTCTACATCTACTACTAGATAGAATAAAATTGAGGCATATATACAGATAGGTTTAAATAAATTGTCTTGAATTTTCTTATTTTTTCAGACTATAATAAATCTTGGACATGGTCAATTTAATAAATTCAGTATATTTGTCAGATGTGAGAAATAGACCAGGGCACAAAATCACTTTATATTTGAAGACAGGCATGAATTATGACTTGAATTTTGTGATTTTTTTCTTCAGAACTCACAAACAAGCAGTGTGACAGACACACAAGATCAAGATATATTACAGTGTGGATGAACTGGAAGGTCCATAGTGTCACTCCCTGGAGACTATAGGAACTTCATGTCTGGAGGAGCCTAACCTCTCAGGGTTATTCCTTTGTAGGCTGGAGAGAGGTCACTCAGCATTTAAGTGTATGGATTATTGGTAAAAGAAAATATAATTAAAATCTGTCTTGTGAGCTGAAGATCCAGCCTTCAGACTAATAAATCCTTGCTAATCACAGTTTCAAAGCAGAGTTACAAAACATTTTAAATAGATTATGTTTGTATTAGTTACTTATTGGGCTTTGAGGCCTACCTGAGATCTTTATTCAACAGAACTAGGCTTCCAACTTGAAGTGTTTTGTTCGCAGAGCCTATTTCTTGAAAAATTAAAAAGGTACCGTTAATTCTAGAATTTTGTAATTTATCTGAAACTCTTGTTATCTAATTTCTCCCCACCTCCCAAGATTTTCCTAACTTAATAAAACACTGCTATGTATGTAACATCTCCATTTTTTTCAGTCAATTCTTCTACATAAAGGTGTTTTGACGTTGTAATAATCTCAGCTATAAAAATGTATGTATATTTATGTAATGTAAATGCCACAACCACAAAGCATCTTCAGTGTGCAAACCACTGTCTTAGACACTAGGAAACAATGGGTTATATATATTTCTACATATGCTACAAACTGGAAATGGAGTTTATAATAAGTTTATATAGAGTCCAACAAAACTGTTTAAATTTTTTTCTATATATGAATTACCAAGAATACGAAGGCAAAATAAGTTTTTTTAAATATAAATTTAAATAGAATTTTCTCCATGTTTTTTCCTCCTCAGTTTACATTAGATATACAGAATCTCCACCAGATGTCAGTAGATGCATGCAAATATTTTACCTACAAGCCCTTAGTTAAAAAGTACTCAAATAAGAAATGAATGCCTTTTATTTAAGGAACATTAAATTCTCTAATCACATTCACTCCATATATATTTACTCACAGATTTTTTAAAAGTATGTTCTCCAAAGTTTTTAATTCAGCCAAATATATATACTGTCCATTGGAGATTTTGTTCTCATACTTTATGCATGATAAGTATTTACTTAAAGACACACAGCTAGACAATTATTCAGTTAATATTATTTGTATTATTATTAGTGAATCTATATAATTTTAGTTAACAAATTTGTGTACCTTAAACATTACAAAGAATAATTTGAAAATCCAGTCAAAACAATAAGATTATTCTGTAAGATGACCAACTACCACATTATTGCATATGTGTTAATGTTTACACACAGCAGGTAAAAGCAATTAAAACTGTAAGGAAGAAAATATGACATTCGAAATAGAAAAAAAAATAGCCTATAAAGTAGAGAAGGTGAAATGTGTTGTATCGACCTGAGGAATAATTCAAAACTGTACTAGAAAGCATAAAATAATTAAAAACTTTACTAGAAAACCTAAAATCATGCTAAACATATTTACAGAAAATATAAGTCCCTATGGGAAAAATGCTAATTTGTCCTAGGGTGCTGTGTGTTTCACGGTATTCCAACTAGGATACAACTAGATATTAGGAAAATTTTTTGCAGTTTCACTGAAATTATATAAAATTCGATTTTGAGAGTGATTTAGCCCTACTGTTACTAGAATTTATTATAACGCTACAATCATTTTTAAAAAGGTAAGTATTAAGAAAGAATCCCCTGAATAGAAATAACTAGAATTTTTGAATTTACCCAAATGAGCAGTCTGATTTAGTAGATAAAAGTCGCTTATCAAATCAGTGAACAAAATATGTATTATTTAATAATGTTTCTTTATTAAATAAATATTCTCAGTACAACTAGCCTGTCATAAAAAGAAACACGTAACTAAGTTCAATAAGAGTAAATAAAATATAGTCATATGAAGTTATGTTCTGGAAATATATTCAAAAAATTATGACAATGTTGGTTTTCAAGAGACATACTACATTAAACATTTTTCATGTTAATTTGTTGCTTTATAACATTTAAAAATTAAACCATTAAAAATGGTATGTTTTCCAGACTCATTGGGAATAGAGGCTATCAAAACAGGAAGAAATAGATATAATTTTTAAAATATAAAATACATGATTTAATATAATTAATATAATATACAAAATATAATATAAAATCTAATAAGTCAACAAATGAAATAATGTAAAGTGATCAAGAAAATGAAGGCCTTAATCGTAGTGAAAACAAATAGAATCAATAATTGGGAAACATAATAATTTGCCATTAGTAAAAATAAATTAAGTTATTCTTTCTAAGTTTTAGTAGTCAAAGTTTTGGTTAGCTTCAGAATGATTTCAAAGGCAGTAAGACTTTAAGCCACAGACATTTTTCTATTTAGAACTTTTGCTACTCAATCTGCATTAACACCTTAATTCAGCTAGTGTGACTCATTCCATTTTTCATGCAAACCTGTATTCCCACCATGCGTTAAGAACTGCGTCAAAAACACAGTAAACATTTGTCTATAAAATAGGCATTTTTGCCTTAGGATTTATAGTTTTTACACATCATGCATTTAGATTAAGGAAACTGTAATAGAGAACTAATAACCAAAGCTTTCCATTAAAAAAAAAAAAAAAAAAAAAACTGTTTTCAAACTTAAACTTTGTATTTAATGGAAATATTTTATTAAGTACTTTCCTTAGTTTTTAATCTCATTACTACCCCCCAAAAACCTACAGCCTAGATATTTACTGCGATTTTTATATGATCTGTGATTTTTACCACCACGTCCTTTTCCATCCACACTCTATCTTCATCTGTTGGCTCTTACTTATCTTCTCTGTGAATAGGAATATTCTTTCTCTTTGCCGAAGCAGACATTTTCATCAGTGTCATACATTCAAACTTCTCTCAATACTGCTGGGAAATTATTCCATCCATTTAATTCTAATCCTTGCATTATTTATATCTCTCACCATAAGATACACTTCTAGGGAAGAAAAAAATACTGTTTTCCAATTTCCGAACAATCTCTAATCTAAATATACTTGGGAATAATTGTATTTTCCTTCTTTTTCTGTTAACTCCATACCTTCATTTTCTTACCCACTATTCATTTCTTACATATTTTCCAGTATTTTCATAATAATTATTTTCTATAAATTTGAATATAAGTTAATATTGAATACCATGACAATATGTGTGTGTGTGTGTGTGTGTGTAATATTTTTCTGATCAAACAAATGTTTCCATGCTCACACAGAAAAAATACTACCAGGAGAACAGTTGAGTATAAAAAATGTCATTCAGATTTTAATTAAACAAAGGAAATAATTTTTAAAAACACTATTAAGTGTAAATTGTATGTCTCTTAATATGTAGTTAGTATTTAATCATTTCTATATATAATAAAGTTTTGTGGCTAGTTTTCTTCATTGTAAAATTACTATTTTTTTCCATTTGTAAGTAATAAAGACTTGTCTGAGGGGAGATTTTTTTACATTCTGCAAATATTCCACCGCTCCTTAAATTTGGCCCACTAAGGCCGGGCGCGGTGGCTCAAGCCTGTAATCCCAGCACTTTGGGAGGCCGAGATGGGCGGATCACGAGGTCAGGAGATCGAGACCATCCTGGCTAACACGGTGAAACCCCGTCTCTACTAAGAAATACAAAAAATAGCCGGGCGAGGTGGCAGCGCCTGTAGTCCCAGCTACTCGGGAGGCTGAGGCCGGAGAATGGCGTGAACCCGGGAGGCGGAGCTTGCAGTGAGCTGAGATCCGGCCACTGCACTCCAGCCTGGGCTACAGAGCGAGACTCCGTCTCAAAAAAAAAAAAAAATAAATAAATAAATAAATAAATAAATAAATAAATTTGGCCCACTAATATAAATATCCAACAGATCTTGCCTACAGTATTAATTCAGTGTTCTAATGTTGTTTTCCATTTCATTCACTCTTTCTAAATTTACTAATTACAATTCTTTTGTAAAGAAGAGTAATTCCTTCTCCTACACTTGCTTTTTTATTGTTATTTATTGATATCAGTATGAATTTATCAATATTTACTTTATTAATTGAATATAATCCAAATATTATCATTTACTTTTTGCTCAATTTGTTCAATCCTTGGTCACTGAGAGCACTTTTTACTTTGACTCCCATGTCTTCTCAATGTTCCCCAAGTTCTTTCTCTTTTTTCTTCTTCTTTCACTTTTCAGGAGGAGTCTCACTCTGTCGCTCATGCTGGAGTGCAGTGGTGTGACCTCAGCTCATCGCAACCTCTGCCTCCCGGGTTCAAGAGATTCTCATGCCTTAACCTCCTGAGTAGCTGGGATTACAGGTGCTCACCACCAGGCACCAGCTAATTTTTCTACTTTTGGTAGAGACGTGATTTCACCGTGTTGGCCAGACTGATCTTGAACTCCTAACCTCAGATGATTAGCCCTCCTCGATCTCCCAAAATGCTGGGATTACAGGTGTGAGCCACCATGCCCAGACCCCCAAGTTCTTTTTCATACTTCTTTACTGTCAGCACAGATGCTCTAGGCTCATCTCCCATACTCTCTAGCTGGGAATCCTTTACTTGTCCAAGGAACCATGATTCTTTTGTTTGTTTGTTTTGGATGAAATTAGCAACTAGAATCTGCATGTCCACTGTGCCCATTGCTACTGAAGTGACACTGCACCTAAGCCCTTTCAGTGGATAGAGCTAAGAAACATACATATGTATGCTAACCCATGTATGTACACCAACATTTATTTCTATATCTAATATGTATTAACATACAGGGTAAAATAAAACATAAGTTCATACCGATACCTCTGGACTTGAATCCAACACTGTAGGGTTCAGAATGAACCCTCTCCTCATACCTATTCCTCACCTCCATTTCTTATTTGTAACTTTCTTCTCTAATAATGACAAAACTAGATCCCTCTCTCTACAATATATTGACTACTCATGTAGTCAACCCTCCATACTTACAGATTTTGCAGAAGCAATTATAGAATTTAAAGGGCTCTTTCATGGATAATATTTGTCATTGCCTGAGTTTGTTATGCTTTTCAGTGTGAGTGGGTTAGATGGTAGGGGACATAATTCAAGTTATTCAATATTATTTACACAACTCCTGGACAAGAAAAAGATTAATTGAGCAATTTAAAACAACTCTACTTTCAAAGAGAAAAAATTTAGGTACTTTGTTTAGAAATCATTCAGGTAATGTTTTAATCTCACAAATAGTTGAATTTTGTATTAAAATTTATAAGAAATCAAGAGCCAAGAGTGTTAGATGTTTGGAATTGGAGAGGTGTTATTTTTTCAGCTGTTTGGATTGCTGGTTGGATTTTGAGGTGACATAAGGCCAAAAAAAAAAAAAATCACATAAATTATACAAGGAAGCCTCCAAGATAGATAGGAAATTTTCTGGGATGGCTTAGGGAAGATAATCAGCTAAGAGAAGTATGTGATTAAGATTTTGTCTCTAGGCTGTATGGTTTTCCAATCAAATATAACCCAATGAGGTTCAAATTAAAGAAAGAAAACTCTCTAGTCCTTCATGTTGCATTTTCTCAATTTTTTCTTTAGTAAGTTTTATTTTTCAGTTAAATTAATGATAACAAGCATTTTTTTCAAAAATAAAACATATATAGCAAATCATATTCATGAAAAGGCCTTCTGATGTCTGTCATCACTCATGAAAGTCTAATTATGTGGATTTAAAATATTTGATTACAACACAATTTTTCCTATTAAAACTTTGTTATTATGTATCTAGGTATTTGTAAATGCATAATGTCATTTCTGCTACAGAAGGGAAGGTAAGAAATGGTACACTTTGGTGGTTTTGTAAATAGCCTCCATTTTCTGTTAGGCTATCTTGGTGATTAATTCTTTTCACTGAAGATTAAGGCTTTCAAATTGAAGCAGGCCTACATTTAATCTCATGGTATGTTTCAGTTTTCTTATCATTTAAAGAAGGAAATCACATATATTACAGTATCATTGTCAGAATAAAATAAAAAAATATAAAACACACAGAACAAATCTAACCACATAGTAGGTGATTAATTAATAATAATTTAATAAATATTATAGTAATAATATATTATACCAACCAAAGAAAACCAGAAGTCACTGAAAACTAAAAAAGGCAGAGAAATAGACTCCCCATTTGAATCTCCAGAATAAACACGGTCCTCCCTATCCATTTTAGATCGTAGAACCATAAGATAAACTGGCATTGCTTTAGGCCACTGTTTTGCAGCAATTTTTTTTTTCTTTTTTTTTTTTTGAGACAGAGTCTCACTGTATCGCCCAGGCTGGAGTGCATTGGCACAGTCTCGGCACATTGCAACCTCTGTCTCTTGAGTTTAAGCTATTCTTGTGCTGCAGCCTCCCAAGTAGCTCAGATTATAGGTGTGCACCACCAAATCCAGCTAATTTTTGTATTTTTAGTACAGATGGAGTTTCACCATGTTGGCCAGGCTGGTCTC
This sequence comes from Macaca thibetana thibetana, assembly GCF_024542745.1. Classification (NCBI taxonomy): domain Eukaryota; kingdom Metazoa; phylum Chordata; class Mammalia; order Primates; family Cercopithecidae; genus Macaca; species Macaca thibetana. The sequence goes on from NC_065594.1 coordinate 49,344,388, forward strand.
GAACTCCTGACTCCAGGTGACCCTCCCACTTTGGCCTCCATCCTTGTAGGATGGGATTACGGTTGTGAGTCACCATGCCTGGAAGTTTGTAACAATTTGTTATAGCAGCAATAGAAAGCTAATACAGGTGTTTTAAAATACAGCCTTCATGGATTATGAAAAAGACTGGCTTGTTTTCTGCCTGGTCTAGTCTTACCATTCTAAAGTAGGTGGCAAACATGGAAAACTATATGAAATATCTGTGAGTATGTATTTAGGTATGGAAGACCATCCTACTACTTCTGAGACTGGTTAGTACATTTAGTCTGTTTCAAAGAAGTTCCATTAGCATGATAATTAATGAAAACTGTTTGGACAGGTTAACAACAACTTAATTGTAAATACTTGAAAAAAAGCTATTTAATTTTGTTTTCTAAGTAGGAGTTCCACCTTGGCCTTTATTGTATCTGTTTGTTTTCTTTGCATGCTGTTAAATACATGTCATATTTCTCTTGTTTGATGATATTTAAAATCAAAGGTATCAAAAGTATTTATCTCATCATTCAGATAACAATTCATTCATTAAATAGCAATTTGATTACAGTGGTCATCACCTCTGCATGGAGTTTAGTCTCAACTAGAAGACACTTATTAAGCAAGTATCTATGACTGATAAATATTTCAAAAGTGGAAACAGAGATACTCTGAGATTGAATGGTAGGGAAAAATTACCAAGTCTAGAGAAATTCAGGGAAAATATCTTTGAGAAAGTGAAAGTTCTATGGTCACTACACTTAGCAAGAATTAAAATGTTCCATTCTAAAATTTTCATGGTTTTAGGTCTTGGATTTAAGTCTTTGATCCATCTTGAATTGATTTTTTGTATAAAGTGAGAGATGAGGATTCAGTTTTATTCTTCTACATGTGGCTTGCCAATTATCCCAGTACCATTTGTGAAATAGGGTGCCCTTTCCCAACTTTATGTTTTTGTTTGCTTTGCTAAAGATCAGTTGACTGTATTTGGCTTTATTTCTGGGTTCTTAATTCTGTTTCATTGGTCTATGTGACTATTTTCATACCAGTACTATGCTGTTTTTGTAACTATGGCCTCACTCCTGCAAGAATGGCCATAAAAAAAAATAAATAAATAAATAATAGATGTTGGCATTAATGTGGTGAAAGGGAACACTTTTACACTGTTGGTGGGGATGTAAACTAGTACAACCACTAACGGTGTGGAGAGTCCGTAAATAACTAAAAGTAGATCTATGTTGTGATCCAGCAATCCCACTTCTATCCAGAGGAAAAGAAGTCATTATATGAAAAAGATACTTGCTCATGCATGTTTATAGAAGCACAATTTGCAATTGAATGACTATGGAACCAGTCCACATGCCCATCAATCAATGAATGGATAAACAAAACGTGACATGTATATCATATACACACACACACACACACACACACACACACACACACACACCATGGAATACTACTCAGCCATAAAAGTGAATGAAATAATGACATTTAAAGCAACCTGGATGGTATTGGAAACCATTATTCTAAGTGAAATAACTCAGGAATGGAAAAACAAACATCATATATTCTCACTTATAATTGGGAGCTAAGCTATGAGGACACAAAGACATAAGAATGGTACAATGGACTTTGAGGACTCAGGGGAAAGGGTGGGAGGTGAGTGACGGATAAAAGACTACACACTGGGTACAGTGTACACTGCTTGGGTGGATGGGTACACCAAAATCTCAGAAATCACCACTAAAGGACTTACTCATATAACCAAACACCACTGTTCCCCTAAAACCAACTGAAATACAATTAAATTTTTAAAAAATGAAATAAAATGTTCCAGCCAAGTGCAGTGGCTTACCCCTGTAAGCCCAGTCCTTTAGAAGGCCAGGTGGGAGGATCACTTGCGGCCAGGAGTTCAAGACCAGACTGGGCAACATAGGGAGATACCTCTCTACAGAAGTTTGAATTTTTTTTTTTTTTTTTTTTTTTTTTTTTTTAATGGAGGCATACATTGTAGTCCTAGATACTTGGGAGGCTGAAGTAAGATCTCTTGAGACCAGGAGTTGCAGGCTGCAGTGAGCTCTGAGCACACCACTGCAATCCAACCTGGGTGACAGAAGGAGTTGCTGCCTCAAAAAAAAAAAAAAATTTGTTAATAAAAAAGAGAAGGACCGGGTGCGGTGGCTCAAGCCTGTAATCCCAGCACTTAGGGAGGCCGAGACGGGTGGATCACGAGGTCAGGAGATCGAGACCACCCTGGCTAACACGGTGAAACCCCGTCTCTACTAAAAAAAAAAAAAAAAAAAAAAACAAAAAACTAGCCAGGCGAGGTGGCGGGGACCTATAGTCCCAGCTACTCAGGAGGCTGAGGCAGGAGAATGGCATAAATCCGGGAGGCAGAGCTTGCAGTGAGCTGAGACCTGGCCACTGCACTCCAGCCTGGGCGACAGAGCGAGACTCCGCCTCAAAAAAATAAAAAAAATAAAAAATACAAATAAAAATAAAAAAAGAGAAGCACCACAATGAGAGAGATTAACGTCTAAGAGCAATGGGAAGCTACTGAAAAATGTTAAACAGTAAAGTAGCATCAATAATCGACATCATTGAAGAGTTTATTTCATCTGCAATGTGAAAATAAATTAATGAATCACAGTGCTTTTGTAATGCATTGCTTTAACAACAAACAACTAACACAATTCAACTATATTTGTGGTTTAAGATCATTATAATCGATAAAGCGTGTGTGTGTGTGTGTGTGTGTGTGTGTGTGTGTGTATGCTTAACTGCAACTTGGTTAGATTTCTTTAGGTAAATATTTCTTCTCACTACTGTTTATTTCTCACTACTGATGTCTCTCAGAGCCCAAACCCTCATTCCAATTGATAACTTTTATTTAAAGATGCACCCACCATGTGATGCAAATGGGAACTAGAAAATGAAACTTCTTCTACCAGCTTTATAAATATTACAAAAGCTCGCAGATGCAAAGGAAATACTGCTGAGCCAAGTAATGTATTAACTTTGTGAGGACTATTCTTCCTGCTCTAAGATTCTATTATTGGTCTTTGTATTATGCCTGTGTTGTATTTGAAGTTGTTAAATACTACATGAAGAGTCTTGTTATATATGAAATCACATCTTTTTCTCCACCCACACTTAAAGTATAAATAACTTACAGTTTTATCCCGAAACTCACTAAATAGATAACACATGAAATAATCATATTTAAATATTTATTTCATTTCCATGACAATGAAACGTTAACCATGTAGGGCTGGGTAGATATGTTAAACACAGTAATTTCATTAGAGTGCCAGTTCCACCTCAATGGTGATATTATAGGGATAAGATCAAGGAAAGTGTTTCCTACAAATGAGCAACCCTTGTAGGTAGATTGCATAAACATTCGAAGCAGCTTTGAAAATTAAAATAAAGGGTATCTGATTTAAAAGAGTATAAGATTATGAGATTTTTTCCCTCAGTCATGGTGAAAGTCGCCAGTATAACCACATTTGAATTTGCCTTCCTATTCAAAAAAAAAAAAAAAGTAAATGGATGTGTTTTCCCTTGTCTTTATTTGTTGTTAATATATAAGATTTAACATTTTAAATCTTTTTAATGTGGTGTTCAAATAAAGCCACTTTTCTATGTCATGCTATTTTCTTTTGTAATAAGCAAATGTGGATTATCTGGCTGTGATTCTGTTTATTCTTTCCTTTAGGAGACTAGTTAAGTTAAAACACTTTTTGTTTTTCCAAAAATATGGCTTCAGGGTTTTTGATTATTTAAATTTTATATAATTGGCCCAGGAAAATTACCTTTTTGTTTGCAACTCTATTCAAATGATACTGCATTCCTGAGCCAAGATGTTCAAATACAAATTGTTCTTACCGGCTGGACATGGTGGCTCACAACTGTAATCCTAGAACTTTGGGAGGCCAAGGTGGGTGGATTGCCTGAGGACAGGAATTCAAGACGAGCCTGGCCAATATGGTGAAACCCCCGTCTCTACTTAAAATACAAACAAATTAGCTGGGCGTGGTGGTGTGCGCCTGTAACCCCAGTTACTCAAGAGGCTGAAGCAGGGGAATTGCTTGAAGCAGGAAGGTGTAGGTTGCAGTGAGCCGAGATTGGGCCACTGCACTCCAGCCTGGGTGACAGAGAGAGATTTCCTTTTTTTTTTTTTTTTTTTTTTTTTTTTTGAGACGGAGTCTCGCTCTGTCGCCCAGCCCAGGCTGGAGTGCAGTGGCGCGATCTCGGCTCACTGCAAGCTCCGCCTCCCGGGTTCACGCCATTCTCCTGCCTCAGCCTCCCGAGTAGCTGGGACTACAGGCGCCCACAACCGCGCCCGGCTAATTTTTTGTATTTTTAGTAGAGACGGGGTTTCACCGTGGTCTCGATCTCCTGACCTTGTGATCCGCCCGCCTCGGCCTCCCAAAGTGCTGGGATTACAGGCGTGAGCCACCGCGCCCGGCCGAGATTCCTTTTTAAAAAAACTAATAAATAAAATAAAATAAAATAAAATAATTCTTACCACCTTTTCTGTCCCTAGTGTAGCCTATACATATTTATACCACAGTATCCCTAAGCATATTACATGTGCTTTCACATCCCTTTCCCTCTATTTTTCAATAGGCTTCTTGAAAGCTGTTTCTATGTCTTTACTTGTTTTTGTAGCCCTCAAACATGGAGTACATTTAAGTCACTAATATGTAGAGCATGAGTCTCAGCTCACACTGAAAGTAAATCACCCTGATCCCGATTTAGATTGTACAGATCTTCTGTACAATGCATGCCATGCTGCCCAGTAAAAAAATGACATTGTTTTACATTTGATAACTTTTATGTAAAAAATATGTAATTAATCAGTGTATATGAAAACTAACCTCTAATTTAGAAAATATCAGTGTCAATCTTCCCCATACAGCTGCTGAATGTGAGTATGGATGAGTATGTATATATATATTTGTGTGTGTGTGTGAGTGTGCATGTCTATAATTTTATGATAAAAAATTTTATGACAAAAATCCTCAAATGATCTTAGCACTGTGAATGATTGTTCATAGACAATGACAAGTACTTTTTCCAAATGGTTCCAACGATTTACACTATCATTGTAAGCCTTTTTTATTTCATCGTTATTATTTTTTATTTTATTTATATATTTATTTATTTTGAGACGGGGGTTTCTCTCTATAGCCATCTCAGCTCACTGCAACCTCTGCCTGCTGGGCTCAAGCAATTCTCCCTGTCTCAGCCTCCTAAGTAGCTAGGATTATAGGCATCCACCACCACGCCTATCTAATTTTTGTATTTTTAGTAGAGATGGGTTTCCCCATGTTGGCCAGGCTGGTCTTGAACTCCTGACCTTAGGTGATCTGCTTGCCTCAGCCTTCCAAAGTCCTGGGATTAACAGGTATGAGCCACCGCTCCTGGTCAAGACTTTCTTTTACTCTGCATCTTTCATAACCCTGTCCAAGGAGGAGGGCAAGCCTCTGTAAATCTGGCTGGAAAACTTCCCATACCTTTTAATGAGTCGAAGGGTGTTGGTTGGTAGCAAATGTAGTATTAAAAAGATCATTTTGATATCAGGCACAGCTGTAGTATCCTATAATAACAGACATAACATAGTGTTTATATTTTGTTTTCTGTCTTATCCTGTGTATACTTCCTTATTGTTTGAAAACTTCAATTTTTAGGAGTATGTGCAAAATTATCACCTTCAGACTCTAAAATATTAGGCTTTGGCAAGGAAACTTTGAGAAACTGGCAAAAGGAGTGGCATTTTCAGACCAAAATACCCCATGGCGAGAGCTAGACTCTTGATGCAGCTGTCACAGCAGGTGTGTGTGAAGGCAGGTGAAAGTTTGTAGCAGGTGCAGGCTGGAGCAAAGCAAGGCTCACGGCTTGCGTGAACAGATTGTACAGACCTCTGTGTCCAACAATCCTCAGCACTTGGCCACAGCTGGGACTGCAGGTATGGGACTAGATAAGGCAGCATTTTGATGACCAGAAAAAAAAAAAGGTTTTAATGTAAGGCGAGGCTCACCTCAAAACTGATAGAGTGTCAATGTGTGTGAATTTCAGCCATTGCTGGGTTGAACAATTTTTACTTATTTATTTTCTTTCTCAGTCGGGACTGCAGTATTGAGTTAAAACCATAAACATGGCTAACGTTGGCACCAATTACAAAACAATTTCATGTCATACTTTGGCCTTAAAATTGTTAGTGCCAGACGTGGGTAAGCAACATGAGACTGCTTAAAATTCTACTCCTTTTCATTTTTTTAAAATGTTTTGTTATAGAGCCATTTGTTATGTAAAGCATGTACCACAAAAGGAACAAATATATGGTTCATGTAAGTCATGACACATGACACTTGATGATAAAATGAACACCCCTAAATTCACCATACACTTGACAACAAAACATTGCCCCCAAAACCCCAATCACCTATGTGCACTATCGTTATCTCATTTTCCTGCTTGAATTTCAGATGTCATTCCCTGGCTTTTTTTTATTATTTTATACTGTGTGTGACTATGTACTTACATATGCACATCTACTTAACACATTTAATATTTATAACATTTTAGAGCCTTATAAAGTAGCATCACTGAAAGTGCCAGTTTGAAACTTTTTTTTTTTTTTTTTTTTTTTTTGAGATAGAGTTTCACTCTTGTTGCCCAAGCTGGAGTGCAATGTTGCAATCTCGGCTCACCACAACCTCCGCCTCCCAGGTTCAAGCAATTCTCCTGCCGCAGCCTCCCGAGTAGCTGGAATTATAGGCATGTGCCACCACACCCGGCTAATTTTTTTGGATTTTTAGTAGAGATGGGGTTTCTCCATGTTGGTCAGGCTGGTCTCAAACTCCCGATCTCAATTGATCTGCCCGTCTTTGCCTCCCAAAGTGCTAGGATTACAGGCATGAGCCACTGCGCCCGGCCCTAAAACTTGTTTTTTTTTTTTAAGTTAAATTTCTTTCTAGAATTAATCTATGTCATCATTACAACACCAAGTTCATTTTTCTTCAACCTTTATAAAGTTCCATTTGGTTAATATATTATAATTTATTTATGCTTGTCCTGTTGATAGACATTATTTCCAAATTTTTGCTTTTATGAATACTTTTGTATATTAAAATTCTTGAATATTGGTCTTTATCAATACTGAAAGACTGTATAGCCCATTATTGCATTGCCATAAATAACTACTTTGGACTGGGTAATTTATAAAGAAAAGAGGTTTAGTTGGCTTATGGTTCTGCATGGCATATGGGTTCTGGGGAGGCCTCAGGAAACTTACAACCATGGAAAAAGGTGAGGGGAAATAGGCAACGTTTTACATGGCCAGAGCAGGTTGAAGAGTGGGAAGGGTGCTACACACTTTTAAACAATCAGATCTCATGAGAACTCACTCACTATCATGAGAACAGCAACCGGGAAATACGCTACTTCATCTAGTCATCTTGATCTAATCACCTCCCACCAGCCCCGTCCTCCAACACTGGGGATTACATTTTAACATAAGATTTGGGTGGGGACAAAAATCCAAACTGTCATGAAGATTTTATGCAGGTTTTATTCCTAGGAATGGAATTATTTGACTGAAATTTATCTAATAATGCCAAATTATTCTTCATAGTGTTTGCAATAATTTAACCTCCACTAACACATAAAAGTTTTCTCGTTCCATTCTCTCACTAATTTATATTTTCACACTTCTCAACTTTTGTTACACTCATTTAATGTAAAACCTGACAATATTATTGTTTTTATTTTAATGATTACTACAAAGATTGAGGATTTTAAAAAATAGTTTAAATCTAGGATTGGTTTTCTTATATTTTCCATTTATTTTATTTTACTTACTTTTTTCTCTTAAATTTTTTACTTACATTTTTGCTGATTTTTATGGTGGGTTTATTACCGTTTATTTATTTGTTTCTAGTTTAATTGGATTTCTCTATAGATTGTCTTTAAATATAGTATTGAAATGTATACTTTTCACTTTTATGTTTGTCTCTATTGCCAAAAAAAGTCTTCATTTTAATACAGTCTGATTTTCAGTCTTTTCTAATATTATAGTCAAGTTTTTCTTTAGTTTCTTTCCTTTTTTCATTTATGTCTGCTTTTTAAAATATATCTAGAATTAAATAATGTGAATGATGTAATGAGTACTGATTCTACATTTTTCTACAAGTTAACCATTGACCTAGTCACTTTTATTCATCTAAATTTTCTATTCTTAGTAATATACAAAATAACTTCTGCAACATACCAAGTTTCCATAGTTGTGTACTGTTTTAATTTCTTTTCCTACACAAGCTTCTTTACTGGAGCTTTGTAAAAAATACTGAAACCCAACCATACAAGTACCCTAACATATTTCTTCTTATAAGAATTATTTTGAAATTCCTCTGGAGCTCTGTGATTTTTTATGTAGCATCATCTTATTAAGTTCCTTGGAAAATCACTTTGCAATTTTGGTTGGAATGATATTTTGAATATATTTATATCATTTCAATTATTAGAATCTTCTGCTTTTATTAGATTTATTTCTAAAAACCACATATATTTTGGTGTCACTGAAACTCATATTTCTTGTTAACTTTTCTTTTGCTAATTGGGCATAAAATAAAAAGTTTGTTTATTGATACTTTATCTGGCAACTTTTTAAAACTTTCCTAGTATCCATAATAAGGTATCTATCAATAATTTTCTATTTTTTGTGTGGCAATTTTAATACTATGCAGATAATGACAGGTAGATTTATGGACTGAATGTTTGTGTCTTACCTACCACCCCCAAATTCACATGTTGAAGTCCTAACCCCCAAAATGTGACTGTATTAGAAAATAAAGTAAGAAATTAATTAAGGCTCAATTCAATCATAAAGGTTGGGCACTGATCTGATAGGATTAGTATCCTTCTAAGAAAAGGCATCAGAGAGCTTGCTCTTAGTTTCAGGCTCTCTCTCTCTCTCTCTCTCTCTCTCTCTATATATATATATATATATATATAGGCAAGCACAGAGGGAAAGCCATGTGAGGACATGGTAAGAAAGCAATCACCTGCAAGCCCGGAGAATCTTCCCAAGAAACCTACCCTGCCATACCTTAACCTGGGATTTTTAGTACCCACCACTGTAAGAAAATAAATTACTATTGTTTAAAGCACCCAGCCTATTGTATTTGGTTATGGCAACCTTATCAGACTAACATAGGTAGATTTTTTTCACATTCTAATACTTATTTAATGATAATTATTTTGTCTTTAGTCAGAACCAACTGTACAAAACTAAATGGAATCTTACAATTGGCCATTATTTTCTGCTAACAGGGCTCTTACAATGTTTTTCTCATTCTGCATATCAAAACCTGGGGGCAAAATTAGTCTATTAATGCTGGAACAAACTTCTCTGAGTTAATATTAACCAAAACCCTGTAATGTTAAAATCTCTATATTTTAATTACTAAAATGCTTTGCATATTTATTCCCTCCCAAATCTCTTGTTGAAATGTGATTCCCAGTGTTGGAACTGGGGCCTGGTGGGAGGTGACTGAATCATGGAAGGTGCATCCCTCATGATTGGCTTAGCACCAATCCCTTGGGGATAAGTGAGTTCTCACTCCTTATACATGAGATTTGGTTGTTTCAGAGTCTGAGACCTCTCCGCTCCCTCTTTTGCTCTGTGTCTCACCGTATAGCATGCTGGTTGACCTTAGCCTTCCGCCATTATTGTAAGCTTCCTGGGGTCCTTGCCAGAGGCACCACATTTTCTGTACAGCCTGAAGAACTGTGAGCCAAAATAAACTTTTATTCCTTAATTACCCAGTTTCAGGTATTTCTCTATAGCAATGCCAGAGCAGACTAACATAATAATATCTTTATTTTTACTTGCTTTACCTATCAATATTAAAAATAAGTGTATGGAAATTTTCTAATATCATGTAGCATTGTCAGATATGTCCCATCATTTTCTTCATTGTTGCTTTACATATTTTGAGGTTATTTTATTATATGCATACAAGTTGCTTATATATTTTTGTATTGTTCTGGTGCATTTTGTAAGGACAAAAAACTTATAAAATTAAAAAAAGGAGATTTAGTTCTCTTTGATGAAAACTGAAAAAAAAAAAAGAAAGATTTTCCTTGTAAATCCTGGATCTTAGACCATATTTCCAAAAAAAAAAAAAAAAAAAAATCAAAAAGTGAACAAAAGATATGAACAGACACTTCTCAAAAGAAGACACTTACACAGCCAATAAACATATGAAAAAAAGCTCAACATTACTGATTATCAAAGAAATGCAAATCAAAACCACAATGAGATACCATCTCACACCACTCAGAATAGTGATTATTAAAAAGTCTGGAAACAATAGATACCAGAGAGACTGTGGAGAAATACAAATGCTTTTACACTGTTGGTGGGAATATAAATTAATTCAACCATTGTGAAAGAGAGTATGGCAACTCCTCAAGGATCTGGAACCACAAATACCATTTGACCCAGCAATCCCATTACTGGATATTCCCATTACTAGATATACATATACCCAAAGGAATAGAAATCATTCTACTACAAAGACACATGCATATGTATGTTTATTGCAGCACTATGTACAATAGCAAAGACATGGAACCAACCAAAATACCCATCAATCACCGACTGGATAAAGAAAATGTGATACACATACACCATGGAATACTATGCAGCCATAAAAAAGGAATGAGATCATGTGCTTTGCAGGGACATGGATGAAGCTGGAAGCCATCATCTTCAGTAAACTAACACAGGAATAGAAAAACAAACACTGCCTGTTCTCACTCGTAAGTGGAAGTTGAACATTGAGAACACATGGACACAGAGAGGGAAACAACATGCACCAGGGCCTGCTGCAGGGGTGGGAGTGAGAGGAGGGAACTTAAAAGACAGGTCAATAGATGCAGCAAACCACCATGGCACACGTATACCTATGTAACATGCCTGCTCGTTCTGCACATGTATCCCATTTTTCTTTTTCTTAGAAGAAATTTTTTAAAAAAGATTTTCCTTCCTTCTTTAGATGTTTTTTTGTCATTTTAGAATTACAAATTTAGAAAACTTGTAATTCTACTACTTTCTCTTCTCTTTTAAATGTATATTAATACCTTAGAAAAGAAAGACTTTGTTAGCTTTATTAGCCAGAAATGCTTTTCTCAACCACCTGGAAGCCGTGTTTTTGAAATGTATAAATCCAGGAAAATAAATAATACCCCTAACTCCCATTCTGTGAGAGGATGGGAGCTTAACTGTTGTGCATGCCTTGCTCTAAGTCACAAAACTGCCTCTTATCATAAAAACATGGCAACTTTGTTTTTCCTTTGAATCAGGCCAATTAGATAACACAGATGGTCACCCAATTATCAGGTAATGTTGAAATGAATCAAGTGTAACAAATGGTGCTGTCAAGTCTTCCTGCTAGAGGATTAGTCATAGTTTATCTTGTCCATATGGATGTAATGTATCTACTTGGCTATATAAAAAAGATATTTCATTCGGTCTTTGTGATATCTTAGTGGATCGTCTCTGGTGGGCAGCAGCTTATGGCTTAATGCTTATTCAATAATAAATGTGTTTTCTTTGTTTACTATGTTTGTAGAGAAGATTTCTGGGGTGAAACAAATTTTTTTTTAAATTATATTTCCACAACAGTTTATTTTATAATATTATATAGTGACATATTTTATAATTATGCATTCTCATTTTCTCACCCACTGTTTTATATTTTTATAGCTACTCCATCTTGCTTTAGATTATTGGTTTGTTGCTATGACTTTTTTTCCACTCTTTTATTTTCAGTCTCACTCACAGATGTGTCCGTTTACAGCTGGGTCTTTAATCCAATCTGAAAAATCTTTACTTGAACTAACAATTTAATCAAATTACATTTATTTTGATAGCTGTGATTTTAATTTATTTTTTATTACATCTAATTTTGTTCTATTTGTCTCATTTTTATTATTTTTTTAAAGTTTATTTTAAATTATTTTAGAGATGGGGTCTCACTCTGTCACCTAGCCTGGAGACCAGTGGCCCAATCATGGCACACTGGATCCTCAAACTCTGGGGCTCAAAGGATCCTCTGACCTCAGCCTCTTGAGTTGCTGGGACTACAGGCATGTGTCACAATGCCTAACTATTTTTTTTTTCTACAGATGGAGTCTCCCCATCTTGCCCAGGCTAATATGAAACTACTGGGCTCAAGTGATTCTCATACCCTTGACTTCCCAAAGTGCTGGGGTTACAGATATGAGCCACTGTCCCCAGCATATTATGCTTGTAAAAGTGTTTTTCTTTTGATTGATACTTTATCTTTTATTCTTTTTCTATAGCTTCTAAATTCCCCATTTTCTTCTTCTAGTTTCTTCTTTGAATAATTACCCTTGATATTCTACTATTATGACTTTAGGGTTTAATATTAATTTAGTCTTTTACTTTCCAAATGCAAATATTTTAGGGAATGTAGCAAAAATTGGTCCCTTGCTGACTTACTAATATTTTTCCAATGCTTCAGTTCTAAAATTTTTATTCCTTCAAAATATGCGTTATTTACAATATGTTGTTATTATCATTTCAAAAACTTTATATGGATGATTTTTATATTACATCTTTTTCCTTTTTGCTAATCTTATATGTTCACCATTCTTTTGCATTTCAATTTTTTTCTGTGATATTGTTCTTCTTTATAAATTGACGTTCCATTGCTGACAAAAATGCTTTTCTTCTTATGAAAATATCTCTATATTTTCACAGTTCTCAAAAGATTTAGATATAGTGGAAAAGGGAAATAATGAAGTAAGAAGATTAAAATGTTAAAATATTCAGCTGAACTCACCTGAATGGAGTGGAAGGGCCCCTGTGGGCAAAAATCCATATCTATCTTGGTCACTGAGCAAACCCCAGTTGCTTAAAGCGTACCTGAACTTACTATGTGATCAGTAACTATTCAGTGATGTAATTTGGATCACACAGAATTTTAATTTTGAATCATCCCTTTCACCACTGGAAAAGAAGGAAACCTGGGTAATGTCATTGATAAAGTGAAGTTATGAAAGTCTAGAAACATGCAAAAATCTGAAGAAAGGAGTGTTTGGGGAAAAATGAAGCAACAATTATTGTTCCGTCCTAAGGTTTGTGAGCATTGTCTCTATAAATGTAAATATTACTTCAGTTCAGATATCAATGGAAAGTAAATCTCTAACTGAAAAAAAACGGGTTTGTGCAAAAACATCTTTCTTAAAACAAGTTTTTACTTAATCTCATTTAATAAGTTGAAGAAATTTCAGAGCAACAAGCTTTAACAGCAGCCAGTGATACACAGGACTGAAAATGTCTCAGGGGCACGTTGAGAATGGACTGACACTATGGAGAATGCAAGTTTGCTTTGAGGATAGTGTGCTGCCACTGTGTGGTGTATTGTTACAAGAGAGAAACAACGTTTTAGCAAGATAGCGTGCATAATTAGTTCAGAACTTGATAGCATACAAAATTATGAAACTTAAAATATATTGGATCAGAAAGTAAACTGCTTTCAGGCTTGATGACTTACATCCATCATAATAAACTTATCAGTATAGCAAGTAGACAAGGAAATATAAATTCCACTTAGAATATACAGTGGTAGATGATAGTACCCCTTCTCCTCCTCATGACAATCACTTAACTGAGGAAAGATTACTCCTTGTTCAGTTTAAGATGCAAATGAATTATATCCATTGTAATAACGGTTAATTTATGTGTCAATTTGGTTTGGCCACAGTGCTTGGATATGGGGTCAAACATTATTCTGGAAGTTTCTATGAGGGTATTTTGGGATGATATTAACATTTAAATCTGTAGAATGACCTTTTGAAAGCTCAGGTGCAGTGCCAGCTAGATGGCAATACTTTGCAGAGTGGGCAAGGTTACCCAAGAGGCTGTATATACTCTAAGTCAGCATCCAATACATTGTGTTGTTTCTCTCACAGTGATGCGGGATGTTTTGCTCCTTTGTTCACATAAAATCCAGGTTTTTGTCACACAATCAGGAAAATTTAGACATGTGAACACATTGAAAGGTGAGGAGAATGAAATTCACTAAAAGAAAGTTCTTTGTGAAACAACAACAAAAAAAAAAAAAAAGAGAGAGAGAGAGAGAGAGTCTTGCCAACACGCTCACACTCACAGATTGAATACCAGGACACCTTGTCCAGGGAGGAGGAGCTGAAGAGGCCAGGCTCCTCCTCCCTGCACAAGGCATGAATTCCCAGTGGCTCCACCCCACTTTTCCAGTGTGCAGGCAGGCACCCCAGTCTGTTTTGGGCACAACCAGACAAGTTCCTGAGCCAGCTCCCTTGTCTGCACAATGCATGTGACATAAACACTTGTGAGATGGGTTGGAGATTCTCTGGGGATCCTCCCTTATCTGCCTCCTGCATCTATTGATAGGATTCACAGGTCCAGAAACGAAAGCATGGAAATGGAAGTGACAGCACTCACCATACCTGTAGTGTGAAAACTTTGCTTCTTACCTCCATAAATTTATTCTCTTCTTGCCTAGAAATCTCAGCTCCTAAGAGAAGAATGTTTCTACCAGGAGACACAACAATGATTCCATTGAACTGGAATATAAGACTAACATGTAGCAACTTTGGACTCTTCATGTTTCTGGAATCAACAGGCAAAGAAGAGAGTTACTGTGCTGGAGATAGTAATTGATACAGATTCCCCAAGGGAAACTGGACTACTATGCTACAATGGAAATCAAGAAGAGTACGCCAGGAATACAAGAGATTCCTTAGGAAGTCCCTCAGCATGACCATGTCCTGTAATTACAGTGAATTGAACATTATAACAACCCAATTCAGGGAGGACTACTCATGCTCCAGACTAGGTTATCCCACAAGGTAAAGAAACAAAACCAACTGAGGTGCTTGCTGAAGGCACAGGGATTACAGAATGGGTAGTGGAAGACAGTAGTTATAAACACCAGCGATGCCATGTGACCAGCTATAAAAACAGGACTGTAATTGTCACTACCATTTCTCCCTGATATGCTTTAGCTTTGTCCCCACCCAAATCCCATCTTGAATTGTAATCCTGAGGTGTTAAGGGAATAACCTGGTGGGAAGTGACTGGTTTATGGGAATGTTTTCCCCATGTTGTTCTCTCGATAGTGAGTGAATCCTCACAAGATTTGAAGGTTTTATAAATGATAGTTTTTCCTGGGCTCTCACACATTTCTTTCTCCTATTTCCATGTGAAGAAGGTTCTTGCTTCCCCTTCACCTTCTGTCATGATTGTAAGTTTCCTGAGGCCTCCCCAGTAATGTGGAACTGTGAGTCAATTAAACATCTTTGCTTTATAAATAACCCAGTCTTGGGTATATCTTTATAGCAGTGTGAAAACGGAGTAATACACTACTTTATTGTACTACGATTATGTGTTTTTATAATGTGTTTTTATATTTATGTTCTTCTATTTATTATCTATTTACTATGTAGCATTAGTTATGTTAATTTTCTATCAGTATTTAAATATTGCTAACTTTATAACATAGTATTTAAGTTCTAGGACGTCAAGAAGAGTAGACCTTACCCAGAGACTTTTTATCTTCTTCTGAGGAAAGGGTTAGTGTATTTTTGGTTGGACTCAGTACAGCTGTATCATGTTAGGTGAAAGTATGGCCTTGTTATTGTATTTACTTCAATGTGTATTGGTGTCAAGTTGGCAAGGGGTGAAGTTGAGATACTTAATTTTAGGGATCTACTTAACTGGGTCACAGTGGTTAGATATGTCTCCATGAATTATTCCGGATGTTGCTGCGAGAGTATTTTTGGATAGGACTAAAATTTACATTGGGGGACGTGGAGTAGAGTAGATTGTACTTAATATGGGTGGACCTCATCCAATCAGATGAAGGCCTGTTAGAACAACAATGAAAAAATGACTACCTTGAGCAAGATGGAATTCTGCCTGCACATGATTTTTAGACTTGAATTGCAGCATAGATTTTCCCCTGAACCTTCGCCTGAATGGGCTTCAGCCTTAAAGTACAGCATCAGACCTGCCCTGGTCTCCAGTCAGCTGACCCACTTTGCAGATTTTGAACTTGTCAACCTTCACAATAACATGCCCCCAATTTTTTTCTATACATATATACATCCTATTTGTTCTCCTCCTCTGGAGAAGCCTGCCTAATGCACCCATTGTGTTAGAACATAGTTGAGTTTGCTTCGGCCAATGAATCCTTAACTATAGCATATAAGTAAATGAGAATCTCTAGCTGAGATTAAAAGAATAAGAAATTAGAAAAACAAAAATTTTAGAATAAACTTTGTAGATTTAATATATAAACAAATAATCCTTATTTGTAGATTTAATATATAGACAAATAATCTTTATTTGTAGATTGTATTCCTAGTTGGGAATTTGCTAATATGAGATTATAAATGTAATTTCTATATTAATATGATTAATATTTTTTTATTGGTATTTCTATAATGTCATTTATACAAGTTATATAACCTCCCAAGAGGAATAATAGGTGGCATTCTGAAGATCATTAGAGATGATAAATGAAATAGGGAGTAAATTTTTAGCTTATAGCAGAGTAAGGACTTCTCAGGCCTTACTCTGATAGTTTAAAGTCCTCTTATTGAAATTATTTTAAGACTTATGGAGGGAAAAGCAAAATTGCCCACCACTGACCAAAGGGAGTGCTTTGTCTGTAATTGGCGGTGGGCTTTTCACAGTAAATTCAGGACAGCAATTCTCTAATAAGTATTAAAATGCTCTAGGGTTTTGTTTTTGTTTTTGCTGAGACAGAGTCTCGCTCTGTTGTCCAGGCTAGAGTGCAGTGGCGCAATCTTGGCTTCCTGCAACTTCTGCCTCCCAGGTTCAAGAAATTCTCGTGCCTCTGCCTCCTGAGTAGCTGAGATTACAGGCATGTGCCACCACACCCTGCTAAGTTTTTGTATTTTTAGCAGAGATGGGGGCTTCACCATGTTGGCCAGGCTGGCCTGAAACTCCTGGCCTCAAGTGATCTGCCCACTTTGGCCTGCCAAAGTGTGAGGTTACAAGCTTGTAAACACACCTGGACTTAAAAAGGCTGCAGGTTTTTGATATAGATATTTGTGTAGGTTGAGTTATCTTTATGCTCTAGTTTCCTGAAACATTTGTAATACTTTTCTCATATCTATTGGGATAATTACATAGTGTTTTTTATTTGTTAATGTGATGACTCATATAAAATATTTCTTTTTAAGTTTCTTTTTAAGTTAAGTTTTACATACTTGAGATAATCTAAAATTATTTATGATTATATGTATGTGTTTATATATATGTTCACACACTCACATTCACACCTACATATATATGCATATATACGCACACATACGTACAGATGCTCCTCACTTATGATGGGCTTATATCCCAATAAACCCACCATAGGTTGAAAATATCATAAGTCAAATATTAAATTAATACACTTAACTTATATTAAATATCACAACTTAGCTTAACTTATGTTAAACATGGTCAACACTTAAATTAGTCGAAGTTAGGCAAAATTATCTAACACAAAGCCTACTTTATAATAAGGTATTTAATATCTAATGTAATTTATTGAATAGTGTATGTGGGGTCAAAATTTTATTATATGCCTAAATCCCACAGTATTATTCGCAGCTAACTACCCATAGTTGCTTCTAACGACCGAGGTTTCTCATCATTCTAGGTTTGCAATTTTAAATATTTTACATATTGATACAGTCAAAGACATCATTTCATATAGAAATGCAAAAAAAAATTTTAAATATTTAGTGGAAATACAACTAAACCTAGAATTGTTTATGAGTTCTAGTACTTCTTTTATATTAATTAGCTGTGTATCCTTAGTCATACTACTTAGCTGCATTATGTTTTCAATCAAAATATAAAATGATTTGGTAGTACGACATGGAGCATCCTGCATTAATGATATTATAACATATACCAAAACATTAATTCATTTTTTATCGGATGCTGCCTCAGTTTATAAGCCTTGATTTGCAACTGTTATAAGACTAGCTACTTTTTTCCTTAAAACAAATCATATTATTATTAATAACTGCGGCATATTTATAAACCAGCCACTCTTCTGATTGCAGGAAGAGTCTGAGTTTAGAAATAAATTAATAAGGAAGAGAAAGAGAGATTTAAAAAATTAGGCATACAAAAATATGACACTAATAGCTTTAGAGCTTAGATCAGAGTAACATTTCAATAAATGCAGCCTTTATTATCATAACCATTATCAATTGCAATTGTTTTTGAATACAGAAAAGAATCATACCAAAAGGAGAAAATTAGACACCCTATGGCTATGTTGATTAAAAAATATCTAAGTATTCAAGAGCTAAATTAAAGTCGTACCTTTCTTTCCTGCTTTGTAATTCATTATAATGAATGTAGGAAAGAACTATTAAAAAGAAACTGATTTGATTATACCACCACTAATTACTATCCCATATATAGAAATAGACCAAAGTTGAAATTCTTTCTACTCTACAAAACAAAAGATGCTATAAGTATGCATGGTATTATGCAAATCATAATCTAATGCTATAATTTTATTTGGTATTCATTTTATTTCAGGTGTGCTCAATCTTTAGTGACTCTAAAAATAATTGAGGACTATTTATACTGCATTCAATTTCTTGTGTTCTATAATTAACCGTTTTCTTTAATTTATTTCTTGGTCTATGTTATTGTTTAAACATATGCATCCCTCCAAAATTTGTATGTTGGAACTTCACTCCCATGGTGATAGTATTAAGATAGTATTAGAGGGTTATTAGGCTATGAAAGCTTTGCTCTCATGAACGGGATTAGCGTTCATAAGAAAGGGCATCAGAAACAGAGTTAATCCCTTTCTCACTTCAGCCATGTGAGGGCACACCATTTCTCCACTCCA
Organism: Macaca thibetana thibetana; assembly: GCF_024542745.1. NCBI lineage: Eukaryota > Metazoa > Chordata > Mammalia > Primates > Cercopithecidae > Macaca > Macaca thibetana. The sequence goes on from NC_065594.1 coordinate 49,363,383, forward strand.
GTGGGCCAGCATTTCAACACATGGAAAAGGTACATCTTAGAAGTGGAAAGCAAACATTCACCAGACATCAAATTTGCTGACAACCTGACCTTGAACTCCTAGCCTCCAGAGCTGTGATGCATTTCTATTATTTATGGATTATTTTGTTATAGCAACAGAAACAAACTAAGATTGAAATTTGTAGCAAGAAGTAGAATGTTGCTATAACAAATACCTGAAACTGTGGAATCTGCTTTAGAACTAGGTACTACGTAGTGTCTGAAAAATTAAGGGTATTATGGTAAGAGCTCAGAAAAAGAGAAGAGCTGTAGAGAGAGACTAAATCTTGCTAGAAATTATCTAAGTGGTCATGAATAGAATATTCGTAGAAATATGGATGGTAAAGGCAATTCTGATGAGGTCTTAGATAAAAACAAGGAACAAGGTTTTGGAAACAGAAGAAAATGTCATCCTTATTATAAAATAGCAAATAACTTGGTCTAATTGTGTCTTAAAATGTTCTACTGTTTTGTGGAAGGCAGAACTTGTGAGGAATGAACTAGGATATTCAGCAGAAGAAATCTCTTAGCAAAGTGTTCAGCGTGCTTCATGGCTTGTCTTGGTAGCTTATTAGTAAATGAAAAAAAAAAAGAGAGAAATGACTTAAAGATAGAATTCATAATAGAAAGGGAAAGAGAACTTAAAGATTTGGAAAAATCTCAGCCTGGTGAGATTGTAATGAATTAAAAAAAAAGTGGGTTCTGATTCACGATGGCCAACTAGAGGCAGAGAGAAAGAACATCTTCCACAGAGAGGCTGAGATATTGGGAAGACTGGTATACTCTGAACAGATCTTCTGAAGAAAGGAATTAACAGTGGATTAAATAGGCACTGGGCTGAAGGTAGAGGAAGCTGGGAACTCTGCATTGGATGGCTGAGCACGGAGACTTTTTCCTGGCTTCCAGTGACTCCTGGGGAAGAGGTGAGTTGAAAAGATAGGGAGTGGCTTCCAGAATCTAACAGTAGGAGACTCTATAACTCCCACAGACACTTAAGCTGACAGGGAGAACTGCTTAAAGAGGTGGCAGGTGCAAGATTCCAGATTGTGCACAGCCTAGAGAGTCTGGCATGGAAACAGCTGCAGTGGAGCATGGTCAGAGTTGCTCATCCTCCAAGGCTCTCCATGCTCCTCTAGGAGACTTTAGCCTTAGGGTGACTGTTGAACCTAGAGAGAGCAGGGTGGTGTTCATGAGGAAGACACCAAAAGCAAAAGTTGACAAATAACACCTAGTTAAATTAGAGGGCTACTTCATAGCAAATTAAAATATCAACTGAGTAAACAATCTACAGAATTTGAGAAAATATTTAAAAATATGCATCTGACAAAATTCTAATACATAGAATCTGTAATGAACTTAAAAGCAAAAATCAAGTAACTTCATTAAAAAGTGGGCAAAGTGTACAAACATACACTTATCAAAAGAAGACATACACTTGGCCAATAAGCATATGAAAAATGCTCAGCATTACTAATCATAACAGAAATGCAAATCACAACTACAATGAGATACCATCTTACACGAATCAGAATGGTTATTACTAAAACGTCAAAAAATAACAAATGCTGGCAAGGTTGTGGAGAAAATTAAATTCTTATACACTGCTGGTAGGATTAGTAAATTAGTTCAGCCATTATGGAAAGCATTTTAGCAATTTCTCAAAGAAATTAAAACAGAACTATCATTCAACCTGGAAATTCCATTATTGGGTATATACCCAAAGGAATATAAATTATTCTATCATAAAGACACATGCATGTGTATTTTCACTATTCCCAATAGCAAAGATATGGAATCAACCTAAATGCCCATCAACAGTAGACTAGATAAAGAAAATGTAGTACATATGCACAATGAAATACTATGCAGCCATAAAAAATATCATGTCCTTTACAGCAACATGAATGGAACTGGAGGTTATTATCCTATGAGTAGTAACACAGGAAGAGAAAAGCAAATACCACATACTATCACCTATAAATGGGAGCTAAGCATTGAGTACACATAGACACAAAGTAAGGAACAATAGACCCCGGGGCCTACATGAGGTTGGAGTGTAGGGGGAGGGTGAGGATTGAAAAACTATATATCAAGTACTATCCCTGTACACCAAAGTCCCATGACACACAATTTACCTATATAAGAAAACTGCACATGTACCCATGAATTTAAAATAAAGGTTTTTATCTAAAAAAGGAAAAAATAAAATAAAAATAAAAAAGTATTTGCAGGATAAAATACCAAGGGTGTGAAGAAGCCAACATTTGATATCAAGATTAGTATAAATAGAAAGTCAGATGGTATTCATCAGGACAATGGAAGGATCACTCTGAAGGCACTTCAGATTATCATGGCTCCTCCACTGATGTTTCTGTCAATGGATGAATGGCCAAAGAAAATACGCTATATTATATACAATGGAATACTACTCAGCCTTAAAAAGAAAACAGAATTCTGTCATTTAGGACAACATGTGTTACTTCGCATAGGATAATAACCTCCAGCTCCATTCATGTTACTGTAAAGGACAGGGAACAGGGATTTCTAGGCAAAGAGTACAATGTTTCAGCCAGAGAGGAGGAATGCATTTTGAGATCTATTGCAGAACTGAGTGACTCAAGTCAATGATAATGTATTGTATATTTTAAATTAACGAGGAGAGTTGATTTCATATAGATCATCTCAAAAAAAGTGAAGAAAGTTGGTGATATGCTAATTAGTTTTAGTTATTTCAAATGGTATACATGTATCAAAACATCACATTGTACCCCATAAATTTAAAACAATTATGATTCATCAGTTAAACTAATATTAACTAAAAACATGGCATAAGCATGAGGATCAATATATTGAAATAGACTATATACTCTCATGGTTAAGGCCAATTGACTTTTGGCAAGGACGACAAGATAATTACGGTAAAACAAGAGTCTTTTTAAAAAATGGTGCTGGGACAACTGACTATCCACCTGGTAAAAGAGTGTGGACTCAAACGTCATTCCATATACAAAAATTAACTCTAGGTTCACCATAAGCCTAAACATAAGATCTAAAGAAGGAAGTATAAATATTCATTTTCATGACCTTAGATTAGGCAATGGTTTCTTAAATATGACACCAAAGTACAACTGAGGAAGCAAAAACTAAACATATTGAGCTTCATCAAAAATTTAAAAATTATATCAGAAGATGCTATCCAAAGAGGGAAAGAGAATCTGCAGATTGAGAAAATATTTGCAAATCATGTATCTGATACAGAACTAGTTTCCAGAATACCAAAGGGACCCTTACAGATCCGTACAGATAGAAATTCGATTAGCAGTAGGAAGCTGTTTTGGTGAGTGGGAAGCAGGAATGGTCAATGCCTACTCATGGGCCGGAGTTACTTTTTGGGATGATGAAGATTTTTAAAATTAGATTGTCATGTTGCTTACACAACTCCGTGAGTAGATTTACAACTGCTGAAGTGTACATGTCAACTAGTTAATTATTATGGAATCTAAAATTAGGGAGGAAAGAGTGTGATAAGCAGGTCTGGTTTTCTCAAACCCGGCATACTCCTAAGAAAAAGGTTCTCTGCCTGACCGACTTTTGCTTGATCTCCAGTCCTTGAATATTCTGCTTGATGAGAATGTTTTTCCATTTCTGAGTCTATGGGCCACACTGTACCAACTTAATCAGATGATTTATGTTAACAGTATGATTTATGGTGAATGCCTGTTCGTTTTTGTTTCTGCTTGTAGAGACGGGGCACTGGAATCTGAGTAACTGGGTTCAGTGACCCATTACTGCATGCCTGCACTAATGACTCACAAAAATACCCGGGACAGCAAGACTCGAGTGAGCTCCCTAGGTGGCAGCACTACTAACATATTGCCACACATTATTGCTGGGAAAATTAAGCACATCTGTGCAACTCCGTTGGGTGACATCTGAAAGAATATGCCTGGTTCTCCTAGATTTCTTCCCAAGTTACTCTTCCTTTTGCTGTTTTAATCTGGATCCTTTTGCTGTAGTCAGTATAAGAGGCTTTCTAAGTTACCTGAGTCCTTGGGATTCAGTGAGCCTGGTGGTTACTTTGGAGACCCCAATACAGAAATATATCTATCTATATAAAGCTGTAAGAATAAAAATTAAATTATAGTCAACGAAGACAAAAAGCTAGGCCAAGATGTCAACTTCTTAGCTATTACAGGATGGACACATTTTATAGTTTAAATCTCACCAATTAGAGAATGTTTCTAAATATCTCAGGCTTTCCAATGGTACACCAAGTGGATATACTTGAAGAGCAAAAGTGAGGTATAGAAACAATAATTCACCTAATGACAAAAAATTCTAATATTCAAGGTTAAGAATTTACTCTAATTGTAGGAGCAAAATTCAAATTTACTCAACATTGACAACGTTTAAAATCAATTATTTACTGCTGTTTGGCAATTTAACATCGCTTGACATCAGGGAAACTCAAATTAAAGCCATACAATATAATTTCAGATTTAAAAGTATGACTAAAGTTACTAATACTGAAAAAAGAAAACCACCAAAATATTTGGAGAGAATGGGTAGATATATTGTGGTATTTTGTATGTTAGAAAATTTTCAGCAATTAAAAATAATTAGCTACTGATATAAGCAACAAATGACAGGAGTCTCAAAAATATGATGCTAAGTGAAAGGAGCCAAACACAAAATAATACATATTGAGGGATTCCATTCAGTCAGTTGAAACACACGAACAAGTCTAAAGTGGTAGAAATCAGAGGAGATGTGGTATGAGGATTGTTAACTAGAATGTGGCATAAGAAGACTTTTAGAGGTGATTTTTTTTTTTTTAAATCAGATTGGGTACTATGGCCTAGTCAAGTTGACGCTTAAAATTATCCATCAAGGCCGGGTGTGGTGTCTCACACCTGTAATGCCAGCACTTTTGGAGTCCAAGGTGAGAAGATCACGAGGCCAGGAGTTCGAGATCCCGTCTCTACTAAAAATACAACAATTATCTGGGCTTGGTGGTTGGCGCCTGTAATCCCAGCTACTCGGCAGGCTGAGGCAGGAGCATCACTTGAAACTGGAAGGCAGAGTTTGCAGTAAGCCAAGATCGCACCACTGCATTCCAGCCTGGGTAACAAGAGCGAAACTCCGTTTCAAAATAAATAAATAAATAAATAAATAAATAATAAATTTTAAAAGCCCAACACATATACTGATTCAATTATTGCTCATAGTAGATACTGCAATAAAGAACTAAGGGCTTTTTATAGTGATACATGCACTACTAAAATGCATTTACATGGAAGAATATATATATTCTCTCTATATAGATAATATATTTAATATCTCTACGTATACATATATAATATGTAACATCTCTATATATGAATTTCATTTATATATACTATATAGTATGTATATACTGTACTATATACTATATGTAATATATAATATAGTATGTTTTTGGTTATTTGTTCTCTCTCTCTCCTCTCTCTCTCTCTCCCCCTATCCCCTCAGTGTGTGTGTGTGTGTGTATATATATATCTTTGTTTATATAGATATCTTTATATATTTATATCTTGAGCTTTCTATATATTTTATATGTGTGTGTATATAAATATATATATATATATATATATATGTACGTAGGTATATATGTGTATAGAGAGAGAGAGGGAGAACAAATGAAACAAACCAAATATTGTACTCCAGTTCCACTGAGCAGAATTTTGTGTCCTTGTTGACTCATAACCTGAGTTCATTAATATTATACTCCATTGTACTGAACATCCTGAAAAATAATCCCACTCATCCAACCATCCCCTCCATGTGTAGTTTCGGGATATTCCAATCTCACATTAGACTATCTTATTTTTAATATTCAGGTCTGCTTCTGCAGGGTCCAGGCAGGTTAAATAAATAACTGAAGCAACCTGTATGAAAAAGCACATGCCAGTCTACAGGAGGCAGGAACTGCACAATGCCAGTGAGTGCTGCCAAGCAGAATGTAAAATTAATGCCGCTAGAGCTACTGAGAAATTATAAATGTGGATTTTTATTTGCTGTTTTTTGAAATAAAAATGTTGGTGCAATTTTTTACATTTGGTTGATCAAACAAAATGAATGTGTGGACCATACGTGATCTCTTGGCTGTCAACTTATGACAAATATATGACTTTCATAAACAAATGATTTGTAAGTATCCCCAACCCAGTTGAATGGCAGAATATTGAGGATATCACACTTTCTTAATATATCTGTGGATGGAGAGATGATGTGTTTCTTCTAGCTCTATCGTATGATGCTTAGAGATAATAAAGAAAGTAATTTGATTCTCTTTTTATAGATATTCTGCATGGACTTAAAACCTAAAACTTGATTTATCTATCACAACAATTTTTTAAAAGTTACTTTTCACTACCTCCTTGCTGTGTAGACTTTAATGTACTCTGGATTTTTAGTTCTAGATTAGAACTATGATGTGTACAAACCATACAATTCTTTTTTTATATAACTTTATTTGGAAAGCCACACTTCCAGGCCAGTGTCTAGCCTAAAGGCAGATGTATGATTGGCTTTTAGCTACACATATGTTCCACTCATTACTGGAATTGTTCTGGAGTGCAACATGCACACTCCCTAACAAATTTTCTGGCCCTGGAAGGCATTCATCTAATGCAGATTCACAGAAACCAGGGTCATTTTTACTGCTAGGTTATCTGGGTGTGGTAATGCTTAAGGATGATTTTGTGTGTGTGTGTGTGTGTGTGTGTGTGTGTGTAGCATTTATCACTCATGATTATCATGTTGACTCCATCTGCCACATAGAATGCTTCTTGACAAATACCTACTGTACATGACAGCACAAAATTAACACTGTCCATTTTCCTCTATCCCCAGTCATATTACACACTCATTTTATCTCATTAATAGATGTAAACAAATAAGGATTCACCTAGAGGGGAAAACAAAAAAAAAAAATGCTCTGGCTGACTTAGATTATAGTCAGCAAAGGTTGGAGCTGTGTTAGGAGAAGCCAACTTCATAGGGAAGAGGCAGAATGAATTAAGATATTCTTTATGTCTTCTTCACAGCCATTAATATTTTTTCTTCCCTTCAGGGCAGATAGTGCATAAGCCATAAATGGGTTTCCCAACCAATGCAAAGCCTACCATTGGTAGATTTCTTTCCTAAAATGTACCCAATTTTCTTATCATTTATTTCAATGTTCATTTATTTGTTTAATCCAGAGAAATCAGTCATTGTAGAAAATAAAAGTCATCCAGAAACTTGAAGGTAATAACAATATATTGGTGTTACAGAAGAAAGTGTGACAGATACTATAATTAGCTTACTCAGCATCATATGGCTTTTTTACCCTGCCTTTAAAGAGAAACAAGAAAACTTTAAAAATCTCGTACTTTTTAAAAAACTTCTTTGAACCAAAGAGTGTCCATGGGACACATCTGATTCAAGAAAGGAGAGCAGAGGTCAACTGGGGACAACTCCATGGCTCTTCCTTCTTCTTTCCTGGAATTCTGGTGATAAATAACAGTTTAATAGTCATTGTTAAGAAAAAAGTATCAAAAGGTAGAAGGAGACCAGCTCCTTGCTGTCATTATTGAGGCAGAATTCCAGTCTTAGGGTATTCACCTGTACACTTATTTTTTCATGAGTTCAATAAATCTGTATTTGCTTGAACTACTATAATAAGGTCTCTTACAAAACAAAACCCCTAAAGAGTAAATAGTAAAAAGAGAGCTTTAAGGGCAGTATAATCTAGGATCAAGGAAATAGGATCTGTTTTCTTTGGATTCTAAGCCTATGTCCAACATTAATATAAAAATTAAATTTAAACATGCACAAAAATTTGTTAGTTTAACAGAAAATATACTTAGTAAAATATGAAACCTATCATTATTATATTTTTATAATATCTATGAAAAATACCAATCTTTTGAAAATGTCAGCTGGGTCTATTAGTGTCATTTACAAACTTTCATATTATTGTACAATAATCTTTGTGTAACATTTCTGCATTTGGCCCTATTGCCTGTCATGGTGAGTGCTACTTAACCAATCTGTTAATAAATCATTTATGATAACAAAACAAGGTTGTCATTCCTGACTCTCAATCCACTCACTAATGTATGTACAATCCTTGTTGAGCAAATCATCTGTTCTGACAACTTTTCTTGAAGTACTGATGACACTCATCACTAAGTATAATCCTGCACATTGTGGACACTCCATTTTTAAATATTCTGGGAAAGGTGGGGTTATAGACCCGAATTTGAAGAGCTTTTGCATTCTTGAATTGTGAAAACACCGGAAAGTTCAGGTTCACCCTGGAAGATGAAGCTCTTAGTAGGAAGGGCCTCTGTTCCACATGAACTTGCCATAGTTCCTGAATGTCTTTTTTTCATTGGAAACCTCTTACTCCATGCTCACATCACTCTATTCATAGTGCACAAAGAATCAAGCATGCATAAAAACCCATCACTAGAACTGAAAAGAAACTTTTTGAAGAAAATATTTACTAAAAGATATAACAATACCCATTATCCAGTGAATGATGTAAAGCATCTAAAAAGTTGATTTTAAAAAGTACAGCTTATGCATAACAGTAAACATATGTTATCTCACTTATTTTAAGAGGCCAAGTTACAGAAAAATTTGCTAGCTGGGGTCCTTCATTTAATACCTCTCATCCTATTTTTGATATCCATTACTTATGAAGACCTTAGATATTTAAAGTAGAAATGCTTAGACATTTAAAGCATTTTATTCCAGCCTCTGTAGGACACATTTATTCCATTCTAGTTCCTTGTAATAAAAATAATGCTTTAGTCAGTGGAAGGATGATATGATCTCAACACATTGCTAAGATTCTGCTTTCTATACAAAAACAAACAAAAAAACTAAAACAAACAAAAAACCCTCAAGTATTTTCCATTATAGAATTAAGTTTCAATAGATTACTGAAACAAACATTCAAAAAAATTTTTAAAAGAGAAATAAAACATATTAAGCAAGGTTATATCAATGAAGGCCAGAGAGGTAAGAAAACTGCTAGAAAATATTTGAACTTTTTTATGGCACTCACTCACTCATTAATTTAGAATAAAACACAATCTTATTGTATGAGCAAAAATGTTAGATACTATACCTTGTGCTTCAGAGAAATAAAAATGGGTACATCATTAACTATAACTATTCTAGCAGTTCCTAACCTATCAAAAAAGACACAGATTTTGAAAAATGTGATATGTCTGGTGTATTTTTAAAGTGACTATATGGTACAGTAATAGCACAAGAGAGAGACGGTTACTTCTCTGAGGATGGTAGACGGTATCCATTCAGTACATGAAACATTTGATACTGACATGAGTCTTAAAAATTGAGCAAGAATGCATTGTGTTATAAAGAGTAGTATTCCAAGCAGAAAAGGCAGCAACCCCATGCTCTCCTTCCCAGAGGGAAATAGATCGTAAGAACTGGTTAAAAAGGTAATTGTGTCATTTTAAATTAATGGTTTAACCTGATACATTACTTTCATCTGAAAACAAAATCTAATGTTCAGTCAAGAATTAGCTTTGCTGAAAAAACTTTCTGTCCTTCAGATGTGTATTAACACTCATTTTTTTCCCATTGTTAAGGATCAAGTAATCAAAAGAACACAATACTCCAAAAGTTGATGCAAGAGATAACATAACTGCTGCTTGCACAGAAATATCACTTGTATTTCATAATGAAATACACAGCAAATTAATGAAGACTTCTCGATTTTCTATTACCGGGGTTTAGAACAGCAATGGTCACACAGTAGTTGACCAATAAATACATATTGAATGAAAAAATGAACAAACAAGATTAGCGATTTTCAGTCTTAGTCCCGGTGGTAATTCACCTAGGGCTGTTACAGCTTAATTCTAATTGTTTCTTAAACAGATCTTTAGAATATATTTGTCAACAATTGTGAAATAGAATAGTTATTCTGTATTAAGGTAGCAAAGTAATAAACCTGGGTACATAGCAACCCAAATAGCAAGGGTAATGTCATACAAAGACTTCTGGAGGAACTAGTTATAAATGATTAACAGAACATGTATGAAAAACAACCTAGAAATTATTTGTAAAAATTCAAGAAGTTCAGAATATATTTAATACAAAATATATATATGTAGTGATATTAAATATAAAGAGTCAATATTAAAGTAATATTTAGGTATAATGTAAAATTTTCCCCAAAGATACTAAATCTTCATTAAAAAAACAAAATAAAAGCTGATCCAGAGGAAAATTTGCTGCTTTGTAATAGTCTAAATAGTTGTGTAGCAGAATGTGTCCTTGTGACTAGTCATCCATAAAAGCCTTGGATCTTAGCCGAGCACCATGGCTGAAGCCTGTAATCCCGGCACTTTGGGAGGCTGAGAGGGGCAGATCACTTGAGGTTTAGAAGTTCAAGACCAACCTGGCCAACATGGTGAAGCCCCATTGCTACTAAAAGTACAAGAATTAGCCAAGTGTGGTGGGGGGTGCCTGTAATACCGTAATACCAGCTAGTCTAGAGGCTGAGGCAGTAGAATTATCTGAATCTAGGAGGTGGAGGTTGCAGTGAGATCACACCACTGCACTCCACCCTGGGTGACAGAGACGGATTCTGCCAGAAAAAAAAAAAAAAAAAAGAAAAAGAAAGAAAGAAAAAAAAAAAAAGCCCTGGACCTTGAGAATCAAATAGACTTTCCAGGGCCAGGGCATTTTGCCTGTGTCCCTGGAGTTTACTCCTAGAGAAAACAATATGTTTTATGAGACTTGGTAGGGGAACGACTTAGAAACTTGCACTTAACCAACCCCTCTGGGCTTCACCAGCTGCATCTATTGTTCACATTGCTCTTGCTCTATATCTTTTGATGTAATGAATTATAGCTACTACCATAACATGATATTGAAGAATTCCATCTAATCAATTAACTTGAGAGTTGTTTTGGAACCCCATGACAGCAAGGGAGTTGATGGTGTGGCTGCTATGCAGTATACATAGTGTGGCTGCTATGGGAGAGATGTCGAGTCTGTGAAATAGGCATTTGGAGTAAAATATCAACATGAGAAAAAAAGATGTATCTACATAATTATTACAGAAGAGAACACAGACCTATTAACATGTAATTCAGAATTACCAAATAGAAAGTCATCAACCATAATTGAGAATAAGCATAAAGAATAAAAATGATCAAAGTTCAAGAACTTGAGCTAATAGTATTTCAATCTGAAGATGGATATTTAAAAATGAGTAAATTTAAAATAAAACTTTAAAGAATTAGAAATATAAAAATTTAACATGAAAAAGTATAAGCAGATGTGAAAAAGAACAAAAATTATATTTCTATAGGAGAAAAGTGTAGACTTTCTAATGTAAAACCCACTGAGGTAGATTAATTTAAAAATATGTACAGAGGAAGAAATGATTGGTGAACTAAGAGTATTATAAAATGTAACATGTGAAATAGAAAAACATGATGATAATTAAGAGAAATTAAGAGACCAGGAAAATAGGATGAATGTGTCCATATATGTGTAAAAAAGAGTTCCAAAAAATTATTGAGAAGATGGAGTATTGTAATATTTGTAAAATGTAATATTTAAAGCAAGGTTTTATTTTAAAGCAACATTTAAAGCAAGGTTTTTATGAGAATTTTCCGGAGTTTCAAAATGAATATTAAAGCAGATTGAAAAGCAAGGAATAAAATATAAATTAGCAATATATTAGACTTTAAAGCAAGGAACAATACTATTGTAATTGAGATCAGTACTGGTAATATAGTGATGAATACACATTAATGCGTAAAGATAGGTGAAATATTTGAGATTTTACTCTAGTTAACAAATTAGCATTCTAGTTTCTTGAATAGTGGCAGAAGACACGTGATTCCTCCATCAGAGAAAAACGCCCTTATTTCCCACAGCAATAGCAATAGCCAGAGTATCAGAGTATCATCATTGGTGTAAGTTCCTCAAGCTTGAATTCACATAGGGTGATGTGAAGAAGGCCAAGTGACAGCTTACCCAGGATTGTGTTACAGGAGAGGAACACTTTTATAGTGGAAATCAAGAGATTAGCAAGCCAAGATCAAAAAACTGCAGTTAACTGCATTACTCTCAAGGCAACTGCCTCTTGGCATCCAGAAAGCTGCATAGTATTATAATGTTAAGTAAAATTTTCTTCATTTTGTGCATTGGTGGAAAGAACTGAAACATAAAGATGGATTATCTATGCCTCTACATTACAAATTTCTTACAATTGCATCTATAGATTTTTCATAGAAATGAACATTTTTATTTTAAAATTTACATGAAAAAGCCAAATGGCACAATTTGCTAAGACAATACTGAGGGAAAAATGTTGAAGGTGAGATGATCTCCTCTGCTAAATGTCAAGATTTATCATATAATTATATGAATTAAGTTAGCAATTAAAGTAGGGGTGATATTAGAGCAGAATAGAGAGCCCAGAAATAGTCTCATAGCTATCTGGAGATTGATAGATGGCAGAGTTAGAATTGTAAGCCAGTAGAGTCATTTCATTCTCCAGTCTCAGACATAGGTTTATTTTGCTTTTACCCAACATCTCTTTGCATAATAACGGAAACAATAATAACAGCAAATAGTTACTGAGCTATTTTTATAAGCTAAAAGCTTATCATTTATGTGCTAAGTGCTTTTCTTGAATTATTTCATGGAATTGTTACCACTTTGTGAAGTAGGAAGTATTAGTTACATGTTACAAATGAAGAAACTGAGACACTGGGGAGAATATTGAATATTTTTACTACATAAAAATTTAAAATTTCTGTTCATAATATGGTCCAATAAAAGTGAAAAGAATAATGGCCTAAACTCTGCAGAGATATTTGAAATGCATATTTTTCCACTTTAATTGTACTTTTTCTTTAAATATTATATGTACATTTTATACACTAAGATTTGTCCCTTGACTGGATCTTATCTACTGCCTTTTTCTGTTCTTCATTTTTTTTAGACTGTCGCATAAAACTTGCATATATTTATTGTGTACAACATGATGCTTGAAAACATGTATTCTGGAACGGCTAAATTGAGCTACTTAACATATGCATTACTTTATATGCTTATCCTTTGGGAGAGAATGAAAACAATTAAAATCTACTCTCTTAACAAATTTCAATAATATAACACCTTGTTATTAACTATAAATTCTGTGTTACAAAATAGATCTTTTGAAGTTATTATTCTTATCTAACAAATTTTATATTCTTTTACCAAAACCTCCACAAATCCTAGTAACTACCATTCTGCTCTCTGTTGAGTTCAACTTTTTCAAACATTACATATAAATAAGATTATGCCGTATTTGTCTTTCTGTGCATCGCTTATTTTATTCAACATTATATCCTCCAGGTTCATTCATGTTGTCTTAATGACAAAATTTATTTCATTTTTAAGGCTAAATAGTATTCCATTGTGTATCTACACCACATTTTCTTTATCCATCCTCCTGTTGACAGTTTAAATCCATATATTGGCAGTTGTGAGTAATGCAGCAATAAACAGGGGAGTGCAAATATCTCCACAATATATTAATTTCAAATACTTAAGATATACACCCCATAGTTAGATTGCTGTTGTATATGATAATTATATTTTTAATTTTTTGAGGAACGTCTGTTCTGTTTCCTTAATGGCTTTACTAATTTGCATTCCCACCAACAGTGTGCAAGGAATTCCTTTGCTCCATATCCACTCCGTTACCTTTAATCTTTTGGTAACAACAATTCTAAGACTGTATGAGGTGAAATATTGTGATTTTGATTTGGATTACTCTGATAATAATTTTGGGCATCTTTTCCTGTACCTGTTGATCATGTGTATGTCTGCTTTTGAGAAATGTTTATTTAGGTCCTTATGTTATTTGGTTTCTTATTACTGAGTTGTTTGAGTTACTTTTATGAATATTAACCCCATATCTGATGTGTGGCTTGCAAATATTTTCTCCCATCATGTAGGTTGTCTCCTTGATCTGTTGATTATTTCCTTTGTGATGCTGAAGCTTTTCAGTCTGATGTGACCCTATTTGTCTATTTTTACTTTTGCCACCTGTGTTTGGGGTTCATATTCAAATAATCATTGCCCAGAACAATGTCATGGAGTATTCCCCCTATGCTTCTTCTAGTAGTTTTACAATTTCAGGTCTTACATTTTAGCCCTTAATCTATCTTGAGTTTATTTTTTATGTGGTATGAGATAATGGCCTAGTTTCATTCTTCTGCATGTGGATATCTTCTTGCCCTAAACCATTTATTGAAGTGACTGTCCTATCCTCATTATGTGTTCTTGGCATATTTACCAAAAAATAAATTGACCATAAATGGTGAATTTATTTCAAGACCCTCTATTCTATTCCACTGGTCTGTGTATCTGTTTCTATGCCAGTACCTTGCTGTTTTTATTACTATAGCTTTGTAGTATATTTTGAAGTCAGGTAGATACATATTCTAGAATAATTCATATATGAGGCAACAAAACAAATTATAGCACATTTTAAAAGATTAAAATCATATCAAGAATCTTTTCTGACCACCATGTTATGAAACTAGAACTCAATTACAGATACATTTTAGAAAATTCAATAACATACTCCTGAGCAATTAAATGGGTCAGTGAAGAAATTAAATGGGACATTAAAAAATATCTTGAGACAAACAGAAATGGAAACAATATATGCCAAAATTTATAGGATGCAGTAAAAGCTGTTTGAAGAGGAAAGTTTATAGCAATAAAGATGTACATGGAAATGCAAGAAATATTCCAGATAAACTATCTAATGTCATAAGTCAAGGAACTAAAACAAACAAACAAAAACAAGAAAAATTAAGCCCAGAGTTACCAGAAAGAAGGAAATAACAAAGACCACAGTAGAAATAAATGAAACAGAGAGTACAAAAACAATAGAAAAGATCAGTGAAAGTAAGAGTCGTTTTTTTTGAAAGATAAAATAAACACACTAAGAAAAAGAGAGGGAAGTCTCAAATAAATACAATAAGAAGTGAAAGAGAATCCACTAGAACTGATACCACAGAAATGTAAAGAATTATAACAGACTGTTATGATCAATTGAACACCAACAACTGGATAAACTAAAGTAAATGAATAAATTTCGAGACACAAGCAAACTACCAATACTGAATTACAAAGAAATACGAAATTTGAACTGATCAATAAGAAGTAAGGAGAATGAATTAGCAAGAAAAAGTCTCCAAGCAAAGAAAAGCCCAGGACCTGATTACTTCACCACTGAATTCACTTGACATTTAAGAAAGAACGAATATCAATATTCAAATTCCTCCAAAAAATTGAAGAAGAGATACTTCCAAAATAATTTTATGAGGCCATCCCTATCCTGATTCCAAAGCCGGATAAAAACCATACAAGCAGAGAAAACTACAGGTCACTATTGCTGATGAACACAGACGCAGAAATCCTCAACAGAACAGTAGTGAACTGAATTCCACAGCACATTAAAAGGATCATTCACCATGTTCAATTGAGATACATCCCAGCGATGCAAGGATGGTTCAACATATAGAAATCTATAAATGTGACAAACTGCTTCAACAAGATAAAAAACAAAAACCAAATGATTATATCAATAGATGCCAAAAAAAATTGATATGTTCAACATTTTATCCAGATAAAATCCCTCAACAAATTAGGCACAGAAAGAATGCACCTCAATACAATAAAGGCCATATATGACAAACTCACAGCTACCATCATAATCAATAAGAAAAACTTGAAACTTTTTTCTTTAAGCTCAGGAACAAAACAAAGATGCCTATTCTTTCTATTCAAAATAATACTGGAAGTCCTAACTAGAGCAATTAGTCAAGAGAAAGAGACAAAAGGCGTCCAAATTGGAAGAAGTTAAATTGTTTCTGTTACAGATAACATGATCTTATACCTAGAAAACCCTAAAGTCTCTACAAAAAAAAAAAAAAAAAAAAAAAAAAAATAGTGTTAATAAGCTTATTCAGTAAAGTTGCAGGGTATGAAATCAATATACAGAAATCAAACTCAATAGTCTTTCTACACCAACAGCAAACTATCAGAAAATAAATCAAGAAAACAATCCCATTTCAGCAGCTACAAAAACAAAATACTTAGGAATAAATTTAACCAAGGAGGTAAAAGACCTGTGCACTCAAAACCATGAAACACTGATGAAAGTAAATGCAGAATGTGCAAATAAATGGAAATATATCCCTATCTATTGATTGGAATAATTAAGATTATTAAAATATCTATACTACCTAAAACAATCTATGAATTTAATGTAATCACTGTCACAATTCCAATGGCATTTTTCCCAAAATTAGAAAAAAATAACCTCTTAATGTTCCTATAGAATCACACAAATGACTCTGAATAGCCAAAGCAATCTTTAGCAAAAATAATAAAACTAGAGGTTTGACACTCCTGACTTCAAAGTAAAATGCATCTAATATTGAAATCTAAATTCAGTACAAAAGCTTTTGAAGACCTTCTGTGTTTGGGATGGTGGTTGGGACTCTGGGTTGAGCAAGCCAACTCATCATATTATTACCAGCCACCATGTCACTGTTAATTCTCAGACTATAGAGGTTGAAGTATCTCACAAAGCTCTGATCTAGATAAATAAAAATGCAATTTATTTCTAGGCACATGGTAATGAAGCTGCGGAATACCAAATACGAAGAGAAAAATCTTAGAATCTAATAGAAATAAAAATTAATTTTTGAAAATATACAACGATTAAAAAGGAAATTTCTTTGTAGAAACAGACAAAAATTATATAATATCATTAATATAATGGTAATGCCAATAAAAAATTCTATTACCTGCTATTTTTTAAGATTAATTGTGAAATTAAGGGATTATTTAGTTTTTAAAAGTTTGTGAAAAAAATCATTTAAAAATTTTATTCCAAAAGGAATTAAATCCATAAAGAAAACATTAAAATACAAAGATAAATGTTTTCATATTATTTGTATTTGAAACTATGTTTCATTATTTTTTGGAACATTTTATATTTAAAAATATATCTAAACACGACAGGTTAGCTCAGTATTAAAAGTAATATATTTTGAATTCATATCATTAAGTAATTGAGAAATATTTAACATGAGCTGGTTGTAAGTCTTAAGTAAGAAAAGTAGAATTGTATTTTATTCATACCATGTATCTTCCTACTTCCAGAGAAAGATCTTAAAACAAGAAAAAAAGGAAATATTGATTCATACCATCTGCTCTAATATGTCACACCAAGAATTTCAGCATTCTAATCCTTATCAGCTTTTAGGAAATAAGACATTGATTTTTTTTTGTCTTTGTGGAATAGATGGCAAAAATAGTTCCTTTTAAACATTTATTTTATTCTATTTGGCAAAATAATAGAAAAAGAAATAACATACTTTAAAACACACAGTCTTCTTTTCATTAAGTGTGAAAATACTTTTTATGAATGTAACATTAAAGAATCACAGCAGGGATCATAACTAAATCATTAAAGAGAGAAAACAGTGAAATCTCAAGAGTGATAAAGTCTGTCTGAGGTACACTTATGTTTTAATATTATGTTTTTAATTATTAAGGTATTGCATTTTATGCTTTTTTTAATTCATGATATGTGGAAAATACTCAAATGAACTAAAATAACGTGGGATTTATATCAATGAGATTTGTTTTAAACAATACAGCATTTAATAATCAATCTACATTCTAGAGTTGTAGGCCCCTACATCTTTAATAAAGTGTACTGGCAACACTCCATTGCAACAGGACTGCATGTGAAATTAGTTCACACTAGATGGCAGTATTTCCTAATCAGGAGCCCCAAGCTTTGTTTCTATAAAGTAGTCTTTTAAATATATTCTCAGCTAAGTGTTTCTCCTTCCTCTTCTTTTTTTTTTTTTTTTTTTTTTTATCCTTCCCAATATCCATTTTCCACTGCTGGTTTGCTAATATCCTACTGTTCAGTATTTTGGTGACCAGAATCTATCTGTATTGATTCCCCTGCTGCATGCTTTGTTCCTTCATATTGAGTTTCTTTTGTCCTCAAAGAAAGAAATTGTGAAGGCTGCAGAAAGAAATATGCCAGGATATTAGAAAAGAAGCCCATACAATGGGGACAATGGGTGGATGAAATAGAAATAGTATTGAGACATTTACTCAGCTATTGAGAAGTCAGCAGTGCAATGCACAATACGAAAGGGGAAAGGTGCATTGTGGTTCAGTTCCATTGCCCATTTTAAAAAAATGTTTTAAACATTTGAATTGATTTAGTTTTCTACGTTGAGTCAGAAGTTTTTTATTTCATCTTTTATACTTTATCTGCTCTCTTAAACATAGTGACATTGCAATACTATATATCTTCAGCCTTTTCCATATTAAACAGATCAGTCAAATTTGACCACTGATGAAACTGTTCTTGTTTTTGTTTGTTTACATTTGGTCTCGAGCTCCCTCTCGGGAGAATAATTATAAATTCTAGGCCGGTCCTGACAGGCTCCACAGGAAGTGTTTGCGAGTGTTTACAGTGTGCCTTTCACGGGACATTTCTTTATCATGATGCATGGACTAATGCCTAGGTATCCAATTCGTGACAAAGATTCCCTTTATATTGGCAGACACCCTTGGGGTTTTTGTCTGACCTATATCCAATGTATTCATACCAAGGTAGCTGCTGTCCAGGAGAATCCTGACTGGGAGAAGAGTTAGGTTTAAGTACATCAGTCAGGTGAATCACAATGAGGAGGCAGCACAGTAAACGACATGAAATAACAGAAGCATTTTGTTACTCACAGATCCATGAGAGAAGCAGGGTGGCCACTTGGGCAGGTGGAAAATCCAGCCACAGTGGGGTACTAAACCAGCATGTGGGTTGGGGGTGGGGGCAGAGACTCTGATGTTGACCATTAGGTTGAATCCTGTTCAGCAGCTGCAGGATGTGCTGGGTTTAGGGTCAGTGAGTTTAGAAATAAGCATGGCATCTGTCAAACCACTACAAAAGGGAAGGGAAGTTTTAACTAGACCAAAGGTGATGAGGTATGACTAGCTTTCAAGTAACTTTTCAGGCCTAAAAACGGATGTCAAGGCAGTGGCTATATCAAACAAAATTATAACACATCTATGATATATTTATCAATCATAAATGATGTTTATCAACAAATAGAATTGTTATTTTTTATCTCATTTAAAATACCTATGCCAGGAGGATGGCTCTGTACTGATAATATCTGCCATATAAAAGTAAGTCCTGTTTCTTTTTTCTTTTCTTTTCTTTTTTTTTTTTTGTCTATTTATAGCTTCTATTTAGTAAGTCATTGTCAGACAGAAATGTCATAGTAGCAGAAATATCGACAGAGGGGTACAGATATCAGAGATGATGCAATTGTGGTACACAGTAATTCATGTGTTTAAAATAGGACTAAAGGCCGGGTGTGGTGGCTCACGCCTGTAATCCTAGAACTTTGGGATGCCGAGGCAGGTGGATCACCTGAGGTTGGGAGTTGGAGACCAGTCTGACCAACATGGAGAAACCCTGTCTCTACTAAAAATACAAAATTAGCCAGGCATGGTGGTGGGTGCCTGTAACCCCAGCTACTCAGGAGGCTGTGGCAGAGAATTGCTTGAACCCGGGAGGCAGGGGTTGCAGTGAGCCGAGATCTCACCATTGCACTCCAGCCTGGGCAACAAGAGTGAAACTCTGACTCAAAAAAATAATAATAATAAAATAAAATAGGACTAAATTGAGGACATGGGGGTATACATGTACTCCATTTCTGTAAGTAAATGTCATTAACTTACTGCTTAAGATTGATAAGACACTATGTATTCTAACTGCTTTATTACGTTTAATCCTCATAGCAATCCTATTCCACTAATCCATATGTTTGGGGAAGCTGGTCAGTTAAAAGGGCCTTGGTCAAATTGCTCTAAAGTCAAAGAAAATTTTTTGTTCAATTGACTGAAATGATGACACCAAAACAAACTAAAGAACCAGGCGCCTCTTGCCCATAATCCCGGTGCCTTGGGGGGCTGCAGCAGGAAGATCGCTTGAGGCCAGGAGTTCAGGACCAATCTGGGCAACATAGAGAGACCCTGTCCGTACAAAAAATACAAAAATTAGCCTGTTGCCACGGCGCGTGCATGTGGTCCCAGCTACTCAGGATGCTGAGGATGGAGGATCGCTTGAGCCGAGGAGTTTGAGGTTGCAGCAAGCTATGATTTTACCACTGCGCCCCAGCCTAAACTACAGAGCAAGACTCTGTCTCTAAATTAAAAACAAAACCAAAAAATTCTACTACAGCATACGTTTTATGGATAAATTTTACACCACCATTGAAACAATTATAATACAATCAGTGCATTTTGGAAAAAAAAAAAAAGAAAAAAGGAAAGGGGAATTATTATATTATACTAGTGGTAGGGTATTCCCTACAAATAAGGATTAAAAATTGTATTCTTTACTTGGTAGTGGAATAATTTATTTAATTTGTCAGTCATCCTGTCCCAGCTTTGCTCTCAAGAGGAACTCCCTGGTCCATGGTTCTTCAAGGAAATGGAGAGAAGAATTGGACATAATGTCTCATTTTGAGGACTGTTCTAATTTATCAACTTTTTTTTTTTTTTTTTCCTAGTACAGGTTTGAGAGTCCAGGGAATGGCTCAGGAGTTGACATTACAGTTCTTTGTTTGGTTATTTGTTTTGAGATTTTTCTGAAAACAAATCTACATTAGATTTATTTTTATAAACAAACTAAATCCAGATAATTTATTGCATAATGACTCTTGGCTAGAGCAAACACAGGATATAGTAGATTAATCTAAAAAGCCTTCCCATTCTTGTTTTTTTTTTCTTTTTTTGTTGACTCTCTTTTAGCCACAGAGATCTTCTTATCTGATAGGTGTGAGTTGAGAGAAGGGCAGGAATAAACAGATTTTGGCATTCTGTCATGTGACCCAATTGCTCACACAACTGACTTTTTCCTTCAGCAGCTGCTCTGTCCTTGCTTCCAAATTCCCACTTCCCATCTGTGATGTATTGCTTTGGTTGTACAATAATAACTTCTCAATGATCTGATAATCTTATTGAAGTTTTGCCTAATCAATTATTGTACCTTTACAATGTTTAAATTTTCTTTTTGATCTCAGTAGCTAGTATTTATTTTAAAAGACTTATGATTCTAAGAATGAGTCTTGCTATATCTTCCATAAAACAACCCATTCTGCCACAGATACCCCCAACTCCTCTTAAGAATTGTCTGTTTCATGTGTTGAATCAGCTAGAGCTTGTTTACTTGACGTTAGCAATAGTCTCAGCCTATAATATTGGCTAGATTTATTTTTTTTTTTTTACTTCTTTAAATCTAACGCGAACTGGAAGATCAATTCCTAGTTCCCCAATTTTCTAGATGATCTGTTCATTTCAGCATCTATGTCGGTTAAGGTTCTTACTCACTAGTGAGGATAGTAGACTTTTGAGTCATTTGGTGAGTGAATAGAAGAAGAAAACTTAAATGGATATTATGCCACCTTCAAATCCAAAAAGGCCAAGAGCAAAGGGGGGTTGTCAGTGAAAGGTATTCCCTAGCTCCGCAAATTTTCTGCATTCTAGTTCTTAGGTTCAAATTCTTTACTGATCAATTAATTTTCATATTCAAGAGCTGGCAAATTCAACCACTGTTGTAAATAATCATATCTGCTGGTTATTGAACTATTGTCTCACAGTTCCACATTCACTTTATTTCTTTTGAAAGTGTTTTATTTTGTTCTTGTCTATACTGAATATTTTTACAAGTCTGATTTTCTAAAATGTTACGTTCCAATTACTTTTCAATAAACATAATTTAGAAGTAACGTAGGATTAGAAAAAAATGCAAAAACTGCCTATTATTCACTGAAAGTGTACATGTAGGTGATTAATATGCAGACTCACTATTACACTCCCAACTTTTTGCCATTCTGTTCTCATAACAGCTAAACAAAAAGCTTGGAGTAAAATAGTAATTTCCTACATTAAATGCTATACAAACACTGTCAAGAGTGCATTTTATCATTGTTTGAATCATAGCTCAATTTGTGAATAGCAAGTTGCTGTTTGCTTGTTTTGATTTGTAATTCTTTGATGGTGATAGGAGCATTTTTGATATACTTATTGACTCATTTTTTCTTTGTTTCCCACCTTTTTATAGTCTGTTTTATAGTACTAGAAGCTCAAACTGCATTCTTGTTCCAACTGTTTCCACAATAGTATTTTTTATCCATAGGGAATGTGAGTGAGAGGCTATGAAAGAAAAAGTAGTAATTGAAGCAACTTGTCCTTCCTCTGTGCTGTGAATCATCTTGATGGGTTTTCACCAAGCAACTGCATTTTCTTCAAATTTCTAGATGTTTTCTAACCCTCCCCAAATCAACCTCATTGCCCCCTCAAAGATAATAGACCCAGCTTAACTTTATACATATCTGAGTCTTAGCTTCAAGGGAATTGTCTTCTGACCTTCTGAGATACCAGCACTAATAAGGCACCAGCTCTTCCTTAGAAGTTAGAGTGGACCTTCTGCAGGGGCTCCTCTTGCAAGCTTCTAGGTTTTAGGAATCACATCTTCCCTCTGCTCTTCCAGACCTAGTGGTGGTGGCTCCTTCCTGCACTTAGTTCTTTGTCAAATCAGGATCTCCTCAGCCTTCCAAGACCACAGAATTTCCAATACCTTTTTTTATTTTTCCTTATAATAAGTGTTTGCTAATAAAATAACTGAAGTGTTTTGACCTAATTTGCTTTTCTCTGACTGGACCCAGGGATACAGCAACCTTAATCACATTTTGAGGGTTTTTTAGTTTAGTTCAGTTTTAATTTCAGTTTTTAACAAGTTATCTCACCAAACAACTGCAAGAGTCTCAGAATTATCTTAGTACACACATAAAATCCTGAAATTCAGCCCATGCCCTGAGTTGTACAGAAATTGGAGTTTATCTCCTTTCACAAGTTAACCGGTTCTGTTAGAACCTTTCCGGGTGCCTTTCATACTTTTTTATGTCAGTAACAACTCAATTTTCCAAAATCTTTACTTCATGACTAGTCACAGTTAAATTTTAATTTTACATTTATCAGTGCACACAATGGGACTGAGCTTATAATATTGGCTAGAGGTTTTTTATTTTTTCTTCCTTTAATCTTATGCAAGCTAGAAGATCAATTCCTGATTCCCCAATTTTCTAGATGATGTGTTCATTTCAGCAACTATTTTGGTTACGGTTCTTACTCTTAGCAGTGATTGTAAGTTCAGACTGATTTTTTTAAAGGAAATGAATTATTAAAATAACATTACTGCACATAACATCCAGGTATAGTGTACAAATATACTCAAAATATAGGAATGAAAAATGAGATCAAGAGGCTGAATCAAAATTTCAATCATGCAACAGAAACAAACCAGTGAGTTGTGGCTACTGATAGCTGGAGGCTGCAGGCTATAGGGTCAGTATTCCAGCAATGATTCCGTGGCTGGTATCATTTCTATTACTTCCCTTGAATGCAGGTTTATTACCAGAAAAATTTATCCCTGATTCCTTCTGTCACTATGACCAAATTGAAAAGTTTAGCTGCCTGTATCAGATTGCTCAAAGGAATGCCATCAGCCCATGCCTTAGTTTGCAGAGGAGCAGGTATTTTCAGGCTTAACAGTAGGAGGTTTAGTCACCTGCTAAAATTTAAAATAGATTTACCAATTCTAATAAGAAGGTTAAGCTGTTAAGCAACCGAATAATGAAGACTCATACTCACCTTCAGTGGATTTACCCCCACTGATTCCAAAATGAAGTTAGTTCTCCAAGAACTCCATTGAACTATTAAAATGCCCTCTTGTGGTAGTACTTGTTATAACAATTCTCTCGATATTCTAAGAAAACGTGAAGTCCTCAGTTGCAATAGTTTTTGAACATGAACTATAGAACTTCCGGAACTGTTCCTGTTAGTTTTGCTTTGATCTCTTGGCATACTCTTCTTATCTGACTTGTTCAGGTTATTTTTATGATACAGTGAGTCTCTTTAAAGTTCATCCTCCGTGTAAACTGAGACACTTAAAGTGATAATGTTGTGTTTATGTTCCGGGAATCTGGGGACACACTGCAGTACTTTGATCTCCATTTTCATAATTTACTAAATGTTCATAATTTGCCAATTTTCTCTTCTGTTTTCCTTTTTTTATAGACAAAGTCTTACTCTGTCACCCAGGCTGGGGTGCATTGGTATGATCACTGCTCATTGCAAACTCAAACTCCTGGGCTCAGAGGATCCTCCCACCTCAGCCCCTGTAGTAGCTGAAACTGCAAGCAAGTACCACTGCAACAAGTTATTTTTTAAATTATTTTGTGTAGAGACACGTCTCCCTATGTGTTCGAGGCTGGTTTTGAATTCCTGGCCTTAAGCAATCCTCCCACCTCAGTCTCCCAAAGTGGTAGGATTACAGGTGTGAGCCATCATGTTCATTAGTCAATTTTCTTAATATTCCTGCTTTTCAATTTTCTCACTTAAAAATTGGCATCTTCATTGTGCCTCTGTTATATAGCTATTGTAAGAAATATATTATTTTATATATTTTCCTAATCGTAGCCTGGAACAGACAGAATGTTTAGTGAATGTCGTTAATATTATCAACAATATGTCACTTACAGTTGTTGGTATTCTCTACAATTTTGAAAACAGGGTTCCACCCTCTCACAGCAGGACCCCTCCACATCTCGTTACTATGTAAATTAACTATATTCACATATGATTCAGTGTGCTTTTTCCCTGGAAAGATCCAGTTCTTCTTTTCTTAAGTTTTACTTTACAAATTAGTTCAACATGATATTTATTTTACACCAGTTACATGGCAGACATGGTGAAATAATAACACTGAAGTAATGAAAATAAAGGTTCTCCCCTCAAATACTTTACATGTCAATGGGAGAGCCAGGATAAAATATCACTGATTTCTGTGTAAAAGAGTACACATAATATGGCAGCTCTTCAGAGTGCTGTAGAGCACAGAAGAGGAACACTTAGATCACCCAGATATTCTTAGAAAGCACCAAGAACAACCATGAGCAGATACTTGAAGAAAGAGAACTATAAAGGTTAAAGAAAAATGTGGAGCTGGCATTTCTGCCAAAGGAAACTCTATGAGTAAAAGAATAGAACTGTGAAATGATAAATTGCATGAGGCATTTTTAAGAAGTTAGTGGTATAAAATAGCCAGAAATGAAGTAGTATCCATAAAAAGGGGAAAATTCATGGAAAGCTTATGCACCATGCTTATGAATTTTGGTTTACCTTTTTACGTGATAGGGAGCAACTGAAGAATTTAGGTAGGGAAGTGAATGACACAGTCAAATTTGCAGTCTAAAATAGGTATCCATACCAAAAAACAATTGCATGAAATAAGCTGGTTCAGTTACTTATTTACTGAGGGATATTGAGAAGTTTGCTTCAATTTCCTGAATTTCAGATTCCTCATTCTTAAGAGATATACAATTTCAACAGAGTTTAACTTTCTCAATTAAAGCAACAATTCATTAATTATAAGGTCCCATCGAGTTTTAGATTTGTACTGCAGAAGCACTTCTTGGTCGAAGGACATGTAGAATCAACACACGCATGTGATAATTGCACAATATAATCAGAATTCAGAAAAGTGCAAATGGCAGCTGCACGTTGTTGTGTCAGATGATCAAAGAGGATGTTCTTGGATTGAAATTTCACTCTGTGAGGATAAACATTGTTATAAATGTCATAACAGATGATCAAAGAGGATGTTTTTGGATTGAAATTAGACTATATGATGATAAAGCCAGTTTAGGACAGGCCAATGGAGAATTCTTTGCAGAAGTTGTGGAAACATGGGGTCAATCATACCTTGTTTAGAGGAAAAAATTGAGAGCAACTTAAAAGAACAACAAGGATAAAGCTATGATCACGGTTTGGAATACAAAGAATGTTCAGACATGACTCTCGTGAGAGCTACTAAACAAATATTTCCATATTAACAAATAAAAATACAAGCAGTATATTAAAGAGGTCTGCAAGGCTAAAGAAAGTAATCACTAACCATAGGGGTGCATTTATTTTAAGAAGAAGAGAACAAATGCTGGGCGATAGGATGAGAAAAGAAAATCACTTTCTTACCCTTGTGTAATATATTAATTCATTCATTCAACATACTCGTAATATTTCACACTGGAAGTACAATGGTCTACAATCAGACATGTAATTTTTCTCCTGGAATGCAAACTTTGTTGAAGAATAATGATAAAATAACCACATAAACACATTTAGGCAGAGAAAAATCAAACCAGAAATTGTACTATAGGACTCAGAAAGTGAGACCAAACAAACAAACAAAAAAAGAAGAAATGATTTTTTTTATAACCCAGAACTTCCCTGGATGGACACAGAGGTCTTTAATTTCAAATAATATACAGAAGGGCCAACAGAATGAGTGTAAACAATATATTACTGAGAATTTTATTTTAGAACTTTAAGGAGGAAAATAATACTTCTGAAAGACTTTCAGTTTGAAAAACAGATCATCCACACCAGGACAACAATTAAGTTAGGATCAGATATACCTCTAGATTTCCAGACCAAGTACAAATGTCTTTAAAACTTAGTGACAACTTCACTTTCCTCAGAGAATATTACTGTGTCACATTTGGAGAGTGTACATTACTGAGAACACTGTAGCAGCTTTAACTTTCATAAACTAACAGATAATTTAGTCTACACATAGTATGTCATGATTGAGACAAAGGTATTTTTAAAAAAGGAAAGTCTTGAAATCATGCTCCTCAAAAAGTAATGTGTTTCTTCAGCATCCTATACGGACCCCAATCCTCCTAAAATTTAAGGAAATGTACTTTGTTCAATTCATTGTTTACTATAGCTCAAAGTTTCCAGATTTAATCAACTGTTACGTCAAGTTGTGCATTTTTGTCCAATAGAGATGTAAATAACTTCTGTCTGGTAACAAAAACAAAGGTTATGGTTTGTGAACTTACAGTTCATTGAGAGTTTTATGTCAAATTTAGCAAACTCAGCAATTGCTTATAAAAACTCAAAATGCTCTTTGGACCTATCTTAAATATCTTAATATTACCCTCATTTATTGATATGTTGGATAACTTATTGAAAATACAATTTTTAATATTTGAAGGAGAGCTACAATTTTGCATTTTTGAAAATTATGGTTTAAAATTGACATCCACGTATAGCCTCCTTTCCATTCATACATTTCCAAAAATGTCCCTGACAATGCACATACCACTCATCCCTTCCTCAAAGTTTCATCTTGTCACTGGATACATCTTCTGATAAAATGTGGTCTTTTCAAGTATTCATAGGATGGGTCTCCATGTTGTTTGGAGAGTAAATGAAGGATAAAAAAACAGTAAAACAGTACTAAACTCATTGGATAAAGGAAATAATTAGAAACAAAGCAAAGTGGTCATTGTTTCATAGCTCATATCTTACTCAAAAGAACAGTATGAAGTCTTTGTCCTAAAAGTAGAATGAGTCCTAGATATTCTTCTGGAAAGATCATTTTTGTCCATTACTCCCACCCCACTTCCCATGGCTTTTGGTTGTGGCCTCTAAGAGGAATCCCTTATTTTATGTGGTCCACTACCACATCTTAAAAGGAAATTTGAAAGAAAGCATATTTGGTTTTCGAAAGCTCTTTATCATCTCATTCCTGCTGATTTGTGTGGATGTGTCTTCATTTGAGTGTGAAGTCAGCAGGTGTGAATGGGTGTTGTATTGACAATCACAATCTCTTAACTGCAGACACTGATAAATAAAGCCAGATAACGTTTTGGGTCATGGTTCCTGATTCTAGGGATGAAATTAGGAGAATATGTTTCCTAGTTACAGTTCTGTTACATGCTCATTTCCCTAGACCTCAATTTAATGATGTCCACTGAGGCATCTGCCTTCAACAATTTTAGACAATGGTTTGGATGGTGAGGCATAGTTAATCTGCTCTTGTCCCTGCTATCTGCACTTACACAATAAAAATAATTGTCTCCTGTATCTGTCTGGCAGCACATAATGGGAGATTCATGGGAAGGGCCTGTGGGAATCAGGCTTCTCTGAAATCTCAATCTTATTGCCAATTTTAGTTCTGGCTTCCTCAACTCTGCTTACACTAATAAGCTTTGTGTTAAATAATTTAGCTTTTTCATACTCACAGGGCTCCAGGTTGTTACAATCACAGCCATCCTGAAAGACTGACCAGGGGCAAAAATGTGACTTTTCTTTCAGAGAGCCAATTTCAACCCAAGTCTGTCTTTATTATAGGATATTACTGATTCTATTAGAAGAGAAAAAGTTAACAACCCATTCTAACATCCTGAATTTCCCATACCAAATCCCATAATGCATAATTATGTTAGATACATGGTTTATATTACAAAGTACAACAGACAACATTTTGTCCATTTGTTTGTTAATAGATAACAATAATTACATCATCCCTATTTTGGATCATTATGATTCCCATTGTCTCAAACTACTTTCACTAAGAATTCCAGTTTTAGAATCTGACACTTCATGATACCAAATTTCAGCATCCATTAGGATAGGTACTTACAATTATCATTAGCCTGAAATGGGATAATTATTAACACTTCCTACCCATTGCTTTAGTGACTTAGGGCTGCTGTAACAAAGTGCCATAAACTGGGTAGGTTATAAATAACAAAAATGTATTTCTCACAGTTCTGGAGGTTGGAAAGTCCCATAATAATAAGAGGCCAGCAGATTAGGTGTCTGATGAGGCCAGTTTCTTCTCACAGGTGGTGCCTTCTCACTGCATCTTCATGTGGTGGTGGAAGGGGCAAGCTGCTTCTGAGGCCTTGTTTTTTTTTTTTTTTAGGGGGCAGGGAGGGGGACAGAATCCCACTTTGTCACCCAGGCTTGAATGCAGTGGTACAATCACAGTTCACTGCAACCTCCACCACCCAGGTTCAAGGGATTCTCCTGTCTCAGCCTCCCAAGTAGCTAGGACTACAGACATGTGCCACCATGCCCGGGTAATTGCTGTATTTTTAGTAGAGGCGGGGTTTTACCATGTTAGCCAGGCTTGTCTTGAACTCCTGACCTCAGGTGGTCCACCCGCCTTGGCCTCCCAAATTGCTGGGATTACAGGTGTGAGCCATAGTGCCCAGCCTGGGCTGGGTGGTGAGGGAGTCTCTTCTAAGGGCACTAATCCTGTTCATGAGGCTCCACTCTCATAACCTAATCATCTCCCCAAAGACCCTACCTCTTAATACTTCACCTTGTGGGGTAGAGTGATAAGAATTCTGGGGACACACAAATGCTCAGACCATAGCACCCACCATACTATACATTTTTTAGGCATACTGGGTTTTTAAAAAGTTCGTGCATTATTATTTATTTCAAAGTTGTCCCTTCAATAACAAATTTAATCCAGTCTTCATTTAGTTTTAGTAAAATATGCTTTATTTTCTATTATAGATATGATAATAATATGAACCCATGAATTCTTCAGCTTTACATTTCCATACAAAATATAACTTTTTCTAAAATAAAGGGGCTGAAAATCAATTTCCAGACAGAGAGAGAGAGGAATTGTTCAACTCACTTTGTTCCAGGACAGTCAAATATAAGTCCATTGATCAAAACACTGTGAAAATAAACATTCCAAATAGAAACTCTTCATTTTAAAGCAAGAGATCAAAACAATAATAGTGTCACACTATATTAACACTCTGTTACGTTCAGTTCTGTCTCCAAATTTTATGTCCAAATAGTGCAGCGGCTGTCTTCTCAGTATATCTTGGTTCCAGATTAGCTAACGTTTAAAGTCACCTCTCTGAAATCCTCCACGCCGCATTTGAAGAGTGTAAATTATTGAGAATATTGTCAACAGTTTTTACTTTCATAAACCAAAAGATAATTTATTATACAAATACTATGCCCATGATTGAGACAAAAGTACTGATAAAAGGAGTGCTTTGGAAGTTCAAGACTATTTAATCTTATGCTAACATTACCACATACTACAGAAAGACACTTTCTTTGTAATGGCATCTACAGTAGCTATTGTAAACAATTCTTTCAAATTTGCAGTTTACTCTGAAGTTCTTTCAAATAGTTCTCTCAGAAGACTCCAAACCCTCCATTCTCTTTATCCTTGCTTTTCTGATTTGTATAGAAGTTTAATATGACTGGTGTGGTTATGGGTTGGAATTGAGTACACATTTACATATTGCTTAGTCTCTCTTTTATCTGTATTAAGGTGACATTTACTTTTTAATTTTCAGAAAATTTTTATGAAGATAATTGAAAATTGTACTGAATACAGGTGGCATAACTTTAAATACCAAGAATATGTCAATGAAATTAAACTAAATTTTAAATCTAAATACTTATAGAAAATAGAACATGTAATAGCAATCTTATGTTTAATATTTTATAAAATGAGTCCTTCAAACGTTGCTTACATTATTATGAATGTTAAATTATAGGCAGTGTCCTAATATCTTGCCCATCATAATTACTCAGTAACTGTGTATTAAAATGAATTGTATCACTGTGTCAGAGACTGGCTAATTCTTCACTAAATGCACTAATTGCACTAAATACATACCTCCAGGGTATGTATTTAGGGACTACAATTCTCTGGTTGTCAAATGCAACATGGTTTCTGGCCATGAAATATGGGTAGAGACAATGTCGTCCCTTTCAAATTTAACCCATTAAAAACTTCCCATTCTTGCATATTTACCCTTCCATGGTAAATTTGAAGCCACGTGTTGAAGACATTGGACCTAAACAATGGGTGGACCCTGGGTCCCTGAATCTCCACTGGGAGGGGGCTGGGCTTCTAATCAGGAACCCTTGCTTTTGAACAATTACATGAGTGAGAAACATTTTTTAATAATTTTAAGTTTCACATATTTTGGATATGTTTCAGCAAGTGTCATTACCTTACGGTTAATACAGACACTATTTAAAAAAAAAAACACTGCTCCCCTTTACTAGAAGAAATTAATAATGTCATTATTCAGAGTTGAAACTTCCTCACTGTCTGCTCTTGGATGTATATGGTGCTCTGAGAATTCCTGGAGTTCTCTCATTTTGTTCATCTTGACAAAATTGCTTTTCTAAACACCTGCCCTCACATGAGGGTTCTTTTGAGTATGGGGTATGTGATCACTTCTCGTGACTGCCGTAAGAAAGTACCACAAATGGGTGGCTAAAAACATCAGAGATTTATTCTCACACAGGTTTGGAGTCTATAAGTCCAGAATCAAGGTTTCAACAGGGCCATATTTTCTCTTAAGACTCAAGGAAAGAATCCTTCCTTGCCCCCTCTAGCTTTTTGTGGTTGCTGGCAATTCTTGGTGTTCTCTGGCTTCTAGATGATGCATCACTTTAATCTCTGCTCTGTCTCTGTCCCCATGGCTTACTACCCTGTGTGCATGCATTTCAATATCCAAATTTCCTTGTTTTTATAAGAACACCAGTCATATTAGATTTAGGACTTATCTTAATCCAAGATGACCTCGTCTTAACTTCTGCATACTCTATTTCCAAAGATGGCAAAGATGGTCACATTCTGAGGTTCCAAGCAGACGTGAATTGTGGGGGAACACTGTCTGATTCAGTACAATATGGGAGAAAACAGAAAAAAAAAGGATTGAAGAAGTCTTTGTAGGTCAAGCAGATGTCAATGAAGACTATGTCAATCAAGTTAAATTAAAATTTAAAATCTAACATTCAGGAATTTAATTAAAATTTAACATTCAGAAAAAATTTCTACACAAATAATATTATAAAACTTTCCTATGTCCTGTAATATACAAATATAAAATGTAAATAAAGAATGCATACTGAAATGGAAAGGAAATCAAGAATGGCCAGTATTACATCTGACAATGACTTTTCCATATTGTTTGAGAACTTTTTCAAAGTCAAGGTTATGGTTCTCAACTTTTTGAATTTGACTCTAATTTTAAAAATTTTTATTCAAATTGGATAGAACTTTTGGAACTTACGTTTACTAACTCACAAATCACTAGCATAACATCAGTTTATAAATTTATTAAATTAAATGACAGCATCAGTCTATACATTCAAAATAAATCTATAAATGACCAGAAAATAATGTCATTCAAAACTTCATCTCATCATGACTGATCATAAAATGTAGACAGACTTCAAAGTGAGTTGATATAAAGGCATGTACCTATCACTTCCCAGTTTCATATCTATTGTCTCTCTTCAATAAATAAATATGTATATTCTCTCTTTTGTCATTCTTAGACCAGGAACTGACACCCTAGCTTTTGAATAAGTAAAAATAAAAAATAAAGTGTGCTCGTGTCAAAGGTATAACACATTTACTCTATAAATATTGAGTTAGCATTCACTATGTGTCATGCCCTGGTTTAGACATGCAGGATATAATAACGAATAGATTGTCCAGGTGTACTTGAAGGCTTGCTGTCTTCCTCCCTAAGTTGCCACACTCTATCTCTACATATTGGCCTCTGACTATAGCTAAAATTTTCCTCTCCACAAGTGAAGCAAATTAGCTTTTCCGAGGTACATATTTAAACCAGAACACTACACTAGAATGCAAAATGAAATGAGCTTGCTTCTTTTTCTACTCTAATTTTTTTGATACTTAATTAGCTTTTCCATATAGTTATAATAGTAAATTGCATAAAATTGAGTGCTTTGAGATTTAGGCCAGCATTAAAATGAAGACTGAATGATTATTCTGATAAAATACATATACAACCATCAACATTTGGAAGTGATCCTAAATCTATTTATGATTTGGGCAGGTGAGTTTTCATGATTATTATCTGTAACAATTTTTCATAAATCAGAAATAACCATAATTTTAAAAGCGGTGATTCATTTAAAAATAAATCCAGATATAGGTACAGAAAGGAAAAGACTACTGCAATATAGGTAGGAGAATTATTACAATAGAAAAAAATGCTCTGAACATAAGATCTGCAAAGTTCTGAAAGGACAAACAGAATTACATTTTATTTATAGGGAATAGTAAACAAGGCCAGAAAGAACTGGATATGGAGGAGTGAGATGAGCGAGTGGTGTAATCAGTTGATCAAAAAATATTTTTCCCTCAGGTTAGCTGATTCTCAGGAGGGACTTGTAAAAGAAGGACCAAAGTTTAGGAATCTGGAAAAAACTGACTAAATTTTGGTCAAGTTATGTTACCCAGCATTTTTTCATATTGGTCGATAGCACAAATAGTTCAGCTAATCATTAATGAGATAAAGAAATTGAATTTTTAGAGTCTGTGGCTAACATTATGATTCATAGACAAGCAGATCATCCATTAATCTAAGTCATAAGGGATGGTTGATTTTTCAATAGGCTGTTTCCTAGAACACAAAAGGCAGGCGGGAGAGCAGGGTGAGAAGGGAGTGAGGTGGAGTGTTCCTTAAATGTTTTATTTTTCAGAAAATCATGACTCAGTTAAAGTTTAACACTGTTGGGGAAAAGCCAATAAAAATAAAAGTACACAAAAAATAAGTTAATGTGTATCCTTAACTAAGCCCCTAGTTGTTGGGTGGCTAAACCAAGTCATTTATTTCAGAAGGTGAACTGCATTCCACATGATCAATGCAAAAGTAATTGCTAAATATTTATCATAAAATTAAAATGAATAAAATTTTTAGTTTAGTTTTTCTTCCACAATTTGCAAAAGCATAAAAACATGTCTTGTCTGCAAAATTGGTATATAAATCAGATGATTAAGGATAATTCCTTCCTTAGAAAACACAACAATTGTAATCACAAATCCTTTAAGTAAAAATTATTTCTTCTACCTTAAATTGTAGATTTTTTTTGTCAGTTAGACATAATACTATCTAATCTGTGATTAAACCTGCTTACAAAAAAGCACATGAAATATACCATATATAAATGAGCTGCAAATTAATAGTCCTATTTCATCTTGTAAATCTCATTTTACTTTACCTTTATCTCATTTACTTTATCTGTGAATATGATTTTCTAAAATTGATTCATCTACATCGTATGGAAAGATTATATTTAATATACATTAAAACAAGAATTTAATATGTATTTTTCTGCTTATTAAGGTTTGGAAATTAACAAAAATTCTATAATCTTAATATGAGATATATAACAGGTTTTTTTGTGTATTTCATTAGAAATTGCACAAATCTTAATACATAATTAATGAAAAGAGTTGGCCCCAAAATAATTAAATCAGATTATACCGTGAGCTACATGCACAAATATAAGTGGTATGGTAGTGATTTAGCTATGTACTAGTGTGTCTCTTACATTTGCAGAAAAAAAATGTAAGAAGCTATTCTTTTTAGACATAAAATTAAATAGAGCAAATGTAAAAAGAGGTCTATTTATTTACATCACCTAAGACCGTGCATTTTATTAACGTGCTAATTTTACCTTTATTAAGATGTGCATGAAAATTATTGCAGCAGCATTAACCATGTCTCATGTTACTTGAGGCACAATACGTAAATTAGGATACAACATATTTAGTTTAGGAAAACAGGTGAAATGGAGATTATACATATATGTTGCCTTCATTTAATCTATCTGTCTATCTATGTATCGAATTTGATCTTTATCTATATCCATTGTTAATCAGCATTTCCTTTGAAATGTGTTTCTTGAGACATAACTAATATACAGGAAAATGGAAAGATCTTTAGGTACAGTTTGATAAGTTTTGATAAATATTTATACCCATGTAGCCAATGCCCATTTCTCCCTAGAGATTCCTGTCGTGTGCCTTTCGAGTCAATCACCCCACCACCAAAGGCCACCACTCTTCTGATTTCTGTC
The DNA here is from genome assembly GCF_024542745.1 of Macaca thibetana thibetana. Lineage (NCBI taxonomy): Eukaryota > Metazoa > Chordata > Mammalia > Primates > Cercopithecidae > Macaca > Macaca thibetana. The sequence goes on from NC_065594.1 coordinate 49,398,371, forward strand.
ACCATACGTTAATTTTGTCTGCTCTCAAACTTTATATAAATAAAGCCATATGCTACACACTCCTGTTTTCGGGTGGGTGAAGGGTCTGGCTTTTTAAATCAGCTCTAAGTTTGAGAGATTCTTGCATTTTGTTCTATCAATGGTTTGCTTCTTTTTACTACTCTGTAGTTTTCATTTATAACACAATTTATTTACATGCTTTCTGGTGAGAGTTCTCTGCTTGCAGGTATGATGAATAACATTGTTAGAGAATTCTTATGCAATTCCTTTTCTGGACATATGTGTTCATCTTTTAGGTGATGATGGCTAACCATAGAAGTTCTGGGTCATGTTGTAGGTAAACATTTAACAGTATCAGAAACTGCCACATTTGCAATTTTCTTTTCTTTTTTCTTTTTTTTTTTTTTTTGATGAATCAAGTTATCTACATAATCTTTACACAATTTCTATAATCTCTCTAAGGATCCTTTACATTTCTCCAGTAGGTCAGAGCAGAAGAAAACTTCTGACTTGCATAATAAAGCTAACTCCAGTGTCATCCTGGTAAATACTTACCAATTGCCTTTCAGTGCTGATTGGTAAAATAAAAATTGGCTCCCTTCATGGCTGATTTCAAGCTACCAGCATAATGTCAACCAACTCTCAAAATTCCTAAAAATGTCACAGTGGTTCTTCCAGGAAAAGCCAGTTTCAGTATCCCTCTTATTTTTTGTAGGGAGAAAATAAAGCTATACAACTCACTGCATCGTTGGCCCTAACTCCTCCTCAAATCTCTCTGTGGGAATGGACTGGATAAATAGTTATGTTAACTGAATGCTGACTATATGCCAAGCATCATGCTAAATACTTCAAATGCAGTGTCTCTTTAAAATATTTATACCTACAACAATGCTAAGAAAAAAGTACATTTTCATAGATGAAGAAACTGAGGCAAAAATTAAGTGAAGTGCTTTCCCAGTGCCCCACATACAGTAAATGATGGAGCTAGCATTTCAACCCAGAAACTCTAGCACCAAAACCTCACGTGCTAACCTTTATGTTATTGCATAGCTTCCGTTCTTCTAAACACAAGATTGTGTTTTGCTGTTGAAGTACCATTCTGTGCATTGCTTAAAATCTTGATTAACTGAAAGAATATTCTTGATAGTATAAATTGTTTAATTATACTTTATACAGGCTTCATGTAATTTACTTCATATTTCATTAGTGAAAGAAATTGAAGTTCACAATTATATATAAAGGCACATTTGAAACTCAGAATCAAGCAATCAAGAAGAAAGAATGACTTCATGTTGATTTCAAAAGCTATTCAAGTTAAATTACCATTATCTTAAGTCATTTCTAAAAATGATTTAGAAAGTGGAAAAAGATGTGTTTGCTTATTTATAAAATTACTACATATATAAGAAATTATTGCTGCTTTGAGATATATATATATATATATATATATCTTTCCCACAGAATAAATATTATGTCTCAAGTTTACCAAACTTCAGCTCATGAACACAACTGAAATGTCAGCTGTCCTCAGTAAGAACTGATTCCTGAATGTCAAGTCCCCAAGCAAGTCTGACTTGTGCACTGTAGATAAAGGCAGCAGGAGAGCAGTTAGCCTTGTCAAAAGACTTTGCCTAAGGTGCTCGTGATAAGGAGCTACCCTTCTGATCTGTCATTACTTTGAGCCATACATTTTAAAAGTTTTCATGTAAAGGCTACCAAGTGGGAAAGCCATTGCGTCTCTTTCCTTTCTTCAAAATAATCAAAGTCTCTAAAAGCTGAAACTTTAGGTACATTCTATTTATGCTTATAGAGGTAAAACTAAGTTCAGAACATTGCAAGGTTGTGCTCTTGATGAAGAATTGCTTCACCATTTTTAGCTCCCCTTTTCTGCCTTTTTAAAACTTTCGGTCACTTTTTTTTTTTTTTTTCTTTGAGGTCTAAACCACAAAAGACTATATGTTTCTTATATGCAAAGCAAATCTATTTCATATTTTAAAGTCTGACTCCCATCATAGCATTGGCACTTTAAGAGTCCAGTACTAATTAATATGTGTTAATATTAGGAACATTTCTTCCACTGTAAGAAGTGCTCCTAGATAGAAAGGTTTTCCTATATAATTTTGGATGTGTTGGATGTCTAGTGTATATATTTTAACTTTGTCAAGAGTATAGTGTGATTGTTTAGAAATAAAATATGAAGTTGGATTAATTAGATGTCAGTCCGAGCGCCTCCACTTGTTAATTATCTAATCTTAAATGATTTAAATGCTTTTAACTTCGGATTCCTCAACTTTAAAATGGGGTGTAAATATTCATTTCATGAAACTGTTTTTGTGTTGTAATATATAAATAAAACATCCAACAAAATTCTAGAAAGATATGCGTTTACTTACACATTTGCCTTCTATTTTGCTTCCCAAAATAATATTGCGTTATATCCTCACTACCTAGAATAGCATCTGATGCATAGTATACACACAACAAATATATATTAATCAATATGTGGATATATAAATATATGTGAAAAATATTTATTTAGTTCTCATTTTATCCATTTAGCATGGTCTCTAATTTCAGGATACTGGTTGACTACCACAACAGTTTTAAGCCTGAAAATATTTAACATTTAGTATCAAGTAGCCAACTATATATTCCTTCTTGTATTTCCGTAATTTAAACTTCCCTGTAACTACAATCATATTGACACAAACATTCCCAAACCTCATAATCTTTCATTTCTATTTATATCTTCTCTACTTTTCTCAACACTATTGAAAGTTTTCAAATAATACCTCTCTACTCTATTTATTGCCCCTGCTTCTTTCCACGGCATTGTGGTTATTTCTGAATAATGTAGCAACTTTCTACCTTACTTACCACTCCAGTCTCCAAAACTCCACTGTCTCCTAACCCATTGTCCACAATAATAGCCAATGATATACTTTTTAAAATTATCATCCCAAAATAAAATTTTCATGATGATTTTTTCTTAAAGGCTTCTATATAATATCCAAACACCTTCACATGGAACGTAAAGCCTTTCATCATCTGCAATTTATCTACTTCAGTGGCCCACAGTATAAAGCACAACAGGCGTTCTACAGGCAGAAACTCAGTCTACCATGGTCTTCCAGAGCAGCTGCATTTATGTGCATCTATGTGTGCCTGGGATACTGCTTTTCTATTTGTTTGTTGCTAACTTCTTTTTGAACTCCATAAGTCACCCTGGGTGTTTCTTCTTTTCTAGTTCCTTCTCTAACAATGTTCCTAATTTCATATACACTTTCCTCTACTGTGGCACCAAAGAGTTGTGTGCATTGACCAACTTAAGTTTTGTTCCCTCCGTAGACCATAACTCCTTGACGGATGAAATATCTGGCTAATTATTTGGCACATACTACCATCAACACTGATTCTTCTCCTTCTATTACCATTATAATAACAATTACTAAAAATATTAATAGGTAAAATGGGCTAAAAAATTACCATATGCCAGGCATTGTTTCAACCTCTGCATACATTTATATCTCGCTAAAACACTGTATGTCAGTCAGGTACTGTAAATGTCCTCATATTGCATATAAGTAAATTAAGATACAGAAAGTTGAAGTCACTTGCCCATAGTCACATAGCTATAGGTGGCAGGTCCAAAAGACAAACTGAGAGTCTAGTCTCAGAGCTCGGCCTCCTAACCACTATAAATTACTACTTATTACTCTTCCATTAGGGACTACTGAATAAATGGTTTTCCAAAAAATGCAAACATGACTGAAATAAGAATCAATATCTTTGAGACCACAGGTTCATTCTGTAAAGCATTATATTGTTATAAGTTAAGTTGTTTTCATAATAAATTAAATCTAAATTTAAAAGTTTATACATAACTTTGAACATTCATACAGGGAATTTTATTAACAAAGACAACTAAAATGTATGGTTTTCATCTCCAATGCCCTAGTACTTCAGAATACTAAATTTACTACTAAGAAAATATGCTGTTTTATAACAGTAAAGTAGGTAATTAATAGTTTATACTTGAGATAAGATGAATGGAAAAAGCCTCACAGAGGAGTTCATGTTAAGCCTGGTCTTGTGTAATGATCAAGCCAGAGAAAGCAAAAAAGGCATTTCAAGTTGACCAACATGAATGGAAAAATGGAGCTGTGAAACAGTTTCCATGAGCAAGGAATAGAAGTCTGACATGTCAAAAATGCTAAGCATACCAAGGGATGTGACAGATAGTCTTAGGAAACTACAGACAAATTGTATTGGGGTTGTAAAGAGTATTCTTAGAGACTCTACTAAGGAGTCCGTCCTTTGTCTTGCAGAAGCCAAATGGCTCTTGAGTAATCTTTACTCGGTTGTTTTCAAATGGCTAATGGCAACATTTGTTTCATTTTAAAACACATATATTTCTACAAGAGAAGGAAATGAAACTGATATAATCATTAACACTCAAGCTATATAGATATAATAGGTGTGAATCGAAGTCCAAAATCTCTAGCATGTAAGAAGTGTAATTTTGTTTTTCTATAACTCAAATCATTTCTATTTTTATGTCCCATTCTGCCAAATAACAGGAAGTCAGCCATAGCCATTCGGGTTCCAAACCCTTCCTCATCTCAGAGGTTTTATTGGAGAGAGGGGCAATCAATTCTCAACCATTACTCCAGGCATTTTTTAAACCTCTGCATACGTTTATCCCTCACTAAAACACTGTGTGTCAGTTGCTATAAGTGTCCTTCTTGCTTGCTCCCCAGAGTCAAGTCTGGAGCCTTTGTACCAAATAGTTTGATCATCCTGCATTTCTACCCTTGGCCCTTATGGAAGTTATAATTAAATATGTATTTATGTAAATATGCCTGTATCAGTTTGTTCTCACGTTGGTGATAAAGATACTCAAAACTAGTTAATTTATAGAAAGACGTTTAATGAACTCACAGTTCCACGTGGCTGGGAGGCCTTACAATCTTGGCAGAAGGTGAAAGGAACGTCTTATATGCCATCAAGCATGAGAGAATGAGAGCCAAGCAAAAGCGGAAACCCCTTATAAAATCATCAGATCTCGTGAGACTTAATCACTACCACGAGAACAGTATGGGGAAAACGCCCCATGATTCAATTACCTCCCACTGGGTCCCTCCCACAATATGTGGGAATTATGGAAGCAATATGAGATTTGGGTGGGGGCACGGCCAAACCATATCAAGGCCATTCAATGTCTTCTCTAATTTTAGGACTGTAAACTCCCTGAGATTGGGGCAGAATATATTCATCACTGTGGCGTTGTTCTTAGCTCCATACTTGGAATATTTTAATGTTTGTTCACATTTTTCATTAATAAATGAATTAAATGATACCACAATTTTCAAATTTCAAGCAAAGATCAGATCGGTGGGAGATGTATTTTTGGACAGGAAATACTCTTTAGTGCCTATGTATTTACTTCAAAAATAGTTTAAACTATTTTTTTAAATTAGATTGATCCATGTATTTGGCTTAATTGTATTGAGAACGTACCTGTTTTTTCAGAAGCTACCTTTTTTTTTTTTTTTTCAGAAATGATTTGTTAGACATAAGTGACAAAGAGAAGAGACAATCTTAAGAAAGATTATTGTCTACCTTACTTGTATAGCCATGGAAACAAATGAAGACAAACCAAATGAGAAAAAAAAAAAAAAAAAACAGAGGCAAAGGGGTCAGACACAAACCCTTGTCTTTGGCAGAGGCTGAACGACGGGCAGGGGAGTAGGAAAGCTTTATAGTGCAAAAAGGCAAGCTTTCAGGTATGGCCTTGATAAGAAAAAGAGACAGGGAAACACTGGGTAGAAGAGGGTGGTTCCCTGGCAAAGGCCCCAACTTCAAGCTTTGGATTTCCACAGCCCTAAGTGGGAACAGGTATATCTGTTTTCGCACCCAAAACATTGTTTTTTGACCAGCCACACCCCCCATCCTGTACCTATATAAACCCCAAACCCCAGGCTCCAGGAGAAGATGAGTAGATTAGGAGATCAGGAGATGAGCAGATGAGGAGACGAGGAGGCTAGTAGGCAAGAAGTCATGTAGAAGAACAGCATGGCAGAGAAAGGGAGAAGAGAAGGAACATCTAAATGCCATGAGGCATTCGACTATGGGCAGTCGGAGAGGCATTCCGCTGCTGGACGGCCTAACTCCAGGGAATGATCACCTTCCCACTCTATCCCCCTTTAAACTTCCCATCCATCCTGCTGAGACCCACCTCTTGAACTCAGTAAAACTCTCACATTCATCCCTCAAGTCAATGTGTGACCTGATTCTTCTGGGACACTGGACAAGAGCTTAGGGTACAGAAAGCTGTCACACTGGCCCTCTACTGTTGCAGAAAGGCAGAGAGAGCAATGAGCTAGTTAACACTTGAGCTGTCTGCAGAGATCAGAGCTAAAAGAGCATTATAACACTGGAGTCACAGCCATCCAACCCTAGACACTACTGTGGGGCTGGAGCCCAAAGCACTTGCCCTTGCCTCCGCACCTACCAATTTGTATGCTCCCCCTCCTACTAAGGGTTTGAGTTTACTGGCAGTGAACAGAGAGCCACATCCCTGTCACATGCTCTGCGAGGGGGACCAGGGAGCAATCCCATTTCAGTCTGATTGGAGGTTATTGGCATAGAAGAACTGGAGGCAGGCTAACTATAAATAGGTATCTTATGTGAAAGGTTTGGAGATTATATTTGGCTTTCTTTGGTTGGTCTTGAGTTGGACGTATAGTATAAAAACAGAAAAACTGGCCATCACTGACCAAGTTCTGGCTACATTCATTCAATTGTTGCAAAGGTTGTGGTTTGTCTTCCAGGTCTGGTTGTGGCAGAGGTAATGAATCAGAATTCCACTGTCATTTACTGTCTGGCCACCGTGCATATGTATATTCAGTCTTATCTAGCTCAAAACACATATTTAAGGCAATACTGGCAATAATTTTTAAGGCAATAATAATAATACCATGCTTATACAATACGCTTTTATACTCAGTCATCAATTCATTCCAAAAATATTTATTAAACACTTATCATATTCAATGAACAGTGCTCAACAGTGAAGATATGGCATTAAACAAGACAGACAGCTTGATACCATGCTTGCTTTCAGTATTCTTACTATTCAATACACTTGTCCAAACCAGGACAGCTTTTTTCTCATTGATCCAACTACGAAACCATATTAGAAGTTTTATTTAAAAATTTAGGGTTTTTTTGCAAAATGGTTACATCAATTAGGCTGCTTCTTACTGCAAGTAACTGACATCCTTTCTCAATAATCACAGGAATCTGTAGGCTTATGTAATTATTACAACAGTCCTGAATTATTGCAGGTTTTAAGCATGTTTTGATCAAGGCCATGCTACTGCTTTTTGTTGTTGTTGTTTTACTTTTTGTCAGTTTCAAATTCAAGCTGATCTCTATCATAGAGGTTAATGGTTAAAAGTTTCATATCTCACATTTGTTCTATATGCCATACAGAAAAAACAAAGTTTCTTTTGTAACCATCTATACAAGAAAAGCCCATCCAGTTGGATCCTAATCCTATACTAGTTTTTCATTAGCGCCGTAACAAATTACTGCAAATTTAGTAACTTAAAATAACACAAATTTAGCCTCTAACAGTTCTGGAAGTCAGAAGTCTGAAAACAATTTCAGTGGGTCAAAGTCAAAGTGCCTGCAGAGCTGGTTCTTTCTGAAAGCTCTGAGGCAAGAATCTGTTTCCTCATCTTTTTGAACCTCTAGTGTTTTTTTACAGTGGATGTTTGTATTTCTTGTGGGTTCTTCAAAGTGCATCACTCCAATCCACCATCACATCACCTTCTCCTCAAACTTTGACTTCTGAACCCTTCTAATAAAGATTCTTGTAATGACAGTTAGGACCCAACCAAAGAATTATGGATAACCTCCACATCTCAAGATCCTTAACTTAATTACATATGCAAAGTCCCTTTGCCATATAAAGTAACATTAACAAGTTCTGGGGCACAGGCTGTAGAGATCTTTGGGAGGCCATTATTTAGCTTACCGCAGGTGCCTAGCCTTGCTTTGTGGTCATCGAGATAAGCATGACTTAACCCAATTACAGAGGCAAAAGGGATGACACTACAGAGCAAGCTCTAGAGTTGAGTATCAAAACCACCACTGCAAAATTTTACCCAAGACAGTGAAAGAGATCTGACCTAACCAGCTCTATCTTGCTTCTAACCTCCAAGCTGTTCTTGTTCATTCCTGGGCATAGGCTGAACTAACTTTGGGAGGAACTTAGTTTATAGCTTATAGTTTAAAACAAAGCTGATAACAGGCCTTTCCCAAAGCAAATCTCCATCTTGTCTGGGGACTAGTCTGCCTTCATAGGACTAACAAATTAGCCACAAGACTAGAAATTATGGTTTAGGAGTCATGCAGCTGGAGGCTACAAGAATGTGTCCCTCCCTAAACTGCTCGTAAGATCAGTGCTTGAGATATTTTGCAGACCCTGCACTTGATGAATCAGCTGGCCCCACCCAGAGTGAAAAACTGGCTCATCTGATTTTGTTGCCCCACCCAGGAACTGACTCAGCATAAGAAGACAGCTTCAACTCCTCTATTAGTCTGTTCTCATGCTGCTATGAAGAAATACTCGAGACTGGGTAATTTATAAAGAGAAAAGTTTTAATTTGTTCACCGTTCTTCATGGCTGGTAAGGCCTCAAGAAACTTATAATCATGGCGGAAGAAAGGCACCTTCTTCAAGGGCAACAGGAAGGAAAACAGCCAAGCAAAGGAGGAAAAGCCCCTTATAAAACCATCAGATCTCATGAGAACTCACTATTAGGAGAACAGCATGGGAGTAACCACCCCCATGATTCAATTACTTCCTAGCGGGTCCCTCTCATGACACATGGTTATTATGGGAACTACAATTCAAGATGAGATTTGGGTAGGGACATAGCCAAACCTTATCAGCTCCCTTTGATTTCATTGCTGACCTAACCAATCAGCACACCTGGCTCACTGGCTTCCCCTCACCCACCAAGTGGTCCCTAAAAACTCAGATCCCTGAAAGCTTGGGAAGACTGATTTGAGTCATAATAAAATTCCAGTTTCCAGGACAACCAGCTTTGCACGAATTACTCCTTCTATATTGCAAGTTCCCTGTTTTGATAAGTTGGCTCTGTCGAGGCAACAGGCAAGGTGAACCAATTGGGTGGTTACAGTATGATCAGATTCATCTTAACTGCCTTGCTGCCCTCAGTAGGCATGGTCAATGCATGCTGGAGAGGCAACAATTCTGTCCATTTCCTGCTGCCATCTATCAAGAATAAAAACAACATCTCTAGTACGCATGGATACTGAGGATACTATGCTTCTATCTCCAACATAGAAAATTAAGGAAAAACTGGGCCCTGAACACAGTAAAACAGAATCTTATCTTTAAAATATTGTTTTCTAAGGATAAAGCATCTGAACTAAGGTTCAGTTAGACTAACAAACAAGGTTGAAAAAGTACCAAGAGATAGGTTAAGTATAGAAATATTTTCCTAAGTAGGTCTGTGGTTAGGGGATAATTTAAATTTTGAAAGATGAGAGAGAAAACTTAATTAGCTATATGGTGTTAACCTGTAATATTTGCTGCTTAAAGCAGTTTTGATTCCTAAGTTAGTGTCTTGAACTGGAAAATTAAAATAAAGTTCTTCATAAAATAAGATGATTTTTAACATTTTATGACACGTTTAACCACAGTGGTCAGTTCTTCTGAATATCAGCAATGACATTTAATTTTTCGAAGGCATCATGTTTTAAAAGTTAGCTTTCACTTGGCATATTTAGTCAAGACTTTTTTTTATTTAAGAGAAGAATCTAGAAAGCATCAAAGATACTCAGTGAGTTTAGTAGTCTGCTCTGAGGCAATAAAACATGTTAACTGAACCATCAGTTGTTGTGTGTCCACATAAGAATTCACTTTACAGATGTCATTTTAGAATATATTTCTTGATATTTAAAACAAATATTCTCAAGGTATTTACATCATGCAAATTTCAAAACTTTTTGGTTGTATTTACATTTCAGTGAAAGTAGAAAACAATTATTCACCATTTAATGAACTTAATTTTATACCCTTAAAAAGAAAAGTTAGCCAGGCTCGGCAGCTCATGCCTGTAATCCCAGCACTTTGGGAGGCCGAGGCGGGTGGATCACGAGGTCAGGAGTTTGAGACCAGTCTGACCAATATGGTGAAACTCCGTCTCTACTAAAAATACAAAAAAATAGCTGGACTTGGTGGTGCATGCCTGTAATCCCAGCTACTTGGGAGGATGAGACAGGAGAACTGCTTGAACCTGGGAGGCAGAGGTTGCAGTAAGCCGAGATCACACCACTGCACTCCAGCCTGGCAGCCTGGGCGACAGTGAGACTCTGTCTCAAAAAAAAGACAAAAAAAAAAAAAAACAAAAAAAGAATGCCTATACGTGTTTAATTCTAAATAGTTAACTAATAGTAATTTAAAGTAACAAAGACTTCTATTTATAGGGGAACAAAACAATATGTTTTTCAGATAGTTTAAAACAAACCAAAGTACATGAATATCAAAATTAAGTAGCTTTAATCCTTATTTAGGATCAATGAGAATTGTTTCCTTATAGGCAAATGCTCTCCATTGTAAAATAATACCTTTTTAGATTGATAAAATAATACTTTCCTCCTGAAAGTCATAAATGTATAGGTTTTGTCTTGCCTTTTCAATATTGATGCTCTCAATCAAGTTATACCAAATTCCAGAGATTATCTCCTTTGAGACTACATTTTTTTTTTTTTTCATCTCTAAGTGTCACTCTCATAAAGGATTAGAAGTATTTCTACAGGTCATTGTTTTCCCTTAAGGGAAATATGTTGAAATAAAGTCCCATAACATATTCAGATAAGGTAGATGTCTGTGAAGTTTGAAAATACTACGAAGTACATCTCTACTTTTAGTGATTCACAGTGTTCATGATAATATTCAGATATTTAAGAAATTCTGAATTAGGTAAACCTGGCTAACAGTGCTTAACTCACAGTTTCCAGAAATTATTTGCCCCGTCATAGATTTTGTCAGGTCGTAATATCCAATGACATAGCACAGAACTCTGTCATGAACTACTTTAGAATTTGGTAGTAACCCTCCCTCCATATGGCATTCTTCATAAATGGCACGCCACCCCCCCCAAAAAAAAATGAATTATATCTCCCAAATGCATGACTTTGATAGCCAGAATCTGGGTTTGGAGGAGCCGATGAGCCCAGTCTCCATCCTTCACTGCATGTTCATCAAGTGCCGACCATGACTGCTTTCCTGTTCACTAGTTCATCAGTCAAGAAGCCTAGTTCAGGAGATTAAAGAAAGAATTTAGGTCACAGTGTTAATATTATTTTCTTCTAATATGATATCGCACCTAGGAAACTACCCTCTGAACTAAAAAGGGGAGAATAGAGATTAATAACGATTCTCTACCACTGTGTTTGCTCTGAAATCTGTGTCACATAAAAGCCAGAGCCAACACCAAATAAGAGAGACAGGTATCAAGGATAGTTTTATAGTACTTTAGTTTCTAAACAAAAAGAAAATAGCCTGATATTAGAACATTCAAATATTACAGTACTATGAAAGTATCGTTATTGAAAAAAACAAAACAATATAAGGAAAATAAAAGAACTTTATATCAGATGTCAAAATAACTTTTTAAAACTCTATGGGAAATAATAGATCAGACCTGTAAGAAGTAAATAAGCAATGCACGTATAAAACTGCATGCATGAACAGTAGAGAAATGTTCCACTTTGTAAAACAAATTAAACCAGTGTTGACCTAAAGATTTTTATTCTAGCTTTCTAGATGTTAGCTTGTTAACTTTAGAGAGTTAACTCTCTGTGTGATAACTATAAAATAAGAGTCTGGATACTCTATTAATATGACTCTGTTCAGATTTGTATTGTATATTCTATTTCACACATTAATTGAATACTCATAATTACTAAAGTATAATTTTAGCTTTTTGAGAGAAACAAGAAAAGATCTAAACACGTTTAAATACTAGAAAGTTAACATATGATTTTAAAGTATACAAAATTCTTCAAGAAACTAGGATCAATTACTACTTGTATGAAACAAGATAATAAATTGTTAAGTCCTGAAACAGATTTTTAATATAAAAATATTGGAGTATTTGAGAAACTAAACAGTCTTTTCTTCAGAGCCCTCAGAAGGAAGCAACTCTGCTGACCCCTTCATTATAGACTTTTTAACCTCCATAACTGAGTAAGTAAATTTCTGTTAAGTCACCATTTTGTTGTACTTATTACAGCAGTCCTTGAAAAGTAATGCACTGTGCGAAGCTGAACACGTGAAAATTCTAGAGAACTCCACGGCTCCTGATGGTAATTATAATATAATTTAGAGGATAAGGCCTATTTGACTACTTAATTCAAAATTCATGTGTGAAATTGTTACAACGATGCCCACATTTATTAATGATTTCTACTTCTTGTCTAACGGGAGAGATAGATTCTAAAACGTTTTCTCATTTTTTTGCCTTTTTTATAGAAAAGTTTATAATCCTGACACATTTTGGAATCCATAGGAGCTATAATGTGAAAAGGATGGATCAGATTTTGAGGTCAGTAAAATATGAATCTGAATCCCTATTTAGCCCTTTCTCAGGCTCTGCTAATTTAGGTAGGTCTTTCCTGAGTTTTATTTCTTGTCTGATTCATTGTATTGTTGGCAGGAAAAATGATATCAGGTTAGTAAGATTTCTATAAAAATATAGAAGTATTATGATTTTTTCTTCATCGTTTTTAAAGTAAAAGAAGGCTGGGTGCGGTGGCTCACGCCTGTAATCACAACACTTTGGGAGACCAAGACAGATCATGAGGTCAGAAGATCAAGATCATCCTGGTTAACACGGTGAAACCCCATCTCTACTGAAATACAAAAAATTAGCCGGGCGCGGTGGCGGGCGCCTGTAGTCCCAGCTACACAGGAGACTGAGGCAGGAGAATGGCTGAGGCAGGAGAATGGCATGAACCCGGGAGGCGGAGCTTGCAGTGAGCAGGGATCCTGCCACTGCACTCCAGCCTGCCCGACAGAGCAAGACTCCGTCTCAAAAAAAAAAAAAAAAAAAAAAAAAAAAAAAAGATTAGGAAAGTAAAGTCTTTTATTCTTAATGTGGAGGGAGAAAGTGCTCCTTGAAAATTGTGATTTGAAAATTGTGATTTATCCCAATTTATGTTAACTCACCAGTATGTCTCACTCAGATGAGAAACGATGCATCATTTTTGGCAAGATATTTTCAATCATGGTTCTCTTTCTCATATGAGAGCATTTGAATATTTTGACTTTTCTCATCTTTATAACTAATGTTTTATAAACTTGTGCAATTTCTAAAGGAACACCAGGACACCAGGAAGAATATTTTGTGGTGTTATTGTTTTAACCTCAACTTCACAGTTTTCACAATAATGCTAGGTAGAAATCGATCACTGAAACTCAATTCCCCTATCTTTATTTGTAAAAATATTATTAACCTTCTTACAGAAATGGTTTGATTTTCAACGCTTCATGTCCACAATGTTAAAACGGTTGAAAGTTTCCAGAACCATAAGTCTAACCAACTTTTCTTCACATCATCCGTAGCAAATCTTATTACTTTAGGGTATCAAGGAGTCACAATGGGGAATAAAAAGAAGAACAAAGATTGTTTTTGCTTTTATAACCCTTTGCTCTCACAATTCGACAGTAAATCAACAGTGAACATTTGGTTTGCCCGAGGCAAACATGAAATCGGCTTGCCTGTTTGGAGCTTATATTATCTTTTGTTCTTATCTGTAGAGTTTTCAAAAGAAGCATAAATTCTTCTCTCTAAGAGACTCTCAGAACGAGTAGTAATCCCCACTGAATTTATTCATTTCATCAAAATGATATGAATTCCAGCTGCCCAATTTTGTATTCGTGAAGAATATTGGTAATCTATTTCAAAAGAAAGTCATAGAGAAGAACTCATTGCAGCATACAGATAATTTCCCCTATCGCTAATCCTGTTTTTATTCAGACATGGAGTATTTGAGCCTCCGCAAGGCTATTGTTCTCTCAAGGGAGAAGACAAGTTTGTTTCAGGAAAACTATCTGATTGAACAGATAATTAAACATACTGGTAAGGCAAGAAGAAAAAAAACAACAACAATAACAACAACAACAAAAAACCAACCCCAAACCCTCTTACTCTAGATGATTTTCTTGCCAACAAAATCCAAGAGTCCCCATGTCATTCCTCTGTTCAATGCCACATTCAAACTTTAATAGTGACAAAAGAAAATATTAAGAAGATGGAACAGATCAGCAGTGGTTTAAAAATGTTGCTGGTGGAAGGTACCTCAGTCACTGGCACCAAGTCTATTTGGGTTTGTAGCAACTTCAGTTCTTGCCTCCTCAGAAGAAAGAAATCTAGTGAGGGTCATAATACAGAAGAAGAGACTCAGGCAACTTTCGAAGCAGGAGTGGAAGTTTATTTTAAAAGGCTTTAGAGGTCAAGCGCAGTGGCTCACGCTTGTAATCCCAGCACTTTGGGAGGCCAAGGCACGCAGATCACCTGAGGTCAGGAATTTGAGACCAGCCTGACCAACATGGTGAAACCCTGTCCCTACTAAAAATACAAAAACAAACAAACAAACAAAAAATTAGCCACACGTGGTGGCACACACCTGTGTTCCCAGCTACTTGGAAGGCTGAGGCAAGAGAATCACTTGAACCTGGGAGGCGGAGGTTGCAGTGAGGCAAGATGGCACCATTGCACTCCAGCCTGGGCAACAGAGCAAGACTCCATTTTAAACAACAACAACAAACAACACAACACAAAACAAAACAAAGGCTTTAGAAGAGGAAAGAAAAACTCACTTGGAAAAGACCAAAGTGGGTACCTGAAGGTCAAGGGCAGTGTTTAACCTTGAACCTAAGACTTTATAGCTTGACCTCTTTACCATAATTCTTCCCCGAGGGTGGGCTGCTGGCATGCACAGTGCCCCCACTGCCCTTGGAAAGTGAGCATATGTAGTGTGTTTAAGAAGTTGTGCCCATCTGTGGCTTTCTTCCCTTTGTCAGTGGAGTGCCCCCAGAAAGTCATACTCCGCTATTTTATCTCTTAATGCACATGCCCAGGAAGTTGCTTCTTCCTGGGATCCACATTCAATTAACACTTTAGTGCAACAGGTGTGACCATCAGGAAATGGCTTCTACCTGGCTCTGACTGCCAATTTATCACTTTCAGAAAGGCAGTGTGATAACTGCTGAACCATCACCCGACATCCCTCCTGAGTGGGAGAGCCCTCTCCTGCCCCACTCATGCCTGTCTGACTACCTGTAGCAAAAAACAATAAGAGGAAGCAGAGATAAAGAGGATGTCATGGAGAAGCCCAAACTGATGGGCCTGTTTGAGCTGGTGGCTGCTTCATGAAACACTGCTTTGATCTGTTAAATAAGTATATCAAGGACTTAGCTTAGATATATTTACTTTTCTACTTTTTTTTTCCTGTAGATATTACAAAAGATGATTCACTTTACAAAACAATGACTCTAAATATAGGCAAAAAAGGATAGCATGCAGGTGAAACCAAACAAATGAAATTAATGTATTCTCAATACAACTAATAAAATGGCTCTGTCACCAGTAAATGAGGGCAAAAAAAAATGTAAATCTTTGTAAAAAAAAAAAAAAGTGTCGATTAGGCCTTCTGACATGTTCCACTACTGAGGACTAAGTGTTGATTACAGGTGCACCCTTCATTTTAAAGATAGTACAAATAATTTGGCCTTTCCCTCGAAGCTTGTGGTAATATCAAGATTCTCTATCATTCTTTCCATAAAGAGGTGGTTTCTATGTCTCTTTTCCTTGAAGTTTAATTGAAGGTTTAAGCATCAGATGTTTGAACCTGATGAAGGTGATATGGGTTGGCTTTGTGTCCCCACCTGAATCTCATCTTGAATTGTATTTCCATAATTTCCACATGTTGTGGGAAGGACCCAGTGGGAGATAATTTGAATCAGAGGGGCGGTTTCCGCCATACTGTTCTCATGGTAGTAATAAGTCTCAGGAGATCTGATGGTCTTATCAGGGGTTTCCGCTTTTGCATATTCCTCATGTTTCTCTTGCTACCACCATGCAAGAAGTGACTTTTGCCTCCTGCCATGATTCTGCGGCCTCCCAGCCATGTGGAACTGTAAGTCCAATTAAACCTTTTTTTCTTCCCAGTTTCAAATATGTCTTTATCAGAAGCATGAAAATGGACTTATAAACACAAGGTTATGTTGAAATAAATAACAGAAATTTATCTTGGATGTCTAGAAAATCACATAACCTTATTAAGGTATTTGTTATAGAAGTCAGATTCCATATTCTTGAACTGAGGATAAATTTTAAAAGACACAAAACATAAACATGAGCAAAATATTTACACCTACAAAATTAACACTCATTACATATGTACACTTACAAAATTTACACTCATTAGATATTTACAATTATAAAATTTATGCTCATATGACATATTTACACTTTCAAAATTTATGCTCACTGTTATGTTTAATAAACGAGTTGCATATGTAAATATTAATGTATGGTACAAGAGAAAACAAGGCACTAGATTCATTATTTTTCAAGTAAATGTAGTAAAAAACAAGACGTATCTATGAAACCAGTATGACTTGCATTACTAGTTGAAGGTTGTCTTTGTTATGGTTTGCTCAAGACAAATAATTCAAATGCAAGTATTTAATAGTCAATCTCAGTAAATACCTGTACAAAAACTGGGAAGTTAGACAGAAACAAATAGGAGGCAAATTAAATAAGAAACCATTGTAGACAACTAGAACTTCATTCAACTAAAAAAATCTGAGGAGCCAGGACCTGGAGTATTATTCCACTACGTTTTATCGGTAATTGGTTGAAGGACCCTGAGAAGAAAGTGGTGCTGATTACCCAGAATTTCTAGTTTCAGTAGATTTTGGCAGTCAGGTAAATTCTCAGGCAGAGGGACACAGGACAGAAAACTTATGCCACCTTGCTGTAAAGTAGTAACTGAGGGAATTTGGATGGGGGAACAATACCTACCACAGTAGACAACTTGTACCACTCACATCTACCAAGTTAATTTGACACTGTCATCTCACACTTCTTCAAGATTGTTGCTGGACAACTTTCATAAAAAAAAAAAAAAGAAGTCCCCCAAAAAGTTAATCTTAAGAGTTTTACTGGGATGTCCACAGCACTCAATGTTTCCATGGGGTATGGAAAAATGGTCCCAAAGAAGCAATATCCATCATGCCTTGTTAGACTCACATTATCCACTCATCCACAACCTGAAGTTTTGCTGGTCTAGGTTACTCACATGATGAAATCTGAGCCCCTGGTGACCCTTTCTATGTCAGGCTATGGCTGATGCAATTGCCCATTCACAGTTGTCACTAGTCACAGAAACATCAATTTCATAAGTTTCAGACATTGTTTTTCTCTGCTGTTTATGTAGTACATGGTCAGTTCCCCCTGCCAGTTCAGTGACTTTCTTGCTGTCTGGTTTCCCCATGCAAGGAGCTCAAAGTGACTGAGGAGCCACCACAGCTTTACCTTACTGTGGCCCTGGGGAAAGTACCTTTCAGGGACCAGGGTCTTTAATCAAGCAGTGCTTACCTTTACAGGGAGAAGATGCAGAGTTTCCACTTGTGGTTCACTCAGATATGTAAAAAAGGGTTCTTCTTCCAACTTTTGGACCCCAGACTCATATATTCTACACAATGCAAAAAATTATCATATACTGGCTGTTGGACCCTAGTATATTTTTCATCTTGAAGAAAATTGCCCCAATTACAAAAATGTCATAACCAAGTCACTAGCTATGCCTTTAAGAGTTCGTCCCAACGCTTCATCAGGCTAGCATTTTTCCTCGTGACCTATTGAACAAACACATTATAAGATGAATTTGGAGTAGTACCTAAGTTACCACCAGAAATTTAAAGCCTCCATTCTAACTAGGGACCTATAGTATTAATAACAGTTCAAACTCCTTTCAACAATCCTAAAAAGATTTGGGTATTTCTCTTTCTCCAAAAAACAATTACTCTGGTGAATGGTCATAGGTCTTCTGGAGATAGACTGGAATAATTACTGCTATTTATATATATTGTAGTCGCATTACAAATCACTGGCATTCCTTTAATCAAAGGACCTTGAGTTTGAGAGATAGCTCTGTCCTGGAAATTAAGCCAAGGATTGTGATTTTTCCACTAGAGCAGTTGACATTAGTTTTTTGCTCCTCCAATCTTTACCTTTCTTCATTATAGGATTCAAGAAATGCACTCAATAGCTTTCTATTTATCTTTTCCTTAAGAACACCATAGTCAGTTAGCCAACCACAGATCCCTGGAGGTCCAGGAGTGTCATTTCACCCTTGCTGTTAGTATCATAATTATGCCCACCTTGTCTCTGATAGTTAAGTGCTGAAACATAACCTCCATTATTTTGGAATCCTCTCTTCCTCAAGGACATTACATAATCCAGTTACATAGAAGCCTTTCTATCATCAGTCCCAGCCTGTTGGGGACAGCCACCACTGGCTTCTCAATAAAGCTGATAGCTCCTCGATAGTACATTCCTTTTTGCTTTGGGGAAGTGATTGTCCTTAGAGGCCTCCTGGAGATCAGAGTCAGCTGCTAGTTTCTTTAATCTTATTTAATAAATCTAGTCTGGCTTGCTGCCCTCTCAGCCTTTTGGTCTCAGAGCAATTCTGGCATTTCCACTCAATTTCTACTTATTACCTTGATTGTATCTTTTTGTTTTGCTTTGTTTTAATTTTGTATGCTTGGAGAATTCATCCCACCAGCATATTAAGGCTGGCTCCAGGTGTTCTGACAAGATATTAATTATGAAATATAAAGATAAAAACCCAATTGTTAATGAACTCTACTTTATTCAGCCTTATATTCAGCCCACTTTGACCCAGAACCATCACAGTTCATTCCAATTATGATCTGTTGGTTCTGGTTTGTTTCTAATAGCTGGATTCTCTTGTTCTTTTGGTGAATAATTATTTTCCTCGTGAAACAGAGACAGGGCTTTCCTCATTAAGCCATAATGAGGCTTGAGCCTATATATTAGTTTAGAAACAATGAGGGGAAGTGGGAGATTTCATCTTGACAGGAATCTATCTCCTATGAGACCTTGCCTAGTTGTTAGGCAAGTAGTTTCCCCGTAAGTGGAACCTAAAACAAGAATATCTGTGCAAGTTGTTTCTTTGTGAAGTGATCTTTAGAAACACTGGATATGAGGAAAACAATTGAGAATTTGTACTGGATTGAACAATATTTCCTTAGAGTTCATGTCCACTTGGTATATGACCTTTGCAAATAGGGATTTTGTAGATATAAGCAAGATAAGGTCATACAGGGCTAGGGTGGGTTCTAAATCCAATAATTTGTGTTTTTATAAAAGAAAGGAAAGAGACATTTAGATACAGAGACACAGAGAGGAACACAGGGGAGAAGGCCATCAGATGACAGAAGCAGAGATTCAAATGACACCATTATAAGGCAAGGAATGTCAAGAATTTGTTGACAACCATTATAATCAAGGAAGAAGCACAGAAGGATTTTTTCCTAGAGCCTTCATAGGAATTACGGCCCTGCTGACACCTTGATTTTAAACATCTGACCTCCAAAACCATAAGATAATATATTAATACATTTTTGTTAAGTCCTCCAGTTTGTTTTAATGTTATTCGAACATCTGTGATGAACAAAGTTTTCATTGACTTCCTCCCTCTGGTCATCCAGAGGTGACTTTTGTTTAGCAGCTTTAGGAAAGGAATGCAGGTAGGGAAAGAAAGGAAGCCAACAAATGTGGTGTGTTTTCAAGCTCTGATCCTCAGGATCACTGGTATCTAATTCTATCTGGGAATTCTGTGTACCAGCAGAATATGTAGTCCTTAGTTATTCTTTTGGCCGGGTGCAGAAGTTGGGTTAGTTATCTACCAGTCCCCATCGGCTGAACGCTGTTTCCAGGATGTTATTTTATTCCCCAACACTTCTGACTTGGTATGCATTGGAGCACAGCATACTCTGATGGTCAAAAATTTCTCTCAGTCAAGAAAACAGAAAGTCTGGGATTTGGAACTAGAGCCTATGATCATGGAAATGGTAAGAGCCAGTAAAATATAAATGGGCACTGACAGTGTCTGCTAGAGATATTCAAATAAATTTGTGTTGTTTATTAACACTCAGATTACAAGGACCATTCACATACAGATCTTCTCCCACCTAACTTGCCAGAACTCTTGGAATCAGTTGGTCTTTACAGGGTAATCACTTGCCAGGCTAGATTTTGGCTGCAGTTGCTTTAGTTAGGATTACTCTAGAAAAGTAGCCCTCCACAATTCAACAGAAAGTTGCTCACTGCCGTGTTGGTGACTTTGATATTCGGGTTTTCTCAAAGTCTCAGTAGTCTTTCAACAGAAAACAATAGCATGCTGCCTGGCTTATTTTCAGACAGTCTCCTCCAAGCAGATGGTGGCTTAGTTCACACTTTTGTGAATAACCATATTGCCAAAATGTTCCCCCAATGCCAGGGTGGTTGTCTTGCCAGAGTCTTCCAGAAAAGTCACACGTCGTGCCAGAGCCAGCTCTCTCTAATTTCCCTTTGGCCCTCGTGCTGAGCCTAGATTACCTTCCTAGGTTCTCTGTTCTCTCATTGTCTTTTCCATTATGCAGACTCAATGTCTCTCAATTGGGATAAACTTTGTTCATCACAGATGTTCTAATAACATTAAAACTTAAAAGGAAAGGATATGTATTCCATTACTGCCAGGGGATCCTTTGGCTTTCCACAAATTTGTCTAGCCCTCCACAGTGACCTTCTAGAGTTTCTTACCAAGGGGCTATTAGGAGGAATTATATTAATGACATAAATTTGGTTTTTATATAAACTTCAGACACACTAACAATTGTTAAAAACCAACTTGTTAATGAATGCTATTAGTCACAAGAGGAAAAGAATATAAGGACATGAGTAGATTTTTTTCACATTCATGAAAGCTATTAGAAAAATAAGTTGTCGTTTCCATTAATAAAATATCACTCTTCCATTAGATAGAAGATGTGGAAAATTAATTATCCAGATATTAGATTAAAATGATTTATTTATTAAAAATATTTACTGTTGACCTACTTTGTGCCAACATTGTTTTGGGTGATGGATGGATAAAGACTAAGAAACAATCCCTATCCTTATGGAGTTCACAGTATGAAAGGGACGAAAGCAATACAATTAGTCCACCAAATAACAAAAATGTATGACACGTGCTATTAGGAAAGGGAGAAATTACAGTGATTCAGATTAGAGAGTGACTGAAGCCAACTAACTCTGGATAATGTGTTCACAGAAGACCTCTCAGAACTTATATTTATTTTGAAACTGGAGGGATTAGAAAGATGAAAGCAGTAGGAAAAGAGTTCCAATCTGAAGGTAAATGCTGTGCAAAGACTCTTATATTACATGAAGCTTGGAATAGTATTGAATCTGAAAGCAACCAGTGTGTCTGGAGCATTGTGCTTAGAGATTATGTTGGAGTGCTCTCAGTGTCCAGAAGACATAGGTGTTTATAGATGATAGTGTTACTGGAAAGGGGTCCTGATCCAGACCTAACCCCAGGAGAGGGTTCTTGGACTTCACACAAGAAAGAATTTGGTGCTAGTCCATACAGTAAAATGAATGCAGGTTTACTAAGAAAGTACAAGACTGTCTATTCCATAGGTAGAGCATCCTCAAGGGCTGCTTATTGGCTATTTTTATGGATATTTCCTGACTATATGCTAAACAGTGGGTTGATTATTTATGAGTTTTCCAGGAAAGGGGTGGGCAATTCCCACAACTGAGAGTTTTTCCTCTTTTTAGACCACATAGGATAACTTCTTGACATTGCCATAGAAGTTGTAAACTGTCACGGCCCTGGTGGGAGTGTCTTTTAGCATGCTAATCGTTATAACTAGCATATAATGAGCAGTGAGGACGACTAGAGGTCACTTTCATAGCCATCTTGGGTTTGGTGGGATTTGGTCAGTTTCTTTACTGCATGATATTTTATCAGGAAGGTCTTTGTGACCTGTATCTTGTGCCAACCTCCTATCTCATCACGTGACTAAGAATGCCTAATTTCCTGAGAATGCACCCCAGTAGACCTCAGCCTTATTTTACCCAGCCCCTATTCGAGATGGAGTTGTTCTGATTTGAATGCTTCTGACAATAGTAAAAAATGTCAGTTCTTTTCCAAGTACAATAAGTATTAAGCAAGTGGATAACATGATACAATTTATGTTTTAGAAATATCCATCTGCTTTTTGCACAATGTGTTGAAGAAGGATAGGAGAAAGTAGAGGGCAGAGCTAGAATCCTATGGCAGTTGCCCAAGTGAGAACCACTCATTTTTAACTGAAAATGTTAAAGAAAAATAAATCTCCGGACCTGAAAATCACTAAGCTAAGGGAAAATCAAGCTGGCAACTATGTCAGGCAAACCCGCCTCCCATTTTATTCCTAAACAAGATAGCTACAAAGATAAAAAGTGACATACCTTCCTCACAATTTGCCCACAAGGAAATTCCTCGTGGACAAAGGACAAACAGAACTCAAAGCCATCCTATTGAGGCTCACCGGAGACAAATGCATATCTGATTGCTTTCTCTGCCCTGTGGTTTATGTAAAATGCAAACTCCCTGAGACACACTAAAATGTGTATTCAGTGGAAGGCTGATCAAAGACTCAAAAGAATGCAACCTTTTGTCTCTTACATACATATGACCTGAAAGCCTCTGCCTCAAGTTGTCTCACCTTACCAGATCAAACCAATTTACATCTTACACATAATGATTGATATTTCATGTCTCCCTAAAATATATAAAAACAAACTATACCCCTGACCACCTTGGGTACATGTTACCAGGACCTCCTGAGGCTATGTCAGGGGCATGTCCTTAAACTAGGCAACCTAAACTGTCTAAATTGATTGACACTTATTTCAGATAACTTTTGGTTTACAAAAGATATTAGGATTTATGACTACTTTTCTTCTAAGTTCAATCTGATTTTTGATTAATTAGATACAGCTTGATGCATTAAGGCTGTGCAAGGACATTGTATTGACAGTGAAAGCACAGTGAAACGATGAGTGAGCTTCTCCAATTTTTAATTCCATACCAGAAGTTACTCCAACATCATAGGTAATCTGGTGTAATGGTTTTAAAAGTGCATGTAGAACTACTTCATCGGAGATAAATGGATATGTACTTTAATCTTTATCTAAAAACTTAGCATAAATATCACTTACAAGATATAGGAAGTTTATTCAATACATGACACTGTATTTAGTCAAATGTATTCAGTAGGTTCAGATGGATATAAATAAATATAAATTAAATCTTAAAAATTGTCATTAAAAGAAAAATTTTATTAAAACAAAATTTTAAAATAAAATAAAACTAAATAATTTTTATTTTATTAAAATGGCCCTGTTGTACCATTTTATTTTGTTTTAATAAATAAAAATTTATTTATTAAAAAATAAAAATTTTATTAAAACAAATACATACATGCAGATTGTTGTATTTTTTTGTTTTGCCGTGACTCACCGTAATTTTATATTTTCAATAGTATCTTCCCATTTTTAGTGTCAAAATTAAAAATTCACTTGATGAATTTCTCTGTTGTTACTTTATTTTAATTCTATAGTAAACAGTTCAATTTACAATACGTTCTTTAGCTATTGATGTGCAAATTATACCACTGGATATATTCATTCTAAGGGAAATTAACATAAGGGTATGGAATTTTTCTTAATGAATCACATAATCACTTAACAAAACTCTTTAGCAACAGCTGATTTTCCTTTTTTACAATAGTACGATAGTTTTAGCTGTTCGTCAAATTGAAAGATTGGAAAGAAAAAAGATTGAATTACTGGGAAAGCCCTAGCCAATAACATGATAACAAAATGATATATTGTGGTACAAATAAATCAGTCTGGCAGTTTTAAATTCTAAAACTATTTTTGAAAACACCAAATGCTCCATGAGTCTTTCTTTTATGGACAGGCTGATGAATATTATAGACCCTTAAATTCATTCAAGTAGACCCTGCTTACAAGCAGATGACATTTTCTTAAACCATCTGTTTGGAGCAGGTCTTCTGTCTTAGCAAAACAATCACTAAAGCTGACCTTAACAATGACTGAAGCTGTGTTGTTCCATTTCCATACTGCTATGAAGACATACTAGAGACTGGTAATTTATAAAGAAAAATAGGTTTAATGGACTCACAGTTCCACATGGCTGGGGAGGCCTCACAAACAGGGCAGAAGGCAAAGGAGGAACAAAGGCACATTTTACATGGTGGCAGGCAAGAGAGTGTGTGCAGGGGAACTGGCCTTTCTAAAACCATATGATCTTGTGAGACTTATTCACTATCATGAGAACAGCATGAGAAAAACCCACCCCCATGATTCAATTACCTCCCACTGGGTCCCTCCCATGACACATGGGGATTGTGGGAGCTACAATTCAAGATGAGATATGGCTGTGGACCCAGTCTCCATAACAAGTACCTAGAATCTAAAGTCATGTATTCCAAATGCTTGAGGCCCCTTCCCTGTTTATGGGCTTAGATTGTTAGATAGCATGATATAAAATCATGATTTTTTTAACCTAAAATTATCTAGATATGTTAAAAAAAAAAACATTATGTTCCAGGTTGAAAGACAGAAACCTGAAATGAGGGCAGCTATCCATTTCAGACAGCATTTAAGACATGTTCTTGTACCTGTCACTGGACCAGAACCTATATGTATGTCAAGAGGAAAGGGTAGTATCGCTTGTGAACCTGAATAATGGTTTCTTCCTTGTTAGTTGTACTTTTTTGTCACGTCAGCACACTTGCATACCTGTACTTTAGAACTTGAGTGAACTTACATATAATCCATGTGGATAAAAAGGAATTGAAGAAGCTTTACTTAACGTGTTATCTTTTTGTTGGGTTGAAGCTATGTTCTGTCTGAAATGATCTAGAGGAGGCAGTGGAGAATATATTCTTCAATATAAGAAATAAGAAAAGGGAGATCTCTAAAAATCCTACACACAGTAAAAGAAAAATAAAAGAATGCTGTGAACAGCTGTGGACAAATTACTGCAAATACATTTGACATCATCTATGAAATGGACAATTTCTTTGAAAAACAAACTCCTAAATCTCACTCAAAAAGAAATATTTAATGTATTATATAAATATACCTATGTTTGTCAAATAAATTGAATTTACAATGAAATATTTTCTAATAAAAAACTTGAGGCCTAGATGGCTTCAATGGTGAGCTTCCCCAAGCATTTGAGGAAGAAATAATACCAATTTATGTAAGTGCTTCCAGATAATTGAAGATGAATGAACACTTTTAAACTCACTCCTATAAGGTTATCAATGTTGTAGGATAAAATTAGAAAAAAATATAACACAAGAAAATATGATCATTGATGCAAAAATTCTTAGCATAATTTTAGCAAAACAATTTCAACATTTTATCATGATTTAGTGGGGTTTATCTCAGAAATCCAAAGATGGTTTAAAATTTTTAAAAAGATAAGCAATGTAAATCACCATATTAAGAGACTAAACATGAAAAATGATTTGATCATCTTAATATATACAGAATTTTTTTTTTACAAAACCCAACATTTATTCATGACAAAAGCCTCAGCAAAATAGGAATACAAATAAATATACACAACCTGATAATGGGCATTCAGAACAAACATGTCACTAAAACTAGATTTCATGGTGAAAGGCTGAGTAAATTTCTCCTAAGATTGTAAACAAAGTGAGAATGCCTAGTTTTACTGTTCTATTATCTGAATTTTATTAGATGGCATGAATTATTCTTATATAACTTTATTAAATTATAATTAAAGCACAATAAATCATTAATACTTAAAGTGTGCAATTTTATATTTTTACACTTGTATCTTGAAATTATCATCCCAATTAAAAAAAAAAAAAAAAGAACAGATCCATCACCTACCAAAAAAGGTTTCTTGTATCTCTTTGTTATCCTTCTCTGTCTCCCAACCCAACTACATGCAAACACTAATGTGTTTTCTGTCATAGATTAACTGTGTTCTCTTGGTGAATTAACCCTTTTTAATTATAAAATGACTCATTTTCTTCTGGTAATATTATTGTCTCTGAAATACTCCCTGTCTGAGATCAACATGCTCATTCAGCATCCTCTTGATTAGCATTACCACGATAGTTTTTACTATCATTTTACTTTTAACATATTTGTGTTTTTATATTTAAAGTTAATTACTTGTTGGTAGTATTTGGGTTTTGCTTTCTTAAAAAAATTTATTCTGAGAATCTCTGTATTTTAATTAAAGTATTTAAGCCTTAGTTTCATGTGGTTGTGGATATGCTTGGCTTAAATATATCATTTTGCTGTTTTCTACTACTTGTTTCATCTGCTCTTTGTTCTCCTTTTGGTCTTTTCCAGACTTGTTTTACATAACTAAGAAAAATTATGTGTATCCCTCCATTTACCTTTTCTAGTGTTCTTTATTGTTTTGTGTAGATACAGATTTTCAGTTGTTATTCTCCTTCTGCTTGAAGGACTTTCATATTTCTTATAGTAAGGATCTACTGGTGATGAAATCTTAACTTGTAAATACCTAAGTCAGTCTATATTTTATTTTTGCTTTCCAGGGAATTTTTTTTTTTTTTTTTTTTTTTTTTTTGTGCGTATTGATTTCTAGGCAACTGTATTATTCCTTAGGGCTTTAATGTTGTTCTGCTGTCTTCTGGGTGGCATTGCAGTTTCTGATGAGAAATCTGTGGTCATTTTTATCTTTGTTTTTCCATATTTTTTAAATTCCTCTGGCTCCTTTAAAATATAATTGTCACTAGTTATAAGAAATTTGATTGTAATGTATCTTGGTATAGTTTTTCTCAATTTTTTGTTACATCCTAGACCTGGAGTTTATATTTTACATCAAATTGGGTGAATGTTCAACCATTATTTCTTCAAACCTGCTTTTATGTGTCGTCCTTGGCTTCAGGGACTAAAATTGCCTGTCTATGGCTGAATGAAGTTATTCTACACTTTACTTTTGGTCAGAACATGTTTTCAGTCTTTTTTTTTTTTTCTCTCTCTCTCTCTGTGTGCTTCACATTAGATAATTTGAAATATCACAAAATCTTCAGCGTGTCTTTTCACCACCTGAAAACCTCTGTGCTTAGTGGCGCCTCTGCTTGAGTTTCACTTGCAAGCTCTGGGCTCATTCCACCCACTCGGCCAGGCGGCATTTGGCTTGTGCTACTGGCCCAGATCCCATGCCAACCAAGAGCAAGCCAGGCATGAAGCAGTGAGGGGTATGTGAGCAAGCAAGCATGGGGTCCAGCCACTGCACAAGTGAGGCACATCAGCTGCTGTGGCAGGTGGGCAGCTCCAGATGCTGGTACAAGTACTGGCCCCCTTTGAGGCTACAGCTGGACCAGACGTACCACAAGCAGCTTCCACTATAGGCACCAATGTTTGGACAATGGGAAGCCTATGGCATCCAAAACTTAAACACCAGAACCACAGAGCCCCAAAGAGGTATTACAGTGTGTCATAGCCCTGTCTTGGAGAGCCCTGAGGTCTGGGATCCCAGAAGGGTCACTGCTCTTTTCTCTTTCTTGTCTCCTGCAGTGCAGCAAGTCGGGGAGCATATTTCAGGGGGACATGTTTCAGCCCATTTGTGTTGCTGCTCTTTGAGTCCTGCTGTCCCGCTCTGTCCTGTGGCTCCTGGGCTGGCCTAGCCCTACTGCTGCTTCCCATTGCATGGGGTGGCCACCCAGTGCTGGCAGAGGGTGGGAGGGCTATAGTGTTACAGCAGTTCAGGCTCAGGGAATCCTGAGGTCTGGGCCCCCAGAAGGGTCACTACTCTTCACTCCCACAGTCCCGGAGCATGTCACCACCCACAGTTCAGCAAGCCAGCCAGAAATGTGTTACAGCTCCTTTTACTCCTGCTGTTTGGCAGGTCCCAAGTTCTTGCCCTGCATTCAGGAAGAATTCGGTTATATAGAAAACTGGAGGTTGAGCAAGGTGGAAAGGAGCTTTTTTTTTTTTTTTTTTTTTTTTTTTAGCAACAGAAAATCTCTCAGGAGACTTGAAGTGGGTAGCTCCTTTCTGTAGGCGGGACATCCTGATGAGTGTGGAGCTACCCAAAGTGAGTAGCTCCTATCTGCAGGCAGGTAGTCCCTATGAGTATCTGAGTCTGGTTGAGTATGGGGTGTTTACGGGCTCAGAATGGAAAAAGTGAGTGCTGATTGGTCTATGGGCAGTCATGGGTGTTACTGGAAAAGGCAGCAGTTGACAGAAAGGCATCAAGGAAGCTATCCCTCTGGGTCACGGACTTCACCTGGGACTGGCAGCCCAGCTCTCAGGCTTCAGGATATCTCTGATTTGATGTTAAAGTTTCACTGGGGACCTGCCTCTTTCCACCTAGGAACCTGAGTGTGTCCCACTGCCATCAACATGCCATCTTTGGCACCGAGGCTGTCCACACTGAGGGGTTCTGGCAGGTCTGTACTGGGCTCCCTTCAGCTTCCCAGCCTCCCTCCCATGCTCTTTGTGCCCAAAGTCTGGAGGGGGGCTGAGAAGGCAGGGGGCTGGCACGCCAGCACCACATCCCAAACGTGTGCACACTCAGCTGGGTCATGACAGTGCAAGGGCTTGACCACAACTGTGCTCCACATCACAGAGGGTACCAGGAGAGAGGAGAGGCCAGGGTGCAGGAGCAGGTACTTCTGAGCCTGCAGGGGCAGGTGGCTTCTCAGTCCGCTGAGAGCACAGGGATGTCTGCACCTGGAGCCATGGCTAGGCAGCTGCAGTGGTGCCTGGGAGCATGGGATCCCATCTAGCCGACTTGTTAGGGCACAAAACTCTTACTCAGTTCACCTGTTCCTGGCTCCACCTCCCCTACTGCAGCTGGCATCCTTGCAGCAACTGCTCCAGATGGGCCACCATCACTATCACCAATGTTGTTTCAAGTTCACCAAGAATTCCTTCTATAGTGTCTCATATACTCAATTCTATCCAATGTGTCTTTTCATCTCAGACATTATTATGCTTTTTACCGTTTGATTTGTGTCTTTTTCATATCTCCCATGTCAATTTTAAATATTCTTGTTGAACACAAAATAGAGCTACCTTTTGACTTAGGAATTCCACTACTGGGTATCTACCCAAAGAAAATAAATCATTACATGAAAAAGACAACTGCACTTGTATGCTTATCATAGCACTATTCACGATAGTAAAGTCATGAAGTCAACTTAAGTGTTCATTAATAGAAGACTGGATAAAGAAAATGAGGTATATAGACACAATGGAATACTATGCAACCATAAAGAAGAATGAAATTGTGTCTTTTGCAACAACATGGGTAAAGCTGGAGAGTATTGTCCTGAGTAAAATAACTCAGAAACAAAAAATCAAATATTGCATGTGTTCACTTATAAGTGGGAGCTAAACAATGGGTATGCCTGGGAATTATAGCTATGAGGGACTCCAAAAGAGCTGATAGGGCAGAAATGAAGGTTAAAAATTACCTTTTGGGTACAATATTCACTATTTGGTTAGTGGGTACACTAGAATCCCAAACCTCACCATTACATAATATATCCACGTAACAAACCTGCACATTTACCCCTGAAACTATAATTTAAAAAAGAAGATAAATATTCTTATGTGTTCCTCCTTTTTGAACATATGAATAATAATTATAACTGATAAAATAACTATTCTATCATCTGTTATTTTTTATCTATTTTTATTGATTACTTTTTCCTCATCATAGTTTGTGTTTTCTTGTCTTTTACATGTCTGATAACTGTTAACTTGTCAGAAAGTATACATTTTACTTGTTTACATGTTAAATATTTTGTATCTCTTTATACATCTTTACCCTTTGTTCTGTGACACACTTAAGTTATTGGAAACATTTTTATCCTTTAAAGACTTGGTTTTAAGTTTAGTTAGGCAGGCACAGAGTAGCTATTAGAGTAAAATTTGACTCACTATGGAAACAACATCCTTCTGAGTATTCTACCCAATATTTCCTGTTTTATTGACATCTTTGTTCTGGCTGGTGAGAACACAAGTAATTCCTAGCCATGTGTTAATGTCAGGAATTGTTCCACTTGCTCTTTCTAGAGATTCTTCACCAAAGCTCCTGATATTTTGCCATGCATATTCTCGGATTTTGGTCAACGTAAGACTCAATGGGGTCTCCCTGAGAATCTCTAGATTCCTCTCTCTCTCTCTCTCTCCCTCCCTCTGTGTGTATGTGTATGTGTATGTGTGTGTTTGTGTTTGTGTGTAATTCTTTCCTCTCTGGAGCTCCACCTTATGAATTCTAGCTGCCATAGTCTCCCCAAGTTCTACCACTGTCCCTTCAACTTAAGCGGCTACCAGGCTTTGTTTATATTTCTACTCATACTGTAGACTAGAATCTCCATTTGTTTCTCTTCCATCAGATATCATAGCCCTCTGTTGCCTTTTGTGTCGTTTCTGAAAACTGCTGCTTTATGTACTTTATCTAGTTCTTTGCTTGCCTAGTTCAGGAGGGTAAAAACATCCTCTATTACTTCTTCATGGCTGAAAGCAGAAGGTGGCATACATTGTTTTTATAGTTAGACAAATATAAAATATAAACTTATTACCTCCTTGATACAATTGAAAATTCATGGGTCAGTGAAAATATTTTTTTCTAAAGCATGTTTTGGAGATAGGCAACCTGACCAGAATTACAATTTAGTGTCTACTGTCCATTTCTTCTGATTTATATGGGATAACTAGTATCAACACACAGATTCTCATTGTGCTTCTAGAGACTGGAGAGTTCAAGTCATTATTAGGAAGACCATAATTTTAATGTACTAAATATAGATATGGATAAATGTGGTAAACATAAAATAAGATTCCTTAAAATTTTTAAGAATTATTTTTTGTTTACTTTAATTGAATATGGCTGGGGAAGAGAACCGTTTAACCTGCAGATAAATCTATACAATAATTTTCCACCAATACTCTTATAATAACATAGGAAGGAGGAAGTAAATGTACTTGAGAAAGTGTTTATGGATGCCTATATAGCATTGGTAGATAATGAGTAATTGTAACAAAAGAGCTAGAAAGAAAATGAGAGAATAAAAGTCAAAATAAGCAAACACAATTCATATTTTATCAATGTCCTGAGATCATGAGCACTGAAAACTATATACTGATTAAATTAAACTTAGTTTAGATTGCAAAAGGCAAGTATGGATGGAGTTCCAATGTTAGCAGATTTTAGAAGAGGAAAACTCTGGAAATAGTTTGGCCAAAATAATTAAAGGACAAGTTTATAAAATAAAAGATAATAATTTTTTATCTCCAAGACTCTGATGAGAGTTATCTGTCATAGCAGCTTAACATAATTGATAGTTTCCCTGAGTTCCCATCTATATATTTTACCACTTTTTGCAATATAATTAACCCTGAACTGAACTGAAAAATAAGTAATAATTTAAAATAACTATTCTACTACATATGAGGGGCTGTACTGTCTTTATATTTTATGGTCAAACAAAGTTGGTATATCAAAGAGATCCTGAATAAAATGGAATAGACAACATAAAATTTAATGTTTCTCCCATTACAGTTTTAAATCAGTGATCCATTTTTGCTCTGCACAGACCCCAATGTCATTCAAGCAATCACTTCACAGTCCCATTTGGTGCTGTTGTTGTTTTTATGGTTCAAGCCCACACCTGGTTCTAATAACCCAGGAGAAGAAAGAGTACTTAGAGGAAGTATGTTTGTCATGAATCCTAGATCTGGAATTGACATGTATTACTTCTGCTCATAGTCTACTGTTCAGAACTTAATTCACCCTTGATGAGGAACTATAGACCTATCTAGTTGAATTGCTTTATGCTAAGCCAAAGCTTTATTGTAATAATAGAGGAGATATGATTAGATAATTATGAGTCTCTGCTATGATTCTATATGTCAAGTCCCAAATTTATATTCTTCTTAAAAAATCTATAATCAAGGGATAAAACCTCAAGTCAACCCAAAATCAATTTCCATCAAAGTTCATTTTCATCAACAGCTATGTCCATTTCACACTGTATCCCAAATTTTAATCACAGTATTCTACTGGTAGAACTTAAATCACACAAAACATTAGCTCCTCTCACCTACATGAAAATATTTCTAAAGATATATCCAAAATATTTCATTCACTCATTAAACACATTTTCTGCATTAAACAAACAAAATTTATTGAGCTAGTAGAATACCACACTGGGCACTTGTCTAATCAGACAAATTTTGAAAAAAAAAAAAAAAATGAGTCCTTTTGGACGAAGAATTAGATGAAGGAACTACCAAAGAGTCATATTTTACAGAAACTCAATATGACTGAATATGAGTGGAAGAGGAGGATGAGGATCCACTTTCTGCAAGTGTGAAAATGTGGTGCTATTCACCAAGGAGGTATCAATGGTGGAAAAGGTTTCAGACAAATAATAACTTTCAGTTTTGTGATATTAACCTCGTGGCCCCTGTAAGACATTTGGGTAGATGCCTGGTAAATCAATGGAAATACAGGTTAAGAGCTCAGGATAGAAGTCTGATGTAAAATCATAATTTTGAGCTTGTTATCATATCAGCAGAAATTCGATGATACATGCGAGAAAGACTGTACAGGGATAGAATAGCCACTGAGCCTTACATAACACTAAATTTAAACTACAGACAGAAAAAATTTCCAGTAAAAGAGAAAAATATGTCATAATCAGAGAATAGGAATAGATAATATATAATAGATAAAATAAATGTTGACTGAACTAAAAATGTGGTAATGTGTTGCACATACTTTTTGTAATATTGAATTTTTTTTCAAATTTTGTTAAAAGTGATATTTTTTTAAAAACTATGTATCTGCATTTTAAATTATCTCTTATAATATATTGAATAAAATGCCACATTCTAAAGGTATGAACAAATGTAAGATTGGTGATATAAGTTGTCAAAAGATTTCCAGAACGATTTTAACAACTTATATCTCCACATTCTCTTAATGCACAGGACCATTACAAGCATTGATTTTTATCTTTTTATTTTTCTTTTAGCAAATTCAATAGGTAGGTCATGGTTTCTGAATATGTTGAGCCATTGATTCTGTGTTTCTATGTACCACCAGTGACTTCACCATTCTATACTGAACCTAAATAGCTTACAATAGATATTATGCTTCATTAATTTTGATATTTTTATAATGGCTTGTTTTAATCAATATTATTTATGTATTTTTTCTACTTTGAGGTGGGACATTCGATAAAGCCTAAACACAACTGCTATTACTCCAAGTACTTTCTCATATATTACATAGGTATACCCAAAAATCCAACCAAAATAGTCCCATTTTATTGATATTACTAGTTATCTTCTTTTTAACAGAAATAAATGTGTCTCTTCTCTTTTTCTTTTCTTGTTATGATTTTCTTGCCTTGCCAAGTTAAATTCCACTCTAGAAAGGGCTATTTAATGAATCTAAATTTAAGTATTAGGAAGTACACACTCATTCCCTTCTATTATTTGTCTGTGATCCATTCTCATACTTGAATCCCCAGAACAAGTTAATTTACACAGAAAGAATTATTTACATGATTTGAAAAGATTGAGGATCCAGGCTGATGCCATACAGCAGATATATATGGAGGTCTATGTGTATAGGATTCTTTACATAAATTGATAGCTAAATAGATTTTTACTAAAATTTACTATTTGCAATGCCACCCAATCTCCTGATTTATGTTTTGACTTTTAGACAAACTTCCTTGCTATATTTTTA
The DNA here is from genome assembly GCF_024542745.1 of Macaca thibetana thibetana. Lineage (NCBI taxonomy): Eukaryota > Metazoa > Chordata > Mammalia > Primates > Cercopithecidae > Macaca > Macaca thibetana. The sequence goes on from NC_065594.1 coordinate 49,432,360, forward strand.
TAATACATATAATCAAAATAGTCAAAATAAAATAATATTTGATTTTAACTTAGTAATCTGAATATAAGACCAATATCTTTGATCATATATCTACTGGTATTTGTTTTTAGTAATTAAAGGAATGGGAAGCACATAGAAAGTAGTAGCACATATACATCATGAGGGATGGTACTTTGTCTATTTTTAATTTTTAGTGCCTATTGAAGGCCAAATGCAGTATTTTCTCAATAAACAAAATGAATGATTGTTTTATGAAGTGACAAGTTTTAATGATAAATTTAGCATCAAGAAAAAGATAAAATAGAAAGAATGCCTAGTTCTCCAAGGCTGTTTATATTTCTATGTTCTTGTATTCCTTCCTTCCCATTCTCTTACTCTCACAGTTGGTTTATCACCGACTTTAGAACATGGCAGTAGGAGTGCTACATTATAAGCATTTTGTTCAACAGTTTTAAATTATTTTAGTAGAAAGAAATCAATGCCTATAACAATTATTCTCCCTCTTGATTTAAGATGTTCTTCTGGTAAATCTTATCCTACTGCTACTGATATCACTTTTATTGAGGAAATTTTACATAGTCTCTAGGAACTTTTTTAGTCTACCACAGACAACACTTATTTTATTTAAAACCCTGACCATTCCACAATTCATCCAAAAACTTCATAGGGAGCAATGTCTGACTCAAGCTGAAATAACTAAACTGCCAAAAAAAAAAAAGTTCCTTTCCCAGAATATTATTTTTTAAACAGCAAAATTTCTGGTATCTATTTATTTATTTATGCCATTCTCATTTTAGGTTTAGAGCACTTGTAAAAGTAGAACAGCTGTAGGATCCATATTATATCAATAATTGATAGTGCTGTATGTACACCGCGAAACATTTTTGTCTGTAGATGCAAGCACCTGGGGAAAAGAAGCTCTGGATCAAAGTAGGCTCATTCAGATCTCTAACAGAATTAACAAATAAAAGAGAGATAAGAGACTGGAGGAAGACTTATCTTAGCTAAGAAGATGTAACAACATATGGTAACTCTGGCCGGATATGGTGAATTTCTAAATGATACCATTAGAGTTCCCTAAATATAAGTCTGTATTTATCATATAGAAAATTACTCCAGCTTAAATAATTTTTTTCAACAAAATTTTTCCTACATTTAAAAAATAAGTTACTATTGCATACTATATTATAGTGAGTATAAAATAGGTTACTTACTCAAATCCATATTTTTCAATTATGTAGAAGGATGATTTATAGCATTGTATAAAAAAAGAAAATTACATAATAATAACAAATACTCTTACTACAGCACTTTACAACCTGCAAAACAATGTACATTATTTATAAATACATACATGAGGTTAAATTATATTAAAATGTTTGGGAATTATAAAAATAGAATTCACTAGCAGTGATCTCTGGGAAAAGACAGAATAAAAGAGAAGATTACATGATAAAGTTATTGATAAGGTTCTACTTTTTAATTTAGGTGGTTAGATTAGAGTATTCATTTTATTGTTTTATTGAAAGCACAGTACATAGACAATTACAAATACATTGTTTTAAAAATTACAGTGTTGTGATAATGATTTTCTGAAACACCATACAAATAATTTTCTTTCACTATTGGTAAACTGAGGATCCCTTAAATGGTGAATCAGGTAAGTTATATGGATAAGTTGTATTAATAATAGAAACGCATATGAAATGGCAAATTAAATAAACTTGAAGAGCTGTAGTAACCAGAGGAATATATGATCATACATAAAACATTGTCCACACTTTTTTAACAATGGGGGATCTATTTGAGCATGGTAAGGACAAAGCATAAAGCCAGTCAATTTTTTTTTTCTTTGGAACCACAGGAAGTAAAAGAGAGGGCTCAGAAAGGAAGGCTCTATGAATTTCTCCCCTGGAGAATCAATCGCTCCAAACACAGAGCCACCAGACGATAAACATAAACATCCAACTAGAGAACAACTTATAAGATGAGGAGGTCAAAGAGTAGAAATGCTGGAAATGGAGTTCAAACAAAATCTTTGAGGTATTATCCAATTTAAGAAGAAGTGGATTTAAGGGAATATTCTAAGCAGCAGAAATTAGATTGTAATCAAGAGCTAGGGTCAAAAGCTGGAAATATCAAATTCAGATAGATCGAGAGACATAAGGAGCATGTGAAATAAAGTTGTCAGACCTTTGTGGTGATTTTGGGGTACAAATACATGTGCTGACTGCCTGAGGTTTGCTGACTGCCTGAGGTTTGCTGACTGCCTGAATCTCAACATTACAAAATAAAAATGGAAAAAGAGAGGAATCTGCAGGCATATTCCTTTACCACTACACCCATACTCATACATATACTCAGAAGCACACACCAGTCCTAGTGTTTATAATTGTCATTTTAAATAATATTTTGGGATAAACCTACACTATTAACAATAACAATGAAAAATAATCATGTTAATTATTATTTACTTATTTGCTTTCTCCTTCACAACAAAACAATTTTGTGGATGTAGGAAACTGCATTATCTTCATTCTAATCCAAGGTCTAGCACATTATGTGGCACATATTAGATGTTTTATAAAAATTTACTGGCTGAATTTATGCCTTGAATTCTAGATTAAAATGTGAGTAATTAAATGAATCAGTGAATTAATAAGAACTGATCATTATGAGTCCTACTTTTATATAAAAACCTAATGGTTTTGGAAAAAGTATGAATAGAGCATGGGTAGGATAAGCTGTTGAACCAGTTAGCAAACAGCATATAAGTGAAATAGTAATATGAGATATAGACTAAAGTAAAAACAATACATAGCTAGTTAATATCTTTATATATAAAATTTTGCTAAGTTTAACCAGAATATTTATTTTTATAATTCTTATTTTTAAAAGACACATTTAATCAATTTTAATTTTTTGTATAATATAGAATTGAAAATTCTTCCAAATATTGTATATAAAACAATGTGTTGAAATAATATAATATGAGTTTTATGTTTGTTGAAACAATATAATATGAGTTTTATGTTTATTATTACAATATACAATGTTTAAAATAATGTATGATGCATACCTAAAGTGTGTCAAATTGTTAAAAAGGTAACCATTTTGACAGGAATGCTGACTTTGCTTTTCTGTTATTGAGCAATGTTAAGATAGATAATAATAGTAATATAGAGATCTGTTCTAAAAGATGAAAATAATATAAAAACATAGTTGTTTAATTTTTTTTTGTTTATAAGAGGAAGATTTTGGCTCAGCAGGTTCTTTGAAAATTCATGTGCCCCTTGCTATCTATCTATCTATCTATCTATCTATCTATCTATCTATCTATCTATCTATCTATATAAAAGTTGAACCCAATGTTGAATCTTAAATAAATGAAAAGAATTCTAGTTCTATAACATACAAGCACATATATGTGACATTGTAGGAGTACTGAATTATATGACCAACATCAGATGTATTGTAAGTTATATGACTAGTTTTACTTCTTTTTGTACAAGTTATTTCCTATATTCTTGCCATAATAGTTTCTATATGTAGCATACCTGTAATATCTTGCATAACATCAAATTGTTCTTGATTTTTATATAAAATTTTTTACTTTTTATTTTTGAGGATACATAATAGGTTTATATATTTAGAGGTGCATGAGATATGTTGATACAGATGTACAATGCGTAATAATCACTTCAGGGCAAATAGAGTATCCATTACTTTAAGCATTTATCCTTTCTTTGTGTTATAAATAATCCAGTTATATTCTTTAGTTATTTTAAAATATACCATAAATAAATTATTGTTGACTGTATTCACCCTGTTGTACTATCAAATACTAGATCTTATACATTATATCTAACTATATGTTTGTATTCATTAATCATCCCCACTTCCTTCTCTTTCCCTATTACCTGTCCAAGCCTCTGGTAACCATCATTCAACTCTCTGCTTCCCTGAATTCAATTGTTTTAATTTTTAGCTCCCAGAAATAATTGAGAACATGTGAAGTTTGTCTTTCTGTGCCTGGTTATTTCACTTAGGCATCATGACCACCAATTACATCCAAGTTGTTGGAAATGATAGGATCTCATTCTTTTCTATGGCTGAATAGTACTCCATTGTTTATATGTACATTTTTAATCCATTAATCTGTTGATAGATGCTTCAGTTGTTTTCAGATTTTTGCTATTGTGAATATTGCTGAAATAAACATGGGAGTGTGCAATAAATAGAATAAATCCCATTTAGTCATGATGAATGGTGTTTTTAATATGTTGTTGATTTTGGTTAGCTAGTATTTTGTTGAGGAACTTTGGATTTAAAATTCATTAGGGATAAGGGTCTGTAGTCTTCTTCTTCTTCTTCTTCTTCTTCTTCTTCTTCTTCTTCTTCTTCTTCTTCTTCTTCTTCTTCTTCTTTCTTTTTTTTTTTTTTTTTTTAATGTGTCTTTGTCTGGTTTTGGTATTGGGATAATACCGGCCTTGTTGAATGAGTTTCAAAGTATTCCTTCTTCCCAATTTTTTGGAATAGTTTGAGTAAGTTTGGTATTAGTTCTTCTTAAATGTTTGATAAAATTCAACAGTGAAACCATTGGAACATGGTCTTTTCTTTGTGGGAGACTTCATTATGATTTCAATTTCTTTACTTGTTATTGGTCTGTTCAGGTTTTGAATTTCTTTATGATTCAATCTTAGCAAGTCATATGTGTCTAGGAATTCATACATTTCTTCCAGGTTTTCTAATTTATTGGTATGTAGTTGCTCATAATACACCCTAATGATTCTTTGAATTTATGTGATATCATTTGTAATGTATCATTTTTCATCTTTGATTTTATTTATTTGGGCCTTCTCTCTTTTCTTAGTATAACTAATACTTTGCCAATTTTATCTTTTCAAAAAAACTACTTTTCATTTCATTGATCTTTTGTAAACTTCATTTATTTCTACTGTGATCTTTACTATTTATTTGCTTTGCTTTTACTACTTTTGGGTTTAGTTTGCTCTTGCTTTACTAGTTCTTTAAGATGCACAATTAGGTTGTTTATTTGAAGTTGTTTTTTGTTTGTTTGTTTGTTTTTTTACTTTTGTGGTATAGGCATTTATAGCTATCAAATTCCCTCTTACTACTGCTTTAACTATATTCCATAGGTTTCGATATGTTGTGTTTCCATTATCATTTGTTGCAGGCAATTTTTCAATTCCTTTCTTAATTTCTTCATTGACTCCCTGGTTATTCAAGAGTATATTCTTTAATTTGCATGTGTTTGTATAATTTGCAAAATTCCTCTTGTTACTGGTTTCTAGTTTTGTTCCATTATGGCCAGAGAAGATACTTGATACTATTTTATTTTTAAAAATATTTTAAGACTTGTTTTGTGGTCTAACATACAATCTATTCTTGAGAGCTGAGGAAAAGAATGTATGTCCTGCAGCCATTGGATGAAATGTTCTGTAAATGTCTGTTAGGTCTAGAGTAAAGATTAAGTCGGTTGTTTCTTTTTTGATTTTCTGTCTAGAAGATCTGTCTCATGCTGAAAGTGGGGTATTGAAGTTTTCAGCTATTATTGTATTAAGGTCTATCTCTACAGCTCTAATATTATTTGCTTTATTATTTTATATATCTAGGTGCTCCAGTGTTGTGAGAATATATATTTAAATAGTTATATTTTATTGCTGAATTAACCCCTTCCTCATTATGTAATGATTTCCTTTGTTCTTTTTGATAGTTTTTGTCTTGAAATCTATTTTGTCTGTTATAAGTATAGCTATTCCTGCTTTTTATTGGTTTCCATTTGCATGAAATATCTCTATCTATTTATTTTTAGTCTGTATGTGTCATTATAGGTGAAGGTTTTTCTTTTTTTTTGTAGGCAACAGTTCATTGAGTCTTTTGTAAAGGATCAGTTCAGCCACTATATCTTTTGACTGGAGAGTTTAGTCCATTTAAATCCAATGCTATTATTAAGTAAGGACCTATTCTTGCCATTTGGTGGTTTGTTTTCTGCTTGTTTTGTGGTTTTTCTCTTCCTTCATTTTTTCCTTGCTCTCTTTCTTTTAGTGAAAGTAATTTTCTCTGGTGGTGTGATTTAATTTTTCGCTTTTGATTTTTTGTGTATCTGTTGAATATTTTTTGATTTGGGATTACCATGAGGCTTACAACTAATATTGTATAACCCATTATTTTAAACTTTTAACACAGATTTTATAAACTAGCAATCAAGTACTAATAAAAACTATACACACTAGCTCTGTCTCACCACTTTTTAATATTTTGTTGTTTACTCACCACAATTACAGTGTTATGATAGTCTGTGTTTTTCTGTGTACTTATTACCAGTGAGTTTTGAACCTTCAAATAATTTCTTGATGCCTTTTTTTTTTGACAGGGTCTTTCTCCAGATTGGAGTGCAGAAGCATGATCTTTGCCCGCTACAGCCTCAATTTCCTGGGCTAAAGAGATCCTCCTACCTCAGCCTCCCAACTAGCTGCGACTAATTTTTTAGTATTTTTTTATAGAGAGAAGATCTCACCCCGTTGGCTAGGCTGGTCTCAAACTCCTGGGCTCAAATGAGCCCCCTGTCAAAGTGCTGGGATTACAGACATGAGCCACCACACCCAGAGTCTTATTGTTCATTAACGCCCTTTTCTTTGGGATTGAAGAACTCCCTTTATCATTTCTTATGGGACAGGTCTGGTGTTTATAGCATCCTTCAGTTGCTGTTTGTCTTCTAAGTCTCTATTTCTCCTTCATGTTTGAAGAATATTTTCACTTATCACTTAAGATACCATTCTAGGGTTTGAGTTCCTTTTTTTTTTTTTTTTTTTTTTTTTTTCAGCAGCACTTTAAGTATGTCATGCCACTCTCTCCTGGCCTGTAAGGGTTCCACTGAAAAGTCTGCTTCCAGATGTATTGAAGACACATGTATGTCACTTATTTATTTTATCTTGCGCTTTTAGGATACTTTCTTTATCTTTGAACTTTAAGAGTTTCATTATTAAATGTCTTAAGGTAGTGGCATTTGGGTGAAATGTGCTTGATGTTCTAAAACCTTTTTGTACTTGAATACTGATATTTTTTCTATAGGTTTGGAAAGTTCTCTGTTTTATTATCCTTTTTAATAAACTTTCTACTCCATCTCTCCCTCTCTCTCCTTTTTAAGGTGAATTATTCTTAGATTTACCCTTTTGAGTTTATTTCCTCAATCTCGTAGGTGTACTTCATCCTTTTTTATTATTTTAATTTTTGTTACTCTGACTGTGTGTTGTCAAACAGCCTGTCATCAAACTCACTAATTCTTTCTTCTGCTTTATCAATTCTGTTGTTAAGAAGCTCCGATGTGACCAAACACCGTGGTTCACACCCGTAATCCCAGTATTTTAGGAGGCCGAGGTGGGCAGATCACAAGGTAAATAGTTCGAGACCAGCCTGGCCAACACTGTGAAGCCTGGTCTCTACTAAAAATACAAAAGATTAGCTGGGCATGGTGGCAGGCACCTGCAACCCCAGCTACTCGGGAGGCTGAGGCAGGAGAATTGCTGGAACCCAGGAGGCAGAGGTTGCAGTTAGCCAAGATCATGCCACTTCACTCCAGCCTGGGCAACAGAGTGAGACTCCATCTCAAAAAAATAAAAAAAGAAAAAGAAAAAGAGACTCCAATGCATTCTTCAATATGTCAATTGCATTTTCAAATCCAGAATTTCTGCTTGATTCTTTCTAATTATTTCAATTTCTTCATTAAATGTATATGATAGGATTCTGAATCCCTTCTCTGTGTTATCTTGAATTTTCCTGAGTTTCTTCAAAGCAGCTACTTTGAATTCAGTGTCTGAAAGTTCACATATCTCCGTATCTCTGGAATTCATTCATGGCACTTTATTTTGCTTGTTTGGTGAGGTCATGTGTTTCCTGGATGGTGTTGATACTTGTGGATGTTTGTCTGTGCCCGGCCATTGAAGAGTTGAGTATTTAGTGTACTCATTGCATTCTGGACTTGTTTGTTTCCATCCTTCTTGCAAAGATTTTTCAGGTGTTTAAGAACCTTGGGTGTTGTGATCTACATTTTCGGTCACTTCAGCCATATTTGCATTAGGGGGCACTGCAAGCCTAGTATCACTGTGGCTCTTGCAGACTCACAGAGGTACTGCTTTTGAGGTCTTGGATGCTATCTGAAGAATTCTCTGGATTATTCTTTTTCTCTTCCCTTATTTTCTTTCAAACAAATTGACTCTCTCTCTCTCTCTCTCTCTCTCTCTCTCTCTCTCCATGCTAAGCTACCTGGAGCTTGGGGAGGGGCGACACAAGTACTCCTGTGGTCAGCACCACTGGTACTATGCTTAGTAAGACCTGAAATCGGCACAGCACTGAGTCTCATCCAAGGCTTTCTGTAACCACTACCTGGCTACCACTTGTGTTCGCTCAAGGCCCTAGTGCTCTACAATCTGCCAGTGACAAACCCAGGCAGTCTCGTACCTTTCTCTTGAGTGTGGTGAGAGCCCCTGGCCCCAGGTCCAGAGATGCCATCTGAGATCCAGGGGCTGCAGTTGGAAAGCCTGGGAATCTACCTGGTGCTCTACTCTACTGCAGCTGGGTTGGCACCCAAGACACAATACAAAGTCCCTTCCATTCTTCTCTTTCCTTTCCATAAGCAAATGAGTCTCCCCCAGTGACCACCATCACCCTGGGGCCGTGGCAAGAACCTCCTGGCTATTACCAATATTCCCTCAAGGCCCAGGGGCTCTTCAGTCAAGTTGTGGTGAAGTCTGCCAGGCCTCAGACGCTCCCCTCAGGAGAATAGGCTCCCCTCTGTTCCAGTATAGATCCAGAAATTCTGTCCAAGAGCCAAGGCCTTGAATTGTTACTCCAAGAGCAGACTTGGTACTCTACTCCACTGTGGCTGAGCAGCTACCTAAGCTGCAAGACAAAGTCCCCTTTATTCTTTCCTCTTATTTTCTCAAGCAGAAGTCTCTCCCTTGAGCCACCACAGCTGGGAATGTGCTGGGTCACACCTGATGCCAGCACATCTCAGAGTCTCACCCAAAGTCCATGGTGAGTACTACCTGGCTATCACTTCTGATTATGTAGGGCCCAAGAGGCCTTTGGTCAGCAGATGATGAATCCTGCCAGGACTTGATCCTTCCCTTCAAGGTAGCAGGTTCTTTTCTGGCCCAGGGTGTGTCTAGAAATGATATCCATGTGGTAGGGTCTGGAATGGGGACCTCATGACTCTTCCCAATGCCCTTTTCTACTGTGGCTGAGCTGGCATACAAGTTGTAGGACAAAGTCCTCTTTACACTTCCCTCTCCTCTCTTCAAGAAGAAGGAAGAAGTGTCTCCCAAAGCTGCAAGCTGCATTGCCTGGGGTTGAAGGAGGAATGATACAAGCGCTCCCTTGGCCACCTCGACTGGTGTCTCACTAGGTTGTGTGCCCCTCAAGTCTACTGGTTTGAAGCTCAGCACAGCATCAAGAATTGCCCAGGAATTGCAATCCTTATAGTTCAGACTGCCTTTTGAGTTTATTTATAACCCCAGAGCCTTTGAGCCTGTGGTACCAAGGTTTGCGAGAATTCAGGTTCTGACCATTGGAACGAGCTAGAGCGGATTTCCCTCTAGCTAGAGCTGATCTAAAAGCTCCCTCCACGGGCACTGGCTGAGTTCTTCCCAGTGTTGCTTTTCACTGTGACAGGGCAGTACTGAGTGCCAATGCAAAGTCCCACAATCCTTGTGCTCTCCCTCCCGCAGATGCACAGATCCTCTCTAGGCAACATGGCCACTGCTTGGGGATGAGGGAAGAGTGGCATCAGTAATTGAGAAGTGCCTCTTATGGTGATATAAAGTCAAAGTCATGTACTATAATCACTTACCTGAATTTTGGTTCTTATTAAGGTGCTTTTATTTTGTATGGACAGTTGTTAAATTTAATGTTCCTGTGGGGAGAACAATCAGTGGAGGTTTGTATTTGGCCATCTTACACTACCTCAAAGCAAACTGTTAAGTACCCTTCTTTCTAGATAATTTCCTATCCCAGAATATTTTCTTTCTGTGGTAGTTATTTCTAGATAATACACAAGTTTCATGTGATGTAATACTTGAACTTTTTTTATCACATTCAGATTTCACTTTGTAAAACTAAAGCATTATTGTACAAATTAGTTTTTGTTACTATATATACTAAATAAATATTTAAGAGGGTAGAGTTCCTTTAACTATTGTGCTATTAATGAAATTACAATACATTAATTTTGATTCCACTGCTTCTATTTTTTATTTTAATATACAAAATTTTTTATATTAATTGCCTTCATCGAGTAATTTTGTTATAGTTCCTTTATATAATAAAAAATTAAGAAAGCAAGCCACTACTTCACTGAAAGTCTTGGAGTTCTGTGAACCATTCTGTCTCTCTCTCTGTCTCTCATGCACACACACACACACACACACACACACACACACACACACACACACACACAGTAGATCTACTACTCAAAAGAGTAGAGTAGTGGCAGTTTCAGCTTATAGAAAAGATTAAAACTCAGCCTTCAGGGCTGGAAATTGCCATATATCCTATTAAGATTTTTCTCTCAGCATTTTTATTGCTCTACTCTGATGGAAAAAGTGCAAATTACTGCCAAAGAGGGAAACTCACTGAGTTTTTATGGTCCTCACTTTGTTATCTGTTGTTTTAGCACCTATGGATTTGTAAACTCTATCCACATGAATCTAAAAGTAAGAAAAAATGAAGCCTGGATTCTATGTATTGGCAGGGAGCAGTTCAGTTTTAAATGAATACTATATTAAGAAATCTATCACATTGCATAAGAAAAATTCAAATGCTTAAAGATACTAGAATTATTGAAAAATATATTATTTGATCTTTTTGTTTCTTATGTTTTGAACCAAAAAATAATAACTATGTGTAAGAAGTTTCACTTTATTCTTTTCATGCAATTTTAGTGTAGGTTAAAATTAAATAATTATTATATTCTATTTATTTAGAATTCGACTTTTTCTCTTTTGTTAATGTTTTGGGTACAAATCTTATTCTAACTCATAATAACCCAACTCAGACATTAATATAAAACAGAGTTTAAAATAGCTAGTTTATTATCAATGAATGTGGGATACATACATGCCGCAGGACAGGAAAGGCGGGTGGAAAACAGCGATATCATAAAAATGTATGTATTTACCTAATGTAATATATGATTGTTTTCAAATATTTGATTATATTTTTCAGTGTGCAGGCTGAAGAGCATTGTATTAGTTCAACCCTTAGCGTTTTCCTGAAGCCCAAAGGTGAAAATAGTAAACATTTTAAATTAAAGTGAACTTTCACATTAAAAGAGGTAGAAAAGAACTTTTGTTGTAGAGGTTCTTAAAGTCAAGAATATCAGTCCAGTCCTTTAATATTCCAAGATAATAAAATGTAATATTAATAATATATTATGTTGTCCTAAGTTTTCTTTTCTTTAGCAAAGAAGACAAATTTTCTAGAAATTAGAAGAAACTTTTTTCTCTACCCACTTTTCCTCTGAGAGCAAGCCCTAGGGGACATCAAAGCAAATTTATATTCACTCCTAGTTACAGCCAGCTGAGGCTTGACAAGAATAATCTCCTTGAAGTGATTCTCTTTGCTAATACTTTATACTTATCACTGTCAAGTAGTTATTTTCATTGACATCTGGCAGAATTTCAGAGTTTACCATGTTGTCTAACACCTGCCAAGGTTTATGCATATAGCTCAGAAATTTATTAGGAACTGCTCAAATTAATTAGTGTTTCATTCAGTAATTGGATAGTAGTCTTATATATTGATACACATATCTTATGACAAAAATATTTTCCCATACTATTAAAATAAACTACACTACATTTAGACATTGTTGAATGGTAACTATTTTTAGTCATATATCTATCTATACAACAGGTTCAGATTTCTGTACTTCTTATATTTACTTTACTTCCACTATCAAAAATAATCCATAGTGGAAAAAATAATCATTTGTAAATTAAAAAAATAATTTATTTATGTTGATATCTAAATCCTTTCTCAGTGCTTTTTATGGTATAAGCTGTATTATTAAGAAAATAAAGAATATGGCTAAAATAAAATCTATATTATGTACGCTTGTTTTACTAACATTTTATCTATATTGTGACCATTAGTTTTATGTTTACAACTTTGATTCTCCACTGAAACTGGGAATTCACACTCCAAGTAATTCTCTTCTGTGTATACAAATTCAACATATACAGAGTAGAATTTTTAGGCTTTATAAAAATATATCTCTGCCTCAACTTTACCAACACAAGGGATTATTACAATATTTTGACAGTTTTGGATTTTGTCCTTATGAAAAGCCAAAAGTATTTTTGTCTGCTGCTTCTAGCTACAGTGATTATTATATCTCAAAAAAAAAAAAAGTTTTCACTTCATTGATTTTAAGTTTCATAATTTAAGGTTTCCTTCTCTCCAATTTATTAATTCATAACAATGCAGCCAGCAAAGACATCTTCAAATGAACTTGCTTGAACTCAGAGATTTGGTTAGATTCAGATATTGGCTTGCAATGAATAAAAGAGCGATAATGAGAAGGAGAGAAGAAAGAATTCCTTCTTTTGGCCACATTCACTGTATTCTCTTCTGGGGGTAGCTTCTTAAAGTCTTCCTTTTACCAAATTCCAGTGAATTTGTTATGATAAGTAAAAATTTCCTGTATCTGTGCTTTATTCAATCATAAGGAGTTTTTGATGGCCACTACAACCATTTTACAACCCATTGTATATGGCAATACCATTACCTTGACATTTCTTGACATATTTAATTTTCTATTAATATGGTTTGTATCTGTGTCCCCGCCTAAATCTCATGTTGAATTGTAATCGCCAGTGTTGGAGGTGGAACTTAGTGGTAGGTAATTAGATAATGAAGGCAATTTCCCACGAAGGATTTAGCACCATTCTCTTAGTGCTCTTCTTGTGATAGGGTTCTCAGGACATCTGGTTGTTTAAAAGTGTGCAGCATCTCAACTATCTCTCTCCTCCTCCTGCTCCTGCCATACCAAGATGCCTGCTCCAGCTTTGCCTCATGCCATGAGTAAAAGCTCCCTGAGGCCTCCCCAGAAGCAGATGCTGCCATGCTTCCTGCAGAGCCTGCAGAACCATGAGTCAATCAAACTTCTTTGTTTTTTATAATTTAATCAGTCTCAAGTATTTCTTATTAACAAAGAAAAGTGGACTAATATAGAAAACTGGTACTAAGAAATAGGGCATTGCTATAAAGATATCTGAAAATGTAGAAGCATCTTTGGAACTGGGTAATGGGCAGAGGTTTGAAGAGCATGGAGGGCTTAGAAAAGGAATAGAAGATGAAGAAAAATTTGAAACTTTCTAGAAACTTGTTAAATCATTGTGACCAAAAGGCTGACAGTGTTATGGACAATGAAGTCCAGGCTGAGGAGGTCTCAGATGGAAATGAGAAACTTGCTGGGCACTGTAGTAAATGTCATATTTGCTATGCTTTAACAAAGAGCCTGGCTGCATTGTATTCTTGCTCTAACAATCTCGGAATTTTGAAACTGAGATAGATGATTAAGAGTATTTGGCAGAAGAAATGTCTAAGCAGCAAAGTGTTCAAGAAGTGGCCTGGCTGCTTCTAAAAGCCTGTGCTCATTTGCATAAAGAAAGAAATGACCTGAAACTGGAACTTATATTTAAAAGGGAAGTAAGGCTGGGTGCAGTGACTCATGCATGTAATCCCAGCACTTTGGGAGGCTGAGGCAGGCAGATCACTTGAGGTCAGGAGTCAAAAACCAATCTGGCCAACATGATGAAACCCTGTCTTTACCAAAAAAAAAAAATCCTAGCTGGGAATGGTGGCACACGCCTGTAATCCAGCTACTCAGGAGGCTCAGGCTGGAGAATCGCTTGAACCCGGGAGATGGAGGTTGCAGTGAGCCAAGATTCCACCACTGCACTCCAGCCTGTGCAAAAGAGCGAGACTCCTTCTCTAAAGTAAATAAATAAATAACAAATAAATAAATAGGAAGCAGAGCATAAAAGGTTAGAAACTTTGCAACCTGGCCATGCAGTAGAAAGGCAAAACCCATTTGCTGGGCAGGAATTCAAGCAGGCTGCAGAAATTTGCCTAAGTAAAGAGAAGCCAAGTGCTAATATTTAAGACAGTGATGGAAAGGTCTTGAAGGTATTTCAGAGACCTTCTTGGCAGCCTCTCCCATCATAGGCCTGGAGGCCTTGGAGGAAAAATTGGTTTTGTGTGCCAGGGTCAGGTCCCTGATGCCCTGTGCAGCCTCGGGACAATGTTCTCTGAATCCTAGCCACTCCAGCTCCAGCTGTGGCTCCAAGGGGCTCAGGTATAGCTCAGACTACTGTTACAGAGGGTGCAAGCCATAAGCATTGGTGGCTTGCATATGGTGTTAAGCCTGCAGGTGTGCAGAGTGCAAGAGTTGAGGCTTGGGAGCCTCCACCTACATTTCAGAGGATGTATGGAAAAGCTTTTATGCTCATGCAGAATCCTGCTGTAGGGGCAAAGTGCTCATGTGTAACCTCTACTAGGGCAGTGCAAAGAGGAAATCTGGGGCTTGGGGCCTCAATTACAGAGTTCTCACTAGGATGTCCCCTAATGGAGCTTTGAAAAGATGACCACTGTCCTCCAGACACCCAAATGGTAGATCCACAGGCAATGTGTGCCTGAAAAAGCCAAAAGCACTCAATACTAGCCCATGACAGGAGCTGCACCCTGAATAGCCACAGGGGAAGAGCTGCCTAAGGACTTGGGAGCCTACTGCTTGCATCAGTGTTCTCTAGATGTGGGACATGGAGTAAAAGGAGGTTATTTAGGAGCTTTAAGATTTAATGACTCCCCTGCCAGGTTTTGGAACTTCATGGGTCCTGTAGCCCCTTTGTTTTGGCCATTTTCTTCCTTTTAGAATATGAGTATTTAACAAATGCCTATATGCCTATACCCCCATTGTATCTTGGAAGTAATTTTTTTTTTTTTTTTTTTTTTTTTTTTTTTTTTTTTTTTTTTTTTTTTACCAGGCTCATTGGTGGAAAGGATTTGCCTTGTCTCAGACGATATTTTGGACTTTGGATTTTTGAGTTAATGCTAAAATAAGGTAGGACTTTGGTGGACTGTTGGGAAGGCATCATGTTTTTTTTTTTTTTTTTTAAAGAGTCTCATTCTGTAGCCCAGGCTGGAGTGCAGTGGTGTGATCTTGGCTCACTGCAACCTCTGCCTCCTGGGTTCAAGTGATTCTCCTGCCTCTGCCTCCCAAGTAGCTGGGATTACAGGCACACGCCACCGCGCCCAGCTAATTTTTGTATTTTCAGTAGAGATGGGGCTTCACCATGTTGGAGGGGCTGGTTTCAAACTCCTGACCTCAGGTGATCCACCTGCCTTGGACTCCCAAAGTACTGGGATTACAGGCGTGAGCCACTGCTCCTGCTAGCATAATGCTATTTTGATTTGTGAGATGGACATGATATTTGCTGGCGCCAAGGGTGGAATGATATGGTTCAGATCTATGTCCCTGCCCAAATCACATTTCAAACTGTAATCCCCAATGTTGGAGTTGGGGCCTGATGGTAGGTGATTGGATCATAGGGTCAGTTCGTCCTGAATGGTTTAGCACTACCTCCCTTGTGCTGTTTTCTTCATAGAGTTATCACAATATCTGACTGTATAACCCTTTTCTCACTTAGAAAAAATATAATAAGTGCATCTCACTGCCAGTGCTCATTTAATTTTACATAAATTTTAAATGTATTTAATTTTACATAGGCATGCTCTTTTAGGCTGAAGAAAATATGACTAATTTCAGTGTGAAAATAAAATACAAAAACCATTATTGGAGGTATTTCCAAGGAGAACTAACATCAGAATCATCTGAATTATCAGAATCATCTATTTTGAAAAAAATTAGAATCATCAGATGACTCTTTTGAACAATTGTTCGAGAATGCTGTTAACATCACACATAAGAATGCTATGTTTTCTAGGATTTGACACTTTCAGAGATCAAGAATTACTATATTTTGTAAACAGAAATACCACTACTAAGAACGGAGTACTATAAACAGAATAATGTCTTTTGTTTCCAGAATTGGTATACAACAGCAATGTGAAAATAATAATAAAAGCGAGATATTTTGTGGCAAAGTTATCTCACGGTAAATGTTGCAGCTGCAAGTGCCACTGGCAGTATTCTCAGGGCAAGTGAAAAAAGGGGTAAAAGCATGTAGCAGCTCCCACCTCTCTTCCTCCTGCTCCTGCCATGTGAAGATGCTTGCTCCAGCTTTGACATGAGTAAAAGCTCCCTGAGGCCTCCCCAGAAGTGGATGCTGCCGTGCTTCCTGGACAGCCGGTGAAACAGTGAGCACACTCAATCTCTTTACTTATAAATTACTTAGTCTCAGGTATTTCTTTATAGCAATGCGAGAATGGACTAATATGTCTATATATTACATTTAAGCATTTATGAGATTTTGGTAAAAACATAGAATTAAAATGAAACACAAGCATGGCATATCCTTCCACAGTTCCCTAGATTTTTCTAGCTGGTTGTCTAAATGCAATTTATAAATGATCTATTGAAATAATATATTAGAATAATAGACAATGTCTAATCTAAACTCACATATGCCAAATAAGCAAAATAAAACTGTTAGAGAAAACCCATAGTACTTCACTGTTTTTGCTCAGAGGAAAACAGAAATACACATAGCTGTTCTTTTTAAGTAAATTCACATCAGCTGGACTTTAATAGACACATGTCTTTATAAAAGGTGAAACAAATATATGATGTTTTGCCAGCTTTTCTTTCATGTTTTCAGCAATTTAATAACAGAGCCACAAAAATATCTCTATATAATTCTCTCTGTTTTGTAATTTAATGGGCTATCTTTATATCTATACACACATCTGTATGTGTGTGTATATAGAATAAGATATTCAACTGTTAAATCACTATACATGTATGTATATATAGCATTTTTATATACATATGTTTTATATGTATGAGAAATATGATGTTTATTAAAGTACTAAAAGCCTGAAAGAAAAACATGTAAATAATATATAACTAGTTCAAAGACATGATCAGTAGTGCTATCTGCTATTGGATATTTTCCACCAATTATGTCTTAAAATGTATATTTGATTTCTGAAGTAATATTAACCATATTTTAAGCTATAAGAAAATGAATATTAAAATATTTAAATGACTTGATATAATTTTATAAATAATATGATGTATTTTTCTTTCTTGATAGCCCCCAAACTACTAGCATACCACTCTGTATCTCCATTTCTTTGAGAATGTTCATCATGTTATTTGATGTCCAGGAAGATGGAGGGGAGACAATTTGCTGTCTTTCACAATTGATCAGGATTACATAGCATTTATTTGAATGTGGTAGAAAATAAATATGGAATAGCTCTGCTAAATGTAAATGTAATATGGTAAATATATTACAAACAATTCTGATTTTCAATCAAATCACTTTAAAAATTAGAGTTTCTTTTGTACAAAAAGAGTAAAAGAAATGACACAAAGGTGGAAATTACAGAATTATTAAAGTAAAATTAAACATTAGATACACTTTATATTTGAAGTACTATAGTATTTTAGGTAATGATAAGGCTTTTTTGGGTGTAATAATATTATATTATATGGCTTAAAATATTATGTTACAATAACAATCATCTTTAGAAAACACAAAATCCCATTTTAGAGGTTTTTTCATTGGTTCACAGAAACTGCTATCATAGATACCAGAATGAAGACATAATTCACACATATATTCAATATATAAGAAGATTATTGGGCATTTTAAATTAAAGTTAAAAGTATAAGAATCAACATTTTTTATTTTCTTTTTTTTTTTTTTTTTTTTTTTTTTGAGACGGAGTCTCACGCTGTTGCCCAGGCTGGAGTGCAGTGGCGCGATCTCGGCTCACTGCAAGCTCCGCCTCCCGGGTTCCCGCCATTCTCCTGCCTCAGCCTCCTGAGTAGCTGGGACTACAGGCCCCTGCCACCGCGCCCGGCTAATTTTTGTATTTTTAGTAGAGACGGGGTTTCACTGTGGTCTCGATCTCCTGACCTTGTGATCCGCCCGCCTCGGCCTCCCAAAGTGCTGGGATTACAGGCTTGAGCCACCGCGCCCGGCCAACATTTTTTATTTTCAAATAATCCAGGGCACCCAGAGTTTTAAAGAAAACTATAAAATATGCATATAAACTGTTACGATGCATCACACTCTTCTCAGAACCCTGCAAATTGTAATTGACATGTTCTGTTCATGAAAATATAGTATTATTTCAAGGAATGAAAGCAGGTTCACTGTGCACCGGTTACCATGCCAATTTTTATCACTTGCACAGGTCCCGTGAGACAGAAAACTCACACAAATTACAAGAAGCAGATTTATTGCTTAAAGATAGGCAGCAAGGGGAAACAGAAGCCTCGGCTTCATTTTGAGCCAGTTTCTCAAAGCTCAGAAAAGCTTCCCAGCACAGATGGAATCAGTCTGCATGTGTCCCCACTTGCACCACAGTGAGAGGACCCCAAAATGCAGCCCACCTTGGGTTTTATGCCCTAGGGGTTACATGACATGCCATACTTAATCAATGAAAAACATTCTGTTTCTAGGTGTGACAGAGACCAGACCACTCTGGCCAGTTCCCCATAGTCTCAAAATGTTGCATTCCCAGCACATTCTCTAGTTATTTTTGAGACCTACTAGTAAGAGAGAGAGAAAAATTGGGTCAGTCCACAGCCACTCAGAGAACTATCCTGCAGGAATTGACATTTTCATAGTCATTCAATATGTCATTATGAGCTTGCCACTGTACTAGATTGTATCAGAACACATATAATGTAGATATATTCCTTACCTTTGTGTTTCTTACAGTATAATAGGAGGCTAATTGGACAAATAAAATATTACTACTAGAAAGTGAAGAAATACACTCTTAAGAAACAATGTGACTGAATCAACAAGCACAAAGTCAAGTGATAATGAAAAACTAGCAAGAATAATTAGGCTCTAGGTGACATTCTGTCATTGCTTATGTGTAACCATTGCTAAGTTTTCTAACTTCTAAGAGCTATAAATTACCTATAAAATGAGAAGGCTTATTTAATTTCCCCAGAGTTTTTTTCAACCTTCAAAATATTATGACATTCTAAAAATTATTATTGTTATGTATTGATTTTTGTTCAATTGTGTAGCCTACTCCCTAGACCAATCAACATTTTTTTTTTTTTTTTTTTTTTTTTGACAGAGTGTTGCTCTGTCACCCACGCTGGAGTGCAGTGGTGAAATCTCAGCTCACTACAGCCTCCATCTCCCAGGTTCAACTATCCTCCCTCTTCAGCCTCCCAAGTAGCTGGGACCACAGACATGTGCCACCACACCTGGCTAATTTTTGTATTTTTAGTAGAGACCAGGTTTCACTATGTTGGCCATGCTGGTCTCAGACTGTTTACCTCAAGTGATCCACCTGCCTCAGCCACCCAAAGTGCTGGTATTATAAGCATGAGTAGCCATGCCTGGCAAATAATCATGTTTATTGAAGCCAACATGAATAGGTCTTTAGGAGAAATAAGGTGATTGGGACATTCTGTTAAGTTGGAAATGATGGTAAGTTAACCAAATCAATATGTTATGTAGAAAGTTGGATACATGTGTGTGAAGCGAAACATTAAGGTTTCTGATGGAGAGACCTATGTAAATTTATGCTGTTGCCATATGTTTGGCATTCAAATCATGTAATTGTTGACATTATATGGAGAGAGGTAAAAAGGCAGAGAAGTTAGGAATGAATGTCAAGATGGGTATAGGAAGTAGAAGTAGAGAAGCGACCAGAATCATGATATAAAACACAGATGTTCTGTATACCAGAGTTAGAGAGAAGAGACTTGTAAAAGAAGGGAATAGTCTACCCTGTCACAGGTAGCTGAAATACTGAGTAGAAATCAGTCAAATCATTTGATAAATACCTACTGCCCTCCTACTATGTACCAGCTAAATTCTAAGCACCTAGAATGTACCAGAAAAGAAACAAAATCTCCCTCCCTTGTGGAACTTTCTGTTCCTCAAATTGGAGACAAATAAATAATAAAAATGTTAGTGAAGTAAATCACCAAGTATTTTGGAAGGTGACGAATGCTATGAAAAATAATGTAGAGCAGGTAAGAAATTTGGGAGTACAGCAACCTAGCAGAGTTTAGCAAGGGATGAGATCAGAGAGATAATGGTAATTGGCTTTCACTCAGAGTTTGAACAGATTGGTGACATGATATGAGTTGTATTTTGAGAGATTTATTCCTGTAACTTTTTATAAAATCTGCTTTCAGGCAGACAAATGTGGAAGCCTATTTCCATTTAAAGGCTATTACTATTGTCCACAAGAGAAATGATGGCTTTGACCAAAGTGCATAGGAAAGGCAAAATGTGGATAAGTTTTGAAAGAAGTTCCAACAAGATTTCCACACAAATTGAATGACAGCACAGGCAAAAAGGGGGAATTCAAGGATAGTGCTAAAGTTTTGTTTATTTTTCCTGGCCTGAGCAACTAGAGTGATGGGATACCATCAACTGATGTATGACAGACTGAGACTGGATCTGGAGACGTTCAAGAGTTCAGTTGTGCCTCTGACATATTTAAGATGTTTGTCATTTAGAGGCATTGTAGGGAAAGTTTAAAATGTGGATGTAAAGAACAGAATAAAAAATACGAGCTGGAGCTATCAATGTAGAAGTTTTTAAACATATAGATAGTATTTAAAGACATAAGACTGGGTGCGATTACCTAGAGAATGAGTATAGACATAAAAGATATCTTGGGTATTGCAAGAAAAAGTAAAGAATCCATCAAAAGATACTGCTTACTTTGGCTGCCTGTGACATAGTGCTCATTTATATGTTGAAGAGGGGCTCTCAGAAGTAAGTAACAGGCAAATAAGAAAAGTAATGTTAAACCATAATATACACTATTTTATTTGGTTCTCTTAACAACCCTACTAATGAATTGTGTAATTATTTTCATTTCAAATCATAAAAATTTGTCCAAGGACACACATTGAATAACTGACTGTCATGTGTTATCAAGTTTTTAAATACTAGGCAGTATTATAGCTTATACTGCTCTTGTATTGATCTCCCCCCTAAAAAACTAAATAAAATAAATAGGGCAGAGAAAAAAGACAGCTACAAAATTATGCACTGATTGGACACTCATATGCATCTATTCAATCAATAAATACATGTATTTGTTGATTGAACAAAACCATTCAGTGCATTGTTGCTTGGGAATTTAAAAGGATATTCTATAAAAGTCTGAATCAAATCTCAGAACTTCTAATCAGAATTTGGGTCTCATTAAGTACTTTCATTCTTTTATATTCAATAGGTTGCCATTTGATTATTTTTGCTAAATGATAGCTTATTTACATCTTTGCTTTTTATACATTCTCTTCTCTAGTGTCTTCCTCTAGTGTCTTTTCCATTCTTGATATTAAGCAATTTTCAATACTCTTGCTAAAGTCTCAATTATATTAATTCTTGCTTATTTCTGTTCTTTCAGCTGTTTTATACATATCTCGTAGTGCATTAAAATAAGTTTTAACATAGACTAGGGAAACAAACAAATAAACAAGTAACCCAAACTAGAGAAGCCAAATAACTGAGAGACCAACAGTGAAAAGTAAGATAATATCATTTAACCCTAAATAAGAAATTTATTAGGTGAAAAGGAAAGGTTAAAATAAAGTTCTGCTAGAAAACAAGTAAATGGAAGGCAACAGAATTTGCTGGTTTAAATAAACCTCTTCTGAATTAATTACTGATCAAAGTATTTTTGATTACGTTTATCTATCAGCTTAATTCTTGAGAATGTTTTTTAAGCAGAAATCTTACAGGGATACAACATTGCAAACCTAATGCTAAATTGTATTCTATAATGATGATTATATTTTTCATCCAACATAGCAATATTTTGAATATCATTCATATGTTATTGAAAATTAATACATGACACATTTATGGCACTAACAATTTTTCATATAATTAATTAGGATGACATACGTAAACACTTCTTGCACGGCAAGAATATTGTGGATTGAAAAATGTTAATGTCTTTCCTCCATCAGTAATATTATGTATAATATGTTTTGTGGTTTTCAGCCTATTAAGGGAGTACATTGATGACTTTTATTCTCACTCACTCATTGAAATAAGTAAACATAAATAAAAACTTGTTCTCTATTAGCTCTCTATTGAAATGAATTCTTGTGAGTAGGCATTGAATATCTTTGCTTGCTTAGAAAGACTCTAATTCAGCTCACTAATAATAGGGCTTCCAAATGAAGCAGTCCACTTTTTGTTTTCTATCAGAAGACATAGAATCAGAGAATTCTTTCTGGTAAAATCTGGGCTGTAATGGTGTTTTTTTGGGGATTCTGATGCCAGGAATAGTCTTATGGTCCATATTTGGGATATGTCTATCACAACCACAATCTTTTTCTTTATATCTGTTTAGCAAATCACACATTGTAAGAACACCTAAGACCTTGATATTTCCCAAAAATGTACCCCTGAAATATTATGTTTCAAATGCCGAGTTGTGCCTGTAGTTTTTCTACGCTTATCTCCCTCATCATCTTAACAAGGAGATGGGTGTAGACTGAGAAATGAAAAGGTGATAAGGCTACCAAAACATGTAACAGCAAGATTAAAATCTCTTTTAGAACAATAACAAGTCAATACTGTAGGACATGAAATAAATGATAGGGTAAAATAAATTGCAAAGCTCTACAGATGTGTTAGGTATAAGATTTTCCACATGGGAGTGACATGCCTAAATATTCTAATTTTGTAATTAAATTATTTTAGACCCTTATCAGTTCTCTTAGATTTTGCACTATAAAGGGCATTCTTGATCATTTTCATAAATCTATATTCATCGAGTACTGTAATATTTAGTGGAGTTTATTCTGATCCAGAGTCATTGCTAATCAATCATAGTGTAATTTTTCACCAATAAAAATAGGACATTAATATGTGTTTAATAAAGAACATAATTATCTTACCACTCCCTAAATAATTATCATTTGAAATCTCACCATGCATAGGTAATCACTGCCAAAATTATGTTTGCATTTGTTTTCCCAAGCCAAATTACCATTCAGCTTCAGGATTAGGCAAATATAAGTAAACAAAGTAGACATTTCTTTTTTTTCTCTCTCTAAAAACCACAATTTAGTTGTATATGTTTGGCTGCCACTAAAAGTAGTTTTTTAAAGGATTTGTTTGTATTTCTGTATTGAAATTGAGAGGTATTACAGAGATATTTTCCTTAAAGTGCAGTAAAGCACTTTATTAAAACTTTAACAATCTAGGACAATATTTTAGTGTCGAACAGAGACAGAGAGAGATAACGATCTCCAAGAAGCAGAAGAAAGATTACTAAAACAGACATACACATTAAAAATAAATTTCAAGTTGAATGAGTATTTAATAATGGTAATTAATCAATTAGTTAACACTTTAAAGATAAGTCTCTGGTAAAAATCTACTTCAGCATAATTACTTACAATGAATGTTAAAAGACAAAAAATAAAATACAATAAAATTTAGTTGCAAAGGAAAACTTGTTTCTGGCAGTCCATTTCATTTTGTTTTGGTAAAGTTTTCCTGACTTTCTTTGAGTAAATTCAAAGAAACTTGAGTAAATTGAGTGAAAAAATCCATCCCTAGATTCAGAGGAATTGAATGTACAACCTGAATGTTAAAAAGGCATCAAATTTTGTTCCTTGACCTCACAATGTTTATCCCATGAAGGGTGAACGTAGGATGTAATTTGGACATATGTGTCTAGGTAACAACAGGCTTTTGTTCTGGCAACAGGGAAAGAGAAATAATTTTAAAATGAAGAAATACAAATGACTCAACACAACACAAATAATGTCCAATCTCATTAGTAAACATATATATATATATAAACACATATAAACATATATATATATATATATATATATATATATATATATGCCAAATAGCTGAAGGTGTCTTTCCTTTTACATAGGTAACTTTAAGTGATAGACTGGAGAAGGCAGTAGGATGTACAGCCACAGAAGTAACTCTGTTCCTCTCTATCAGCCTAAGGGCTCCTTGCATCCAGCACATTAGAACAACAGTAAATGTTTCCCATATGCTGATCTCTGCTATAGCAGCATACCAAGTCTAGGGCTCTGTTATGCTTTTTCCACACTAAACCATAAGGGATGACTATAGTTTTGCTTCAAGTGTGTCTGTTTTTCCATGTTTTCTTTTCTTTCCCTATTTTATATGGGTGGCCATTTCAATTTTTTTTTTTTTTTGGATGGAATCTCGCTCTGTCGCCCAGGCTGGAGTGCATTGCTAGGGAGGCATGAGGAAACTTACAAACGTGGCGGAAGGCAAAGGAGAAGCAGGCACCTTCATCACAGGACGGCAGGACAGAGTGAGGGCAAGCCAGGGAAATATCTGATGCTTATAAAACCATCAAATCTCTTGAGATTCACTCACTATCATGAGAACAGCTTGGGGGAAATCACTCCATGATGTAATTACCTCCATCTGGTGGCATTCTTGACACATGGAGATTACAATGTAAGATGAAGTTTTGGGTGGGGACACAACCAAACCATATTCAGGGCCTATAGTCAGAAAGAAACATGTCTAAATTTTAGTCAAGTTGAGCAAATTATGAAAATAGTCTTGATGGCATTTAACAAATTAATAAAAAAGATACATGAATATATGTGACTTTTGGCCTTTATTCTTTTCCTTATTCTTAATAACTGGAATGTGGAATACTCTGGACTATAAGAATATGGGCTATATTTTGGGATTAGAAGAGCTTCTAGGTCTGTGAGGGCTTTGTAGAGAAAAGTATGCCATATCTGTCCTGAAATACATACCCCCAGATATTCTGAGAGTTTAAATTGTTAGGGGGATTTAATATCTCTTAGTGGGAGCTGAATATAATCCTAACTGGTAGTGCTTACTTGTTAAATAAAAATGAATCCAAAGGGGCTCCAAAATAATATCTCTCACCTTCAGCACGAGGACTAAGCTCTGATTTTTTATCTTGCCCAAATTCCTACCTGAGGGGTCTGGGGAATCATGCCCTGCAAATCATGGATTTTTATCAGGTGGGTTTTATTTGACCCTGTATATTGTGACTTGCCTTTCAATCTTACTCTGGCGTAACATTATGAGACAAGAAAAAAACATTTAACTTCAAAATATATTTCCTTGCCAAGCCTTGAAATTGCCCTGCAAAGTCTCTTGTGGGAAAAATCCACATTCTATAGAGAATCTCCTTTCCCCTGTGTTTTCCTTCCTTTATTTCCAGATCTAGGAGACAATAACTAAGAGCCAGGTACCCTTTTAGGTCCCATAAGAAACATTTTACAAACAGTTCTCTCTCTAAGTCTGCGGAGAGATTGCTTTGTACAATAAAACTTGGTCCCCACAATCCTTTATCTTAACCTGAATGTTATTTTCCAATAATCCCAGGTCTTCAGATAAACTCAACCAGAAAATGTTTAAATTTATCTATAGCCTGGAAGCCCCTGCTTTGAGTTGTCCCACCTTTCTGAACCAAATGAATGTACTTATTAAATGTATTTGATTGATGTCTCATGCCCCCCTAAAATATATAAAACCAAGCTGTACCCTGACCACCTTGGACATATGTTCTCAGGACCTCCTGAGGGCTGTGTCACCGGCCATGGTCACTCATATTCGGCTCAGAATAAATCTCTTCAAACGTTTTATAGAGTTTGTCTCTTTTCATTGGCAACCAACACATGAATTGCCTTTTGAAATCTCTTCGTTAATTCTGTATTCACATTTATTATGTCTTCTATATATTTTGTTATATATACACACACACATGTATTTGTGTGTACATCCTTTTCCGACTTAATTCAAAGCTGGATCTTATATTTTGTATGCCCCTTAGGGAATTACATGGTAACTACCTATTAGAGATATTTGTTTGAATAATTATCTCTATTTTAGTGACATCTATATTTCAGAATTATGCAGAATTTATAATGTAATATTTTGTATGTGTTGGATTATATCAGAAAACACAGGAGTTTGTGAATAATTGATTGTTTTCTACATATTATGTTAAACAGTAAAACCAAAAGATAACAGCTGGCATGGAAGAGTGAAGTACAATATCTCTTGCTAATTGGCTTGATTAATAATTGATTTGGAATAATACTGAAGTAAAAGGCAAAAAGCATACAGGGGAACTTCTTTCATACTTTAGAAAACTGTGAAGATATAAATCTCAACTTTTCTGACCTTCTTTGTTCAAATAAAATTTTATCTATTTCAGCACATAGAGAAACTCAAGGTAAAAAGTAATGACCTTTCAAGCTTGAGCAAACAGGAAATTTTCTCACTTTTGTTTTGGATATTTTATTGAGACCTCTATAACCAAGATAAATAATGTAAAAGCTTAGTGAAGAAATGTGGTCCACAATAAATATTAAACAACAAGATAATAATGATAATGATTTTTTCATTGAGGACAGCTTTTGAATTTTTGATTCATACAAACTATTAGCTTTGGGCTTAATAGAGTATTGATTGTACATCTATTTAGATTGGGCTCTAAATAACAATAAAGTTATCCTCACAAATGAAAATAATCACATGAAAGAGCTTCTAATTAAAGTTGTAATTTATTAGCATAAAATAAATTTTAGTGTTATAGTTTATGGCCACTATAACTGAATAAATAACTCTGATTGTGATCAATAAGTATTGACTAGTAGAATCGAGTTGGCTGCAGTCTATTCCAAGCATGCAAGCCAGGACATATTTGTAAACACCGAAATTGTCTTTCTTTAAGTAATTCATTGTGTTAACAAAAATGAAATACACATACAATTTAAAAAATTAACTATTTTTCCCCTAAAGGGTTAAATTATTTAAATATTTGAATACATTTGCTGATCCCAAAGTCAATTTACATATTCGAATAGGTTTAGAAAAGTGGGGAACATGTGCTTGAAAATAGATATCTCAAAAGAGAAAGCACATTTTATTTTTATTTTTCTTGTTTTTTTTTTTTTTTTTTTTTTGACACGGAATCTCACTCTGTTGCCCAGGCTGGAGTGCGGTGGCGCAATCTCGGCTCACTGCAAGTTCCACCTCCCGGGTTCACGCCATTCTCCTGCCTCAGCCTCCCGAGTATCTGGGATTATAGGCGCCTGCTACCGTGCCTGGCTAATTTTTTTTTTCTTTTGTATTTTTAGTAGAGACAGAGTTTCACAATGTTAGCTAGGATGGTCTCGATCTCCTGACCTCGTGATTGCACGCCTCGGCCTCCCAAAGTGCTGGGATTACAGCTGTGAGCCACTGCACCTGGCCGAAAGCACATTTTAGACGTGTTCTTATTGGATAATGAAAAGAAAAATCAGCCATTTCCTTTTGCAAAGTATCATCAGATTTGAGACAATCACTTTTGTGTTCAATCTTGGTTTAGAATTTATGTATTCACCTGTGAGAGTAAAGACTGTTCAAATTACATTCGTATTGCTAATTTTATCCAAAAATATTTATTGAGTGCTTCTTATGTTCTGGGCATTGTTCGATGTATTTAGGGCCTTGTGTGTATTACTATTTTAAGAATAACTCAAGGCTAAGTAGAAAGTGGAGAATATAGTTTTGGCCTCCAATAAAGCAGGTTTTAAATATCAGGAGTGCTGTAAACACTTCATATGTTATTTAACATTGGTTTTTCTGTTTCTTCTTATGCAAGTTTAAAACAATAATAACTAATTTGTTGGGTTGTTGTAGGGTATAAATTAGATGATGATGTGAAAAGCACTGGTACATTATAGACTTCAGTGGATGGTTGCTTACCATAATTAAATAATAAGTAATAATTGTAAACAGTTATAAGCATTCACAAATACATTATTGGTGGTTGAGATTTCAAGTGATCAAAATATGTGAAGACCCATCTTTATGGTTCTTGTTTCATTTTGATACAAAATTTGAGCTACATCTAACATTCATAAAATGTGCATATATTATATCTCATATGTGATGTGTTCACCAGCATTTCCTAATAAGATTCTTTATGGTAGCTTCTGGACATTGCCACTTTGTAAACAACTCTATGCAGCCTAATCCCCAGAAATCCATCTAATTTTGGGGAAACTATTTTGCTTCCAGTGAGTATCACTGCATTAGCTAGGCTTTAAAACTACTCTGAAGAATACCAATGCACTTCTTTTTTACTTTTGATAGCTGATTTTTTTTTTTTTTTTTCCAGCTACTAGTGACGACTATTGGAATCCTCAGGATATCAAAAGTTCTGTGGTGGTCTGTGGTTAAATTGAAGACAATGCCACTTTGCATTTAGACTGTCTTCTATGAGAGAAAAATCAAAATCTTGTGCCTCAAAATTTTAGTTTTAAGTGAATAAGTTCTTTCTATTTACAATTACAGTCCTCATGTGAAATTCACATACGATTTTCTAAACTTCTGTTGTAAACAACTTACCTGACTTCTCATATAGTATTTTTTATTATTTTTATTTTATTCTCTAATTTTATCAGTTGTATATTTTGAATGACATTGTTTCTTGAGGCTATGAGTGTTATGCAATATAAAATAACTGGCATAATTTAAAATGCAATATTGTAATTATGAGTAGATCTCCTTTCAAGATGTCCATGACCAGTACTCTATATTAATAATTATTTACATCTACATTTTGTTTAATCATAAAATTTTGAAATCGCATTGTGTTAATTTTCTAAACCTAGAATCATTTTTATGGAATTTTAAAAAAACTTTCTGAACATTTCTCATATGCTAATTATAAATAGTTAGTAAGGCAAACAAAATTGAAGATCATGGAGTAAATAGCACATTATATTCTCTACTTAATAGATTATCCTACAATTTCAAAGCCTTTTCAACCATTTTAACCACTGTGAAGTAACTTTTTACATTCTAGCACCTGCCCTTATTTCCCACCTTGTCTCTGAACCTTTTTTCTTTAGCCTTTACAAGGTAGAAATGTCTGCTTTGCCCCTTGCACAGGATTTGTATAGCATACGAACTTCCATCTTGGGACAAATAACATTTAAGTATATTTCAGTTTTATTCTAGCCCAGCTCTTCTCACTATTAAACTCTTTGAGGATAAAACCTTGTCTTATTTTTCTTTGTAGCTCCAGAGCTTAGCATTGTGCTTTGCTAGCCAAGCATTCAATATGTATTTAACAGCAGATGAGTAAATAAAATTTTAAAAAATCAATGAATGGCTATTATATATTTGAAATCATTTAAACATATTTATATCAGAATATTATAAATTACTATGTGATATATGACTATATTATATGTACAATCTATATACACATACGTACAATGCTTGCTTTTTTACAAAATATTTTATATCCTGTGCTACAACTTGCTACTTGTACTCAACATAATATTATACACATTCTTTTGCATGAAAGAAGTAGTACTTTATTATTTTTAGTGACTATATAATATCCCACAATACAATATACTAATTTTTTTATCCCTCTATTAATGGATTACGTACAAATTTCAATATTAATAATGATGCTGCATTAATGTATTTTTATGCATTTACAAAGACTATATTTTAATAGAAATTATTGAGTCAGAGGTATGTAAATTATATTTGTATTTGTGCTGCCAAATCAGACACCAAACATTTGTTCAATAGTTTCCAGTCTTTTAAAATATATACAAATGTATGTTTGTATATGTGTAGATAGATGATAGGTGATGGGTAGGTAGATAGGAACATGATAGAAAAAGGGAGAAGACAAAGGAAGAAAATGAAAGAGGGAGGAAGGGAAGGAGGACAAAAGGAAAGAGGGAAGGAAGGGTATCTTTGAATATATCTGTATATATATGTGGATGTGTCTGTATATATGAATATATATATTTTTAAAAAATGATATTTATAAAGTGTTCAAATAATTTAAAAAAATTCTTAAAAAGGTGGAAATCTTTATTAATCAGTTAGGATTTTGAGATAGATTACTAATAAGAGCTGTCTCTTGTACATGTTACTTTGCAAGGAAAAAATTATGGCCTTTACCATTTTCTCTCTTCTTCAATTTTTCTCCCTACTTTCCTTTTTAAATTCCCCTTCTTCCATGTCCCCTTTTAACCCACAAATATCAGCCTCTAAGGAATCAGGGCATTGAGCAGACATCTCAGCTGGCATTCCCAATGCCTAAGGAAGTAGGGTGCTGAGAGGGAGGGGAGGCTGACTGGTTGCTTGGTGGGTGTCAGTTGCCTGTGAAAGAAGGATCATGGTTGGGAGGCTTTGAATGGCACAAGCGTACTGTGCTTCTTAGGAATCTGACCTGTTTATCATTAGAGTAAGTCACAGAAATGTTCAAAGTGGGTAATACAAGAAAGAGCAGCATGGGATATTGTAATTCTTATGGAGATAACCACCAGAAGAAAGAGCTAATGTAGTATGTATCCTTCTATATTGTGGAACTAGGTGTCAAGAACAGATGGTTTTGGTGAGAATACTTTTAGAAATACTTGAGTTTTTAAACAATATTTACATATTATTTAATACATTTTACATTATAAAAACAGCACATAGATCTTTAATATATTTTTAGACTATATTTATTACATCTATTTTATGTTTAATTTGAGGGCTGTGATAGTTTTATGTGTTAACTTGTCTATTCTATAGAACCCAGTTGTGTGGACAAAAACCAGTCTACACATCGTTGTGAAAATATTTTCAAGAGGTAATTAACATTTACAACCAGTTAACTTCAAGTAAAGCCAATTAATCTTCATATTGTGAGCAGGCCTCATCCAGTCAGTTGAAGACCTTAAGAGCAAAAACTGAATATCCTTTGGAAATAAGGGATTCTACCTTATGATTATAACATAGAAAGCCCAGGTAAGAATTCAGCCTACTGTCCTGCCCTATGGATTTCAGATTCAAGACTGCAATAGCAACTCTTACATAAATTTTCAGCCTGATCTCCTATAGATTTCAAATTTGCCAGCCAACACAATTGTCTGAGTCAATTCCTTAAAATCTCTTTCTCCTTTCTCTCTCACTCTCAGAAGACACACACACACACACACACACACACACACACACACGCACATTCTGTAATATGCTCTGTACCACTGGAGAATGCTGACTGAAACAAGGGCCTAAAAGTTTAAACAGAGGGCATTCCAAGATGGCTGAATAGGAACAGCTCTGGTCTGCAGCTCCCAGTGTGATCAACGCAGAAGATGAGTGATTTCTGCATTTCCAACCGAGGTACCTGGTTCATCTCACTGGGACTGGTTGGACAGTGGGTGCAGCCCATGGATGGTGAGCTGAAGCAGGGTGGGGTGTTGCCTCATCCAGGAAGCACAAGAGGTAATGGGTATTTCCCTTTCTAGCCAAGGGAAACTGTGACAGATTACCTGGAAAAATGGGACACTGCCACCCAAATACTGTGCTGTTCCCAAGGTCTTAGGAACCAGAAGACAAGGTGATTCTCTCCCGTGCCTGGCTTGATGGCTCCCACACCCATGGAGACTTGCTCACTGCTAGCGCAGCAGTCTGAGATTGATCTGTGAGAAGGCAGCCTGGCTGGCAGATGGACATCCACCATTGCTGAGGCTTGAGTAGGTAAACAAAGCAGCCAGGAAGCTCGAACTCAGTGGAGCCCATCGCAGCTCATCAAGGCCTACTGCCTCTAGACACCACCTCTGTGGGAAGTGCATAGCTAAACAAAAAGCAGCAGACAACTTCTGCAGACTTAAATGTACCTGTCTGACAGCTCTGAAGGGAGCAGTGGTTCTCCCAGCATGGCGTTTGAGCTCTGAGAATGGACAGACTGCCTCATCAAGTGAGTCCCTGACCCCCGAGCAGCCTAACTGGGAGACACCTCCCAGTAGGGGCCGACAGGCACCTCATATATGTGGCTGCCTCTCTGGGATGAAGCTTCCAGAGGAAGGATCAGGCAGCAATATTTGCTGATCTGAAGCCTCTGCTGGTTAGGAGAAATAATATCCTTTACAGACAAGCAAATGCTGAGAGACTTTGTCACCACCAGGCTTGCCTCACAGGAGTTCCTGAAGTAAACACTAAACATGGAAAGGAACCACCAGTACCAGTCACTGCAAAAACAGGCCAAATTGTAACAAATTGTAAAGACCATCGATGCTATGAAGAAACTGAATCAACTAACGAGCAATATAACCAGCGAACATCATACTGACAGGATCAAATTCACACACAACAATACTAGCCTTAAATGTAAATGGTCTAGATACCCCAGTTAAAAGACACAGACTGGCAGACTGGATAAAGAGTCAAGACCCATCAATGTGCTGTATTCAGGAGACCCATCTCACATGCAAAGACAAATAGTCTCAAAATAAAGGGATGGAAGAAGATCTAACAAGCAAATGGAAAGCATAAAAAGTGGGGGTTGCAATCCTAGTCTCTGATAAAACAGACTTTAAAACAACAAAGATCGAAAGAGACAAAGAAGGCCATTACATAATGGTAAAGGGATCAATTCAACAAGAAGAGCTAACTATCCTTAATATATATGCACCCAATACAGGAGCATCCAGATTCATAAAACAAGTCCTTAGAGACCTACAAAGGCACACACCAATTGACATTGACTGGTTACTCTGTTAGGCTTTATAGTGGACTTCAAAAGAGAGGCATAATCTCTAATTCAACTGTTACCACCCAAGAACAAAGGAGATGCATTGATTCTGCAAAGACAAAACATCAAGCACTCAGAAAATCCCAATTCACTTAAAAAATTAAGGCTGTATTATTTTTTGGTAAATCTCCATTTTAGTCTGAAATAAGACAATATTTTACAACTCCTTTGCAAGCACTTTAATGAAATGATTTGTACATTGACAAATTAAGTAATTCTTCCTTTCCTACTTTATTTCTTGGCTTTCCTTTCACTTGATTTCTTGTTATATAATGTAATAAAAATAATGAGCACATCTGGAGTCTATTGTTTTACTTCAACAGTCCATATAAAGATTTTGAAGTCAATCAGAAATTATTTCTTAAATACAAAATATTTATCTCAATTTATCAATTATTTTCTTCATATGTCAAAAGTTTAAGTGCATCGCTTATGCAGGCTGTAATCTTAGTCCATTTTAGCTACCATAACAAAAATAGCATAGACTTTATGGATTAAACAACAAACACTATTTCTCAAAGTTCTGAAGGCTGAGAAGTCCAAGGTCAATGTGCCAGATTTGGTGTCTGGTGGGGTCCCACTTCCTCATTCATAGACGGTGGTCTTCTTGGATAGTGGAGATTTATAAGATGTATACAACCACGCACAGATACATTTCCAACTATACATATATATGATCCTATATATATAAAGAAATTCTTAGTGAAATGTATATGCAAATGTGTCTATAAAGATATACACACACATTTATCCAGATTAAACAACAAACACAGGAATTCTGTCATATAAGGAATAATAGTTTGTCAAGGTAATAAATCCAGAATGCTTCACCTCCTCATAAGCAGAGAAGATCTAGTGATATTCCAGGTTAAAGATAAAGTCTCTTTCTCTGGAAGGAAAAACAGGCAGATATACTGGCTGTCCTTATATAAGCACTGAGGGGCATAACTTTGGAGTTCCTCTCCTGTGATGCAAACCCACTGCATGTCCAGATATCTGGTTCTCACTGCTTGAAGACTGGGATTCAATAAATGTGTACTAAGATGTTACTCTGGCGTGGTGTTTTTGGTGTGTATAATAACACATGGTATGTTTCTCTGATCCAGCAGTCTGAAATATCTCTCAATATATATAAAATTGTGGCAGACTAATTTATTAGCTTGCAAATAGAAAAAGACCTCAAACCTTTAAAACTTTATTATTTCACATATAATACCTACAATATTCTACCCCACCAAAAAAAAGAAGAATCTGTTCTCAAAACAGTATTACTTAACATCACACATCACTCTAAATAATATAGTTAAGTAATTAATTTATTCTTTGAGGCAGGGTTTTGCTATTTTTGCCTAGGCTGAATTTGAACTCCTAGGTTCAAGCGATCATCCTGCCTTAGCCTTCCAAGTAGCTGGGACTATAGGAATGCACCACTGCTCCCAGTTTATAGTTAATATTTAGGTAGAGTTTTTCAAATCTTTTAAAATATCCAGGTGTGCATGGGTATAGCTTATGATAATATCCAAAAAACAAGCAAGTATCTATTCTGGTGTAAAAAATCAATAACCTGTAATGAAATAAAAAAGTCATAACCTAGGATGATAATGATGCAAATATGCAGTGACTTCTATTACTGACTATTCAGAAGCAGGCCAAACTTTATGACTAAAAACACAATCCTTCACAAAACTGACCTCACTTAAGACAATAGTCACAAATTTAAGGGTTCTCAGGCAACATTCAGTTTTAACCACTGGCTACAAATCTGTAGGTAGCTGCAACAATTTCAAGTTCAATACTTCGTTAGAATAACTCACAGGACTCAGAAAAGTGCTATACTTGCTATTCTGATTTTATTGTAGCAAAAATCACAACCAGTCAAAGGGAGAGATTCACAGGGAGGGGTCTGGGAGGGTGCCACCCGCAAAGCTTCCATCATCCCCAGGATCATTAACCACTTGGCACATCAATACATGACAGTATGCAAAGTATAGCCAACTAGGGAACCTACTATAAGCCTCAATGTTCAGGGCTTCTCTTTGGGTTTCATTATGTAGGCATGATTGAATCGTTGACCGAGAGATTAAAATCAATCACTAGGCTTTTCTTTTCCCGAGATTAGGCTGACCCTCTAGTTACTCAGTTGGTCCTTCTGGTGGTCTGCCATCATTCTGACTCATTTTCTTAGCATAAACTTTGTAGGGGCCCACTATGACTCATCTCATCAGCAAAATAGTTTGAAGGGCCCAGCATAAACAACAAATATCCTTAGACTATCCCATGGATTTAGAGGCTACCTTCTAGAAAGCAGGAAAAAAATCATCCAATTATTTTTGTTTACAGAATATATTTTACATTTTATAAAATATAAAATATTGTACATTTTAATAAGAAATAAACATACAGAAAAAATAAATGTTTTTATAGTATATGTTTAAAAAATGTTTTATTAAGAAATGTTAATATCATCTTGAACAGGTAAAGTTCTATAAACTCTACTTTTTACATCAATATATTATATTACACAAAGAGGCAGATGTGGCCCTATCATAAGCAAAATATCAAAAACTGATATATGTTTTAAAATGTGTTCTTCTCTATTTATAAAGCTTAGAGAATGTTATCATTCGAAGTATCCAAGCAGAAACAGTATAAATGTCATTATCTGAGATGACAGATTAGATGACATCTAAGTTACTTTTTCTATTCCAAGAATATGTTATTTTGAATTTGTGTGGTATATCATTCCATGTGTAACACCCACTATGAAACTGTTTGCATCACTGATTTCAAAATATACTCCTTTTTACTTCCAATATTTCAATGAATGATACC
This sequence comes from Macaca thibetana thibetana, assembly GCF_024542745.1. Lineage (NCBI taxonomy): Eukaryota > Metazoa > Chordata > Mammalia > Primates > Cercopithecidae > Macaca > Macaca thibetana. The sequence continues at coordinate 49,468,006 of NC_065594.1, forward strand.
AGTATCTGATTAGTTTCAAGAACCTAGAAACCTAGGAATCACCCGAGACTCTCTCCCAACTGCAATCCATCATCAAGCCCTTTGAGGTACACTCCAAGAAATAACTTCAAAATTTTCACATTTGTTCAGTGTTACTATCACTGACTTCATCCAAGATCTAATAATCTCTGAGGTAGACTGCTAAACTACTTCATTCTGAACTCCAAATGTAACTCAAATATTAAGGCCACAAAGTGAGAAAATGAATAATTAACACGAAACTGCCAATCTCAGAAAAACAAAAGTGTTACAGAGACTCATTTATTCTAGTACATAAATATCTATATAATCAAGTTCTAATAACTTGATTATATACGTTCTAATAACTTGATTATATACGTTATTTACGTTCAGTCCTAATAAACATAATCTCGATAGTGCCCTCAAGTATATCCTAAGCCAAACCATCTTTGTTTTATTCCTTTTTTTGTCCTTGGTGTGGGCACTGAAGAAGAAAGTGTTTAGAGCAAAGCAGAAATTATTAGGCAAGCTTCTTAACAAAGTACAAAAAAGTCAAATATCTCTTTTATCAATAAGTTTCATCTTCACATGCTTAAGAATAAATACGAGTATTCTGTTCTCTATGGTGTACCATTTGGAATAGTAAGTTCTGTTGACAATGACTTTAGGCAATGTGACTGCATAAACTTTATTAGGGAAAAAGTCCTCTAGGTGTGTTTAAGCACTACCCTTTTGTATTAGTTCCTTAAAGAGTGTATGTTATAAAAGTTCTACCTGAAATATCTAAAGTGATCATGAAATTTTCCATGGTAGAACTTAATCCATCCCAGAAGTCATATACTCTTGTCAAAGTTAAAATGATAACGTTGTATCTTCCTTTTGTCTCTTCAGTAAATGACACTGTTGGGGAAATGATGGTCCAGTTATGTCAAAGTCACTGAGGCAATAAAATGAACTTCATCATTCATATCTAATAAAGAGAGTCACTGAACTGTACTAAAATTAAATCCACATTTTATTTTTTGGAATGGACAGAATATGAACAGAAACTGAGCTACCGTAATTCCAATTTTGGAACAGAAAGTTACATCTCTACAATTTCAGAAGTTTTGAAGGACAAATAAACTTTTGATAGAAATTTCTGAAATAATGAATCAATTGCATAATTGCTGGGAACTCTTAAAAACATAAAATGTTATCTATTTAATGATATAACAAGTATGGTTTACAGTTTTTTCTTCCCTATTTTGGAAGTAATCAAACTCCCCAGGATAAAGACTACATTTCACAAACTCTCTTATTGTTAGGTGTGGCCACATTGTTAATTTTTGGCTAATAGGATGAAAAGAGAAGTGTCATGTGTCAGCTTCAAATTTCTTCAAAAGATAGCTTATATGGGGGCTTTCCTCATTGAATTTATTTCCTCACTCCTGCTGCCTTTATACAGATATGATGACAAGTGCTAAAGTCCTCATGTACCCCATAGAGAAAACTGATGGAGTTCAGGTGTATCAGTGTTGGAGTGAAAGGGGCTTGGGGTCTCCATGAGGAAGAGTTGCCACAGCAGCCCTGGTATGCATACCTTCAGACTTTATGTGAAATATAAATATATTCTTATCATCTCTCATTTATGACACTCTTAATTTGGTCCTCCCAGTAAAATCTAATCCAACTAGATACTCTGACATTTCCATGGGAATAAAGATATTCAGGGCAGTGCTACTCAGAGCGTGGTCTGCTATGAAGTATTTGTTATAGGTCTTTGATAGGCTAAGTACAGAAATAGGCAATAAACATTTAGAAACTTTTTGAAGACTTGACGACGACATATTTTTATTGTTTTTTAAAATAGTAATCTGTAATTTTTTGGAATTTTAAAGTATCTTTATCACAGACAATTTGAGACTGCTTAGGTGATATGTATTGTTTATCTGTGTTATTTCCATTCATAAATAAAAGTTGCATGGATAGATTGTGGGCTTTATCTAGAAAAACTAAAATGGTTAAATAGATATGGAAATTCATTCTTTGTCTACTCTGTTTCTATTGATCCTGAAAATCAATCAGGGAACTCACTTTAGCTATTTTTAAAATTATATTTCTTGCATTACACATATTCTAAAAACCTAATATGAAACTCTTATATGATTTTCTAGAAACTCTAATAGAGATGATGACAGGTTCTTTGCTGAAATGTCGGTCCTAGGAATTCTCCAAGTTAGTGATGTGAGTGTATAGTGATAGGTCCAACTATAGACAAGTATCTACCACAGAACAGGTTAACTTTGGCCAAGAAAACAGGTCAATATTAGTTGCAGTTCTTGTATAACCTAGAGGGAGGGAGGGCGAGGAGGAAAGGGTAAAAGGGAGAGAGAGAGAAAAAGAAGAGGGACTCAAAGTTGTTATGCTTCCTATAGTTCCTGTACATGTGTGGTAGTAGTGGGATTTTATACTGGAATATGTTAACGGCCCAACAGTCAAGCTACTAAATAATTACATCATACTTTAGCAAAAGGTAAAATGAAACTTGAAGATAATAATTACTACTCTTCTACAAAAATACATATATTTGTAGAAATATAAATATTTCTCTCCCAGATGGCTTCTATGAAACAAAAAAAAGCAAGCAATGCATGCTTCACAAACAGAATTTTTTTATTTTGTGTGTTTATGATTTTCCAGGCAATGTGCAATTCATTTCAATTTGCAGCTTTATTTGTTGCTCCATTTTGTTTCTTTCTTATTTGCTATTGAAGATTACTTTATAAAGTCTATCAAATATACAACTTAATGAGTACTTTGACTTCTCTTTTTACTGCTGACCATGAACAATGCAGGAAAAAAAGAAACAGCTTTATTATTATCTACAGCTACTAAAAGATAAAGCATGGCTCTGTTGTTCAGGGGAATTGAATGTCTTTTTCAGTCAGATATGAAGAGAATATAAATCTTGAGGGTAAAGAGCATTTAACTAAGAGAAAAGTGTAAATATAATTAAATTACAATTCTCAAAACAAAACACTAATGCCTTTATTATGAACAAGATAAAGACATCTTGAAACAGCAGTGATGTATAGCCAAGATATTTTTGCAAGGAGTACAATTAAATTACATTTCATTAAAAAGTAGCTAACACTATAATTATTGGATGTGTCTTATACAGAAATAACTAATCTTTTTTTATGTATTTACTTCCTCCCAGGTACTACATAAAATCATATTAAAGAGTAACAACCCCATTTCACAGATAGGAACTGGCACCTATTTAATATGGCTTTCAAGAATAAACAATTTTATGTTAGAATAAAAACAAAAGAAGAAAAATAGAACTAAATTAAAATAAAATAATAACAATTACAGCAAACAAATGCAACAATAAAAAAAGTATTTTAAAAAACTAGAAATGAAAATTGTATTCTTCCTAGTTTTAGATAGATGTTGAGCACTGGGAAAGGTATAATTGGATTTATTTTTTTTCTAATTGAAATACAGCTATACTGTTGGCCGTCATTAACTTCAATAAACCTCTCAGGCAACTATGATTTGTTTTTTAAATTTTAGAAATCTGAAAGAATAATCAGAGTTTCCTAATAAGAAACATTATGCCACTAAATTGTATTTTAACAAAATGAAAATGTTAACTCACCTTCTTAAATGCAAAAATCACAATGTGTGACAGAAATATCAAACTTGTTATTCCCTTTAAAGAGTACCCTTAAAAACATCAGGATGACAAAATTACAAATAAAAACATGAATTTAGAAAATCTATACTATTCAGAAATGAAAAATTTGGAAAACCTCACTGTATCAAATCTGTAAATATTATGGTTGCTTTCATATAGACTATTTTTAGAGTTTAGAGCATAAGATCATGCTTAATGCCTTAATAATTGAAAACTGTCATCTTGACTTTTTCTCCTTTGACCTGTTTTGCAATAAAAAAGTGATTTGGATAGAAAAATGAAGTCTGTAAAGAAATAAATTTGATTTGTATGTTAGAATTCAGTAATTAACAAGTGAATGCTATAAATCACTTTTCACTGGAGAAATTAAATTTGTTAACATTTTGTGGCTAAAACAAACTGAAATTTTTGGATTGGCTAAAATATTTTAGAGACAATGCCCACTCTTTCAAAAAGATTAATGAATCTACCAAGGTTGTAACCTATATCTTAAAGACAGTATCTGAGTTTTGAGCCTCAAATTATCCTGTGTTCATATATTGGAACACAGTTTGGTTTTCTAATACTGGCTATAAATGTCATAGTTAATTCTTGTCCTTGGAAATATGTATTATCTACTCCAGTTAACCTTTCATTCAAAGAGGTAGTATAAAAAGACAAATAGCTAGACTTCATTGAGCCTACAGAAAACAGATGAATTGTTTCATACCTGTATGGATGTAACTTTTTGCTTAAGAAATTCTCAATATATGGCAGCATTCAATTTTAAGACTTGCTTCTTTTATAATATCATAGCAAAATTATGGCAGGTTAGTTAGCATTCACCTAACTCAAATTTCTACTTTGCTACCATTATTTACAAAACAAGCAAACAAACAAACCCCAGCATTGTACCTCATCAAATGAACAGAGTTGTTCTCAAGATTCCAGTTTATAACTTTTGCTTGTATTTTTGATTCAGGGTTTTAACCAGAAAACAGTAAGATAATTTCTCTGAGTTATAAAGAATATTTAAATGTATGAGATAACTGGCCTTACTATATTTATCCTATTATTTTATTTTCCTGCTTTCATCTCAGTGCCAACCAGATGACAATGTAAAAACCAACCAAAGTCGGCCAAATGTTTAAAGAGGTATATTTGAGCCAATACTGGTGACCACAGCCCGGAGAAACATAGTTTCAAGAGGCTCTGAGAATGTCTGCTGGGTTATGGTTCATTTTTATACATTCCAAGGAAACAGAAATTGCAAGTAATATCATAAATCAATACATGTGAGTGATTCATTTGTTTGGCCTGAAAAGACGAGACATGTCAAAGCAGAGGCTTACTAGAAGTCATAGGTGGGTTTAGGAATATTTTGGTTAGCAATTAGTTGCAAGAGTTCCACTTTTTAAACAACTTGGGAGTTAGCCTAAAGGAATGCTTAAGTTAAGATAAAGAGATTTGTTATCTGTCATATGATGCCATGCCAGAGTCAGGTTGGGAAAGTGTGCCACAATATATTGAGTAAAACAAAGACCTGTTTAGACATATTTTATGGATTGTAGGCACGACTTTCCCCAAGCCCCTTTAAATAAAATTGAGCAAGAAAAAGTTCATATTTCAGTCCTGACATCAAAAGCAAAATCTTTTCCCCAAACCAATCACATAATATGTATCATGTCTAGATAGTTTGCTTCTAGCTTCCTGATACAGTTTGGCTGTGTCCCCACCCAAATCTCATCTTGAATTGTAGTTCTCATAAGCTCCACGTGTCATGGGAGGGGCCCGGTGGGAGATGATTGAATCACGGAGGTGGTTACTCTCATGCTGTTCTCATGATAGTGAGTGAGTTCTCACAAGGTCTGATGATTTTATACAGGGCTTTTCCTCCTTTTGCTCATTTCTTCTCCTTCCTGCCACCACGTTAAGAAGGATACGTTTGCTTCCCCTTCCAGTGTGATTGTAAGTTTCCTGAGACTTCCCCAGCCCTGCACAACGGTGAGTTAATAAACCATTTTACTTTATAAATTACACAGTATCAGGTGTGTCTTTATTAACAGCATGAGAACAGACTAATACACTTCCTCTTGCCAGAAACCCCCAACCAGGGCATACTTGAAGCTTTTTCTTCTTTTAATATTATACAAATTTCCCACTTTCTTACCCATATTTTTGTCTCTGACAAACTCAAGTGATGGTGGCTGGCTTCTTTGCTATGACAGACTCTCAATAAATAGCCTTTGCTCATTCTCATATAAGTGGTCTTTATTTTTACAGGTATGATAAGAATCTGTCCTCCTTCTTATCAGGACATAATTAAAAACATCGATAATGGAATAAAGGCATTGCCTGTAATGGCATATTTGACAATAATGCTCATCTAATCAGATATGACTACATATTTATTTAAAAAATAAAGTTAACTTTATGGAACTAAGAGTTATAAAGCCCATTTGATAAAACTCGGCTGGTACCTGTCTTATAGAGTTCCCATCCTTGCACATGTGTAAGGAAGTTTACTATCTGGTAGGTTGAGGAACATAAGGATATTTGTGGAACCTATAGGAGAAAGGTAATCACCCAAATTCCAAGAACTACCGAATAAATCTGATGACAAGTTTCTCGTTTGGCTTCCTAGCCTCCAGAGAATTTTAAAAAATCTAATATGATATTTGTTATAAGAACTTCTAGCAAAGCAAATTTATGAAGGCCTATATGGAAAATTATGATAATTGCTATACCCATCTATGAAAGTATTTCTGACAAATCAAAATGAGGCCAACTTTATTTTATAATAAAAAATAATCTCTTCATGATTATGTTTATGAAAATGGGGGGAGAAAAATTTAGTTTCGGTGGAAAGCATGCATTCTCTGTAACAAATCCTTCCAGGTTGTCAGGTCCTGTCCCCTGTCTTTAATCTTGTTTGCACTACATTGCAAATTTCAGATACCCGATAGCTATGCAAGGACAATTTAATTTCTGTTCTGTGGGATACCATTTTGCTACCTACATGAAAATTTCACAGAACTTGTTCCCTTGCCCCAAATTTAAAATTATTCCTGTTTCCTTCAATTCCTGTTAACATACCACCAAATCAGTTTCCAGTTATTATTTTTTTTTTCTCCCTCCCACCTGACTTAGCATCATTAAGAACTGAAACTTGATTTCCCAGCTCCCTTTCAGGACTCTAGGTTGTCTTGCAGCTGTTGGTTTTCACCAAGACATGAACCCTTATGGGCTAAGTCTTCACAACTTGTTAAAAACCTCAAAATACAAATTATTGCACTAGATCTTGCCTGGAACAGATTTCTCCCTAGATAAGCCTCTGTCTTGGCCACTAAGAAAGCATGGCAAAATACTTATAGCATGCATGCCCTTATAGAAGACGTAATGAAGATTGTGTACAATATCACCAGGAACAACGGAATTCTAGCTCTAGGGCTTTGAGAACCTTAAAGGACCATGCTGTATAGAACTCCCTGATTCTGACCTCCATAGGGGTGTCTTTGCAGTGGTCAGAAACAACTGCTGCAGATTTTTTCCTGTAACTTTTCTGATATCTTTATTGTGGCCAATCACATTAAAAATGCCAGTGAAGAAATTCCCAGAATTATCTATAATTATTTTGTCTTTCCCTGCTGAAGATTTTTCTGCACTGATTCTTAAAATTCGATGGACTGGTAATCCTTGGGGCACAATTACTGGCTTTTTACTTTAGTCTAAACTCTCTCTCTCTTTCTCTGTCTCTCTCTCATTTGAGTCATCCCTTTTTAAGATGCCTAATCTGATCACCAGAACTCTAAAGCAACTGTCTGCCACCACTTCTGAACAGAGGGCTTAAACGTTTTCACAGAAACAGTGCCAACAAGAATCGTGGAGAGGATATTTTTTATGTTCCCTAGATTCTGATTAATTCTACTCAGGATTTTTAGGTTTGCTTCTGAATGGTTCAGTGATGAATGATATTAATTTTCAGCAAATGGAGGAATGATTGTGTTGAACATTATCTGAGCCCTATGTTCCTGGAATGCATGTTAGAAATACTCTCCTCTCCTTTTGTGTTCTGAGAGATGGCTTACTGCAAAAGGCTGTTCAACCCTGACATACCCTGAAAATTAAGCTTCTCCATCCTTAAAATCAGACTCACTGTCATCCTTCTTCAAGACTCCCTTGTTTACTTGACTCTATGAGACCCTACAATTTCTCCCTGCAACCTGAATAAAATAATCTCTGTAATTTTCCAATGAATTTTGTGTTTAACAAGACCTTTTATTAATAAAGTTAATAGAATTTGGTTATGAATTTTGGTAAATTATTAGATGTTGGATAATATTTTATAATATTACCAAATATAAGAGGCGGATAATCTTTAAGTATTTATACCTTTATTATAATTTTTAACTATTTGTTTTTATTCTTTAAGGAAAAAATATATTTTTTTCTTTAAAAAAAATTACCTTTTCTCTGACCTTACTTCAAATAACCTTGCTCTCATAATGCATAAAATTACTTGGTGGTGTAGTTATTTGCTTCTTTTATGTTTAAACTAATGTATTTTTTTCCTGATTCAGACTTGATATTAATATTAATCTGGGCTCTGTTAATAGACATGTTTCTCAGGAAAATAATAAAATTTATATTTATACTATGGCTAGTCTTAAAATTGTTGTCTATCAGCAAACAAACTCCTGCCATATGATATCCTTTTGAAACAGACAAGGGTTACTGCTCTCGTTGTCTAAGTTGTTATTCAAGCTCATCGTCTCATAGCCAAGAGAATTAAGGAGCATGGACACAAACGGTGAGGTTGGAATGAAAGTTTAATGAACGAAAGAAAAAAGCTCTCTGAAACGGACAGGGTAGCTCAAGTGGGTTGCTGTTTTTACAGGTGAATTCAAAAGCTTTTAAAAAAAACTCTTCTCATCTCTGTGGCTGTTTGAATAACTTCTCTTATCTGGAAAGCTGTCTGGATGATTCCCCCTTAGGTATGTTGTTGTGGGTATGTCTCTGGGCAGGCACAACACATTTTCTTTTGTTTGTATAATTGTGGGTTTGCTCTAGGTAAGCCTCCCTCCTCCCTTTGTAAGTTCTCATGGAGCCCACCGTGTATATGGCTGAAAAGGGGAGGAAACTTTTTCCTGGGAGCTCACTAATCCCACAAAGAGCAAAAGGCTTCTGTGCTGGACCCTGCCTGTTTATCTGTGCAGGTGCGGCTTGAGTTTTCCCCAGGCTGCTCTACTTTTGCCTGTAGCTGTCATTTTTCAGGCAGGCTACTTCTCCCAGCCTCAGCTGTTTACCTAACTGAATTTTCCTTTTCTTTTTCCTCACTTTGAGTTTCCCTATCAACTCAATAACTTGCCATAAATTGTTATTGTTACATTTCTAAGGGCTTTTTGTATTCAATTTTTGTTTTGTTTTGATTTTAAATACTTTTCAAGTGTTTGTTAAGGGCTAGTCACTGAACTGTAGGGGCCAAGGGCAAACTTTCCCTTCACGCTCTGATGGTTTGCTGAACATCAGTTGACAAAGGTCAGATTAATAGGAGAGAAGGCATACACATTTATTTGATCATAGTTTCGCGTGACACAGAAGCCTTCAGAATGAAGACTCAAAGATACAGGGGAAACTGTCCGTTTTTATGCGTGGGTTAAACAAATTATGAAAAGTCATGGAGAAATATTATTGGAGGACAAGTGCATAATCTGACGCTAAAAGATGGGGTAGTGAAACACAAGGTCTGTTTGTTTAGATTTTTCTTTGCCTCTGCGTGCCACATTCTTCTGGGTATGGAGCAAGGCCCTCTCTGGAATGTGACTTTATGACCTACAGTCAAATAAGTTAGGCCAGACTATTTCTCTTCTTTCTAATCTTTTATTATCAACTTTTCTTGTTTGTAGAGATGAGGTTCAACTCTGTCACCCAGGCTGGAGCTCAGTGGATGTAAGGGATCCTCCTACCTCAGCCTACCAACAATCTGAGACAACAGGCATGCACCACCACACCTGGCTAAATTTGTATTATTATTATTATTATTATAGAGAAAGGATCTCACTATATTGCCCAGGCTGGTCTTGAACTTCTGAGCTCAAGCAATATTCCTGTCTCGGCTTCCCAAAATATTGGGATTACAGACCTGAGCCACCACACCTGATCAGATAATTTATTTACGGCCAATGTTTACATAGAAAGGTAGGGGAAAGTAAAGATAATATTTAATGACTGGCTTTAGAGGAAATGAGTTCTGGTTTCTTTTTTTTTTTTTTTAATTTATTTATTATTATTATACTTTAAGTTGTAGGGTGCATGTGCATAATGTGCAGGTTTGTTACATATGTATACTTGTGCCATGTTGCTGTGCTGCACGCATCAACTCGTCATTTACATCAGGTATAACTCCCAATGCAATCCCTCCCCCCTCCCCCCTCCCCATGATAGGCCCCGGTGTGTGATGTTCCCCTTCCTGAGTCCGAGTGATCTCATTGTTCAGTTCCCACCTATGAGTGAGAACATGAGGTGTTTGGTTTTCTGTTCTTGTGATAGTTTGCTAAGAATGATGGATTCCAGCTGCATCCAAGTCCCTACAAAGGACTCAAACTCATCCTTTTTGATGGCTGCATAGTATTCCATGGTGTATATGTGCCACATTTTCTTAATCCAATCTGTCACTGATGGACATTTGGGTTGATTCCAAGTCTTTGCTATTGTGAATAGTGCTGCAATAAACATACGTGTGCATGTGTCTTTATAGCAGCATAATTTATAATCCTTTGGGTATATACTCAGTAATGGGATGGCTGGGTCATATGGTACATCTAGTTCTAGATCCTTGAGGAATCGCCATACTGTTTTCCATAATGGTTGAACTAGTTTACAATCCCACCAACAGTGTAAAAGTGTTCCTATTTCTCCACATCCTCTCCAGCACCTGTTGTTTCCTGACTTTTTAATGATCGCCATTCTAACTGGTGTGAGATGGTATCTCATTGTGGTTTTGATTTGCATTTCTCTGATGGCCAGTGATGATGAGCATTTTTTCATGTGTCTGTTGGCTGTATGAATGTCTTCTTTTGAGAAGTGTCTGTTCATATCCTTTGCCCACTTTTTGATGGGGTTGTTTGTTTTTTTCTTGTAAATTTGTTTGAGTTCTTTGTAGGTTCTGGATATTAGCCCTTTGTCAGATGACTAGATTGCAAACATTTTCTCCCATTCTGTAGGTTGCCTGTTCACTCTGATGGTAGTGTCTTTTGCTGTGCAGAAGCTCTTTAGTTTAATGAGATCCCATTTGTCAATTTTGGCTTTTGCTGCCGTTGCTTTTGGTGTTTTAGACATGAAATCTTTGCCCATGCCTACGTCCTGAATGGTACTACCTAGGTTTTCCTCTAGGATTTTTATGGTATTAGGTCTAACATTTAAGTCTCTAATCCATCTTGAATTAATTTTCGTATAAGGAGTAAGGAAAGGATCCAGTTTCAGCTTTCTACTTATGGCTAGCCAATTTTCCCAGCACCATTTATTAAATAGGGAATCCTTTCCCCATTTCTTGTTTCTCTCAGGTTTGTCAAAGATCAAATGGCTGTAGATGTGTGGTATTATTACTGAGGACTCTGTTCTGTTCCATTGGTCTATATCTCTGTTTTGGTACCAGTACCATGCTGTTTTGGTTACTGTAGCCTTGTAGTATAGTTTGAAGTCAGGTAGCGTGATGCCTCCAGCTTTGTTCTTTTGACTTAGGATTGTCTTGGAGATGCGGGCTCTTTTTTGGTTCCATATGAACTTTAAAGCAGTTTTTTCCAATTCTGTGAAGAAACTCATTGGTAGCTTGATGGGGATGGCATTGAATCTATAAATTACCTTGGGCAGTATGGCCATTTTCACGATATTGATTCTTCCTATCCATGAGCATGGTATGTTCTTCCATTTGTTTGTGTCCTCTTTGATTTCACTGAGCAGTGGTTTGTAGTTCTCCTGAAGAGGTCCTTTACATCCCTTGTAAGTTGGATTCCTAGGTATTTTATTCTCTTTGAAGCAATTGTGAATGGAAGTTCATTCCTGATTTGGCTCTCTGTTTGTCTGTTACTGGTGTATAAGAATGCTTGTGATTTTTGCACATTAATTTTGTATCCTGAGACTTTGCTGAAGTTGCTTATCAGCTTAAGGAGATTTTGGGCTGAGACAATGGGGTTTTCTAAATATACAATCATGTCATCTGCAAAGAGGGACAATTTGACTTCTTCTTTTCCTAACTGAATACCCTTGATTTCTTTACTTGCCTGATTGCCCTAGCCAGAACTTCCAAAACTATGTTGAATAGGAGTGGTGAGAGAGGGCATCCCTGTCTTGTGCCAGTTTTCAAAGGGAATTTTTCCAGTTTTTGCCCATTCAGTATGATATTGGCTGTGGGTTTGTCATAAATAGCTCTTATTATTTTGAGGTACGTTCCATCAATACCGAATTTATTGAGCGTTTTTAGCATGAAGGGCTGTTGAATTTTGTCAACAGCCTTTTCTGCATCTATTGAGATAATCATGTGGTTCTTGTCTTTGGTTCTGTTTATATGCTGGATTATGTTTATTGATTTGCGAATGTTGAACCAGCCTTGCATCCCAGGGATGAAGCCCACTTGATCATGGTGGATAAGCTTTTTGATGTGTTGCTGAATCTGGTTTGCCAGTATTTTATTGAGGATTTTCAAAAAGTGGGCAAAGGATATGAACAGACATTTCTCAAAAGAAGACATTCATACAGCCAACAGACACATGAAAAAATGCTCATCATCACTGGCCATCAGAGAAATGCAAATCAAAACCACAGTGAGATACCATCTCACACCAGTTAGAATGGCAATCATTAAAAAGTCAGGAAACAACAGGTGCTGGAGAGGATGTGGAGAAATAGGAACACTTTTACACTGTTGGTGGGATTGTAAACTAGTTCAACCATTATGGAAAACAGTATGGCGATTCCTCAAGGATCTAGAACTAGATGTACCATATGACCCAGCCATCCCATTACTGGGTATATACCCAAAGGATTATAAATTATGCTGCTATAAAGACACATGCACACGTATGTTTATTGCAGCACTATTCACAATAGCAAAGACTTGGAATCAACCCAAATGTCCATCAGTGACAGATTGGATTAAGAAAATGTGGCACATATACACCATGGAATACTATACAGCCATCAAAAAGGATGAGTTTGAGTCCTTTGTAGGGACTTGGATGCAGCTGGAATCCATCATTCTTAGCAAACTATCACAAAAACAGAAAACCAAACACCTCATGTTCTCACTCATAGGTGGGAACTGAACAATGAGATCACTCGGACTCAGGAAGGGGAACATCACACACCGGGGCCTATCATGGGGAGGGGGGAGGGGGGAGGGATTGCATTGGGAGTTATACCTGATGTAAATGACGAGTTGATGGGTGCAGCACAGCAACATGGCACAAGTATACATATGTAACAAACCTGCACGTTATGCACATGTACCCTACAACTTAAAGTATAATAATAATAAATAAATTAAAAAAAAAAGTTAATTCCTGATAAGTATCTTTTATATGCATTGTCTAAGTATGTCATTAATATAAGCTAATTATTGCATATCACTTAAATCTGGTATTAGAAGTGAGGAAAAGGAAAATGCTTTTGAACATTTGAAAAAATATAGGTATTCAAACATATTATTTTTAAAAGAACATCATTTGTATCTGTGTGCATGGAAAGTATGGGAAATGACTTGTAAAATTTGTAAACAGTCTAAGCTCAACTTTCTAAATTACGACTAAGCAGAAATTGACATTCAAAATTATGTTCAGCTATCTTAACTAGCAAAGATTATCTGTCCTAAGTTGGGGAATAATGTGATAGAGTAGAAATATAATATTTTTTTGCAAAAATATCAAGTTATAATTAATGTAGCACTTTTATATACAATTAAATACATTACATATTTTACTACAAGTAATCTGGTATCCAAAAATAAGCATAATGGTTTAAGCTAACACCTTAAGCATTTTTCTCACAATTATGTTAGAAAAATAGATGGACCGATATATACTATAAAATTTTGTTTTTAGTTCTACAAAGGGTAGAGTGTATCTCTGATAAAACAGTATTTTTAATAGGGAGATAATGATGAATTAATAATACCTATAAGAGTAATTTATAAATATCAAATATATTTTTATGTTTTTGAGTTGGTGTTTTATGTGCTTGAGAAAAAAGAGTATCAGTCTCTTTTTCATAGAATACAAATCAACTTTTAAAGTACTAATATCAACAAACAATATTTTTCCTAAGTTTGCAAATATAACTTTCAAAGTCTTATTGCTTTAGTTATAAATCTAGGAAATATAGATAATCTGTTTTAGGGGAACCTTGATTAACATGTGCTTATGACCAAGCACGGTGGCTCACGCCTGTAATCCCAGCACTTTGGGAGGCAGAGGTGGGCGGATCACCTGAGGTCGGGAGTTCGAGACCAGCCTGGCCAATATGGAGAAACCCCATCTCTGCTAAAAATGCAAAATTAGCCAGGCGTGGTGGTGCATGCCTGTAATCCCAGCTACTCAGGAGGCTGAGGCAGGAGAGTCGCTTGAACCTGGGAGACGGAGGTTGCAGTGAGTCAAGATGATGTCAATGCACTCCAGTCTAGGCAACAAGAGTGAAACTCCATCGCAAAAAAAAAAAAAAAAAAAAAAAAAAAAAAAAAAAAAAAAAAGCTTATGTAAATTTAAGTACATTAAAATTCCTTAAAATGTCTCATTTACAGCTTATTTTAACTCCTTGAAACCTTTTAATCTACATTCATAAATACACCCCACTTTTGTTTTAAGCTTTTGAAGTACGTATCCTAAGACAAACTTCAAAGCATTAGTCAACTCTAAAACTACAACGTATTAAAATTATATATTAAATGGTCAGTTTGTAATTTTTAAAATTATTTATAAATGTTGCCATTTCTAACTTTTCCGCATAAAATTTTAAATTTAAAATTACTTTTAAATTACAATTTGAGGTCAATTTTGATTGTACTTCTAACATCACAATCTGTTAATATAACCATTTTAAATATAATCCCCCAGTTTAATACCAAATTGTTGTTGCTATGAGTTTGATTTACTTCATCATCTATATATGAATCCTAAACCTTTCAGATTTCCAAAGCACAAGTTCTTCACTAGGCAGGAAAATAGTTTTGCCCCTCTAAGCAAGCTGGGTTTTAATTCTCACATAAACTGAACTTACTATCTCAATAACTGAAGTTGGTGAGAGGTGCTGATTGGTAAAAGTTAAGAGATTTGACTGTAAGTCCAAGCCTACTTCTGTTGTCTCCAGTCTCAGTGGACTAAAAGAGGCAGTAAAACAATGGATGTAGTAGGAACATAAAATCTACTTTTTCTTGCATCTTCCTTTTTAAAAATTGTAGCTTTTTGTAGCTGTAAATTTCTGCTTATCATATATCCCATTTTACCTAGCTAGTTACTATTTCTCTGCTGGGGCTTGGGAGAAATCCAAGCAGTCCTCTTCTTCCCCATCTATTTTTAGAACCAATTAAAAAATAAAAAAGGAAAAAGCAGTTGAGAACTAAAACATTAATCTTATTCCTGATAGAGCTGACACTGAGGTGCATAAATTACATGACAGAGCTAAGCAAGGTTGCTAACTCTTCATTTGATGCTTTCATTGAGAAAACCAGAAACTAAATAGAGTTTGCAGAGAAATAATTACTGAAATTGGTGTTTCACAAAGTTTAATAAGCCACATTAGGGTATCTGTTAAAAAACAAGATCTCATTTAGTAGCTCTGATTGGGCCCTCAGATACAGAATTTCTAATAAGCTACTAGGACTTTGGTTAGTAAGGACCTAGTCCGGATGTTAGGAAACTTTTTCTGTAAAGGACCAGACAATAAATATTTTAGACTTTGTGGGCCATGGTGGTCTCTTCTGAAATTCTTCAATTCTGCTAGTGTAGCTCAAAATTAACCACAGCCAACGCAATGTAAAGGAATAGGAATGACTGTGCTTAAATAATACTTCGCAGGCATAGAAATTTGAGTTTCAAACAATTTTCATGTGTCATAAAATATCTTTCTTTTGATATTTTTGTCAACTATTAAAGAGGTGAATACCCATTCTGAGCTCACAGATAAGAAAACATGCACCAGGATTTTACCTGTGCCTCCTTTATTGCAACCCCCTAACCTAGATTTTTGTCTTACAGTGGCCTTAGTAGAGGCAGATAGAGAAAAAGAGCAAATGTCCCAAAGCTTTCATAGAGAAACCACTGGAAAAATAGAGTAATGTCGATTGTAAGAAGAAATACAAATTAAAAATCAGAGGCTTAATTCTCCCTGTTAAGAATAAACGACAAAATGTTCTGTCCCCTCCGTTTTCTCAGACTTTTTACTTTAAAAAAAATGTCAAATTCTAAGTAATTTTCCTCTCATTGAAATATATAAAAATCCTTTCAAAATGTAGATAGGTCTTTGGTGAGCTTTGTAATGTAGGGATGTCTCTCTCAAAGACCTGTGAGCCGTTTCTTTGAAATATAAAGCATAAGGAAGAGAGCATCCCTAGTTCCCAGTATCTGTGGGAGGTTAGGAGACTAACTTCCCTTAGCACATTGCTCCAAATTGCCAAATTACCAGCTGTTATAAGGTTTTGAAAAATGTGCTTTTTTTGTGGGTAAAGCAGATTAGCTAACACAGATGGTCACTCCAACTACCAGATAAAGCTAGAATGAATTATGTGTTACAAATGGTGCTGTCAAGACCTCTTACTTGAGGACTAGTATATCTTGGAAAATGTGTAGTGGATTGCATCTACTTGGCTAGATACAGTGGCTAGATTTGTTTCCAGCTTTTGCAGTGTCTTAGTGATTTCCTGTGATGTGCATCCCATTCTAGTTTAATGCTCATTCAATAATAAAATAGATTTATCAACTAACTTTGTGGAGAGAATTTCTTGGTTGGGAAATGATTTTGAGAATTAAAATAATTGTCTATGCAACTTTATTAATTTGTCTCCTACAAAGATGTAACTTTCTCTTATAAATATTCCACTCTTACTCTTGGAGATAATTTCAAAAGGTCTAAAAGTGTGACATCTTGTGAAGTACAGCTCCCTCATTTGTAAAACTATTATCTTGAGATTAGCCAAATATTGTATACATATTTTGTTCTATGTTTCTAGAATTTGATAGACACAATAATTAGATACTTCACATATACACAGATATTAATTCAAACTACATTCACAGATCCATATCCTAAACCTTTCAGATTTCCAAAGCACAAGTTCTTCACTAGGCTATAGTTGGAACATTTTATATTTATCATTTCATGTTAACTTATGGCTTTTGGCAATTGAAAAAATTATCGACAATTCCATATTATCATACTTGGAAAATATAAAATATCCATCTATATATTCAGAATATATGAAAATAAATTGTGGAAATGTAACCATTTATTTTATCTGTTCAGAGTGGGTATTGAGTCATGTATGTAGCAGGCACTGTGCACAGCACACATTGCCTATACCCAACAGGCTCACAGATGTAAGAGAAGACAAGCTAATACATGTATGATTACATCACATGTCAATAATGTTGGAAAAATCATTTCTAGGATACTATGGAAACACATGTCAGGGGCATCTGGCTTAATTTTGTGGATGTTATGTCTGAATCCTTAAAAATGATGTTAATAGAATACATCTTTTGTATGTTCCTTATAATGTGAAGAGAGATTTTTCCCTAGACACTCCTGGTCTCGGGAAATACTCTTCTGAAATTCATTCATTATCTTTCTAAATGACAGTAAAATCATAAAGTTATTGTCAGAGACTTCTTTGGCTTATTGACTTCTGCACCCTCAGGACATCTTGCAGTGCTTTGTGCGCGGAAGATGATTTTTAAAAATAAATGATGCAAAAGAAGAATAGCATTGGTGGCATGTTATAGCAGTTTGAAAACAAACCTTATTCAATGGAAGGAGAAACTTAAATCCAAAATGTCTTTAAAAGCATAAACCGTCTAAAAATTTACAAAAAAATTCAAGGAAGACATGGTAACATCTAGATTGGACTGGGTTGGTGTGATCTGGGTCTTGCAAAACAATATTTTTCAATAGATAGATAGGTGATAGACAGGTAGGTAGACAGATAAACTCAGCATATCCCATGTAAATTGATAGAAGTTTGAGGTCAAGTAGAAACTTAACGTATATTAGAGAGACCACATACTGGCATATATTAAAGAGGGAGTAAGTAAATAGCATCAAAGAGACAATGATGCAGGGAGCCTCCACTGAAATGCCAGTGACAGAATCTACTTATAATGCAGTAGGGGTAAGGTTATAGAAACTAAGGCTGAGAACAGAGATTAAGGAAGTTTAGAGATCTAAGAAATGTTGCTCTCATTATCTATAGGATAAAATCCAAAGCAGTCTCCTGAGATAAAACATAGGAATATGAAATTAATTTGTTAACAAAGATGGAATGGTCTTTTTAAAGGTATTTAACACTTGTGGATTAATTTCTTACAGGAAAAGTTTTATAATTTATGTCACAATTAATAAATAATAAGTGTAACTTTCTCAATGCACAATTACCATCACAGATTACCTGTCTTGTAATTGAGTAAAACTTTATCTTTTTATTATTAAACTTTATATTTTTACAGTTAGTGAGATTAAATGTTTTATATTTTAGACAGTATTTTTTTAAAAATCTGTTTACATAATTTGCCTACCTATGAATAGATTTTAGTTTTGTTTCCTTTTCAAATTACAGGACAAGTATTATCTATTACTGAGTTATATTTCAAGGGGGCATCACATTTCTTAAATAAAAACTCCTAAATGTAACAGATAAGGAAATCAAGGCTTGTAGGTTCTTATAAATTTTTTAATTAGGCACTAACATTGTATTTAAACTAAGTCCGAATAAGAAGATTAATATGATAATAAATTCAAACCCAAGTAATATGTTCTATTGTCATCTAGCCTCGTTGTATATAAAGAATCACAGCTCATTTTTTAATATACATCTTTTTGTAGTTTCTTATTTACCTATTTTTGGGAATTTATATTTTTGTGCAGTACAGCTTGTTGGGTTTTCCTTTGTGATTTCTAAAATATTCTTTTCCTTTTCTTATTAGTACAAATTATGTTCTTGTATGCACATTTTAATTCCTTTGGAAGATTTAAGAGTCTATTCCAACAAAACTTACTTTTCTCTCCATATTTGTGATATCACATTGACAGTATACTAAATATATGCATTCTGTTTTCTTTGATCATTTGCATGTCATTTTCACACATTAATTGCTCATGAATTTGCGTAGAACACTCACAGTTTTTGTAACCTTTATTAAAATTTTATTTTTCTTATTTTATTGCTTAAGTATGCCATAAAAGCTCAGGATAAAAAAATATATGTTTTAAGTTACAAGGATGGAATACTCCTAAAATTGAAGCTATTTATTTGTCGTTTGAAATCTCATATGTATTTTTAAATCTAGTTAATTTGTCAAAGATATATTCACTCAGCCATTTAGTCTACACAGCTTTCTCAGGATACTATTTTGTGTAATGGAAATACAACTACTAGGAAGGTAGATAGGCTGCCTGTCTAAAGTTTTATATTCTCCTGGGCACAATGAGAAGATACACCTGTAAACAAACAAAGGATTTGTAATAATCATTACAAGGTAGTTGAGTTTTTTTTTTTTTTTTTTCTGTTTTGTAATGTTTAAATGTTCTGATATTAATATTATAATTACATTTGTTTATGAGATAATGTCACTTGATAGCTCATATTTTTATTTATTGGTTTGTTTTACTTCTGGGGTTGTTCTTGGGAACTATATGTGTTTCTCTATGGCTTTTTGATACAATTTAAGAATTGTTTTCATTAGTAATGTATTCAATTGAGTTTAAATACTAATTGTGCATTACTCTCTTTAGACTTCAGAGAATACCTGCAGAGGAAAAACCAGGGTAGTGAGAATGAAACAATGAAATTTTCATTAGTGTGTTCAGAAAGTATTATGAGGGTTCTGAACGTTTTGTGGATGTATCAGTCTGCTGGGTCTGCTGTAACAAAATATTACAGGCTGGGTGGCTTAAACAACAGAAATTTATTTCCCACAGTTCTGGAGGCTGGATATACAAGATCAAGGTCCTGCAGGGTTGAATTTCTGGTGAGGGTTCTCTTCCTGCCTTGTAGATGTCCACTTTGTCTTCACATGGCCTTTCTTCTTAGTGCATGCCAGCAGAGAAAAAGGAAACAAGCCCTCTGGTGACTCTTCTAAATATGACTCTAATTCCATTAGGTTAGAGCCTTTAACTATGTTCTCTTTTAATAAAAAAATGTCCTTATAGTGCCTAGCTCCAAATGCAGCCACAGTGACATTTAGGGCTTCAACATATGAATCCGGAAGGACACTAACATTCAATTCATAACAGTGGTATAGGACCTAAATTTGGGGAGAACTTTTCTAATGGTCAAGGCAAAAGTAAAATATGATTATTTGCATAATTCACAATAATCCTATAAATGTAACAGTGACTTAGTCAAACTAAAACTATTCCATGTACTATAGCCACTGAACTGTCATTTAAGACCACAACATTTGATACAATGAAGTAATGCTGAAAACATAATTAGCCAGGAATGCTTTTAGAATATACATTTCAAATTCTCAATTTGGTCTCCAGAGTAATCTCATTAAAAGTATATACACAGTGCCTGAATGAATTAAATGCTTGTGTTCAAAGTATAATAAAGTCTACCATGGATTGCCTTTAAAAAATTGTCAATTGATTTTGGAGATGATAGGATTTATTATCTATTAATAAATAGTTCAAAATAAAGTTGTATTTTTTATATCAAACATAATTCTTAATTTTTGAACTCTGGGTAAATGAAGAGAGGAAAAAGTGTGATTTACAATTATTTACATATATAGTTTTCTCTAGAAACTATCTTTAATGTACTTGTAAATAAAATATCTTCTTATTTAGATACTATCAGAATAGTTAAAACTAGATTTTTTAATATGTATTCATAAAAAACACAGGTACATACACCGGGATCAGAGATTTACTAAGGTGGGAAATCATGTTCACACATATAACTTTTACTTTATATAAGGTATTAAAAGAAAATGGCTTTCACATTCTACATCTATAGTTCTTTATAAAATGTTAATTTAATTACTGGCACATTTTAAATTAACATTTGTGGTACTGAAATTTCAGTATTGGCACGTCCAGTAACTCTTAGTTAACTAAAGTATTTTATTACATATAATTCACTTTCCTCACTAACAATATAGGTTAAACAATACATGACAGACAGAGAAAGGAATATGATAAATGTAATTATTTATTATATGATGTCAATTTGGATGAAATTCCTCTAAATTTATCAGGAAGTAAAATAGTGAATTCTGCCCTGATACATCACATTGGCTTTAAAAAATTTACAATTAATGTATTGAAAATGTTGTTAGTTAAATATTACTTTAGTTTATTTTGTCCTAGAAAAACACTTCATAATGGCTCTGAATTCATTATTCAAACTACTCCTCATAGTCTGCTTATGATAAATTTGATATACATAATCACTGCATGCAGTATAAGCAGTATTTGGCTAATATATTCTGTATACAAAAATGATTGAATGTAGCAAATTAGTTTGGAGAAAATTCTCAGGAAAATAAAACCATTTATAAAATTGTTAATGTTAACTTTTTGAATATGACCACTACAATATTTTACCGTTTTTTTAAACAGACATAAATCAACTTATCTTTTCCTCTATTCTTTAAAATTTGAAAATGAATTTATCCATTTCAGAGTGCTAATATTATGTACATGTTCTGTCTGTTGGAGAAAATACGTGAGTAGAATAAATGGTGTACACTGGGAGGAGAGTGCAAAGGGATGCAAGCCGATGCTATCAGAACCAATCGGAAGAGGCCAAGATCCTATGAAATATAATGTACTAAAACAAAGGTTAACACTAAATTATGGCTACATGATACCACTTGATGTACTGCATATCTATAATCATGAAAATAATGCAACATATTTTACCGATAGAAATTTACTATTTTTTTTAATCACTGTTAACTGTTATAACTGTTAACTGGATGTTTTAATTACAAATTGAATAGATGAGAAAAGTACTCTTTAATATAAACAGGAATTTTAAGGTTTAAAACTTTAATGTCTACGATAGTAAAACATTAACAGTACTGTTTTGATCACATGACAGTTTGTAGAATATAAGGATATACATAAATTTACTTAGTTGATTGTTTAGTCTATAAAATGTTATCTTTTATATTTATTTAAAAATATTTTAAGTTTTTAAATACTGATTTTTAATACCTGTAATAGTTAAATGACATCAGTACTATTTTGAGCACATGTTATTGTAGAGTATAAATGGAATGAATAAATTTATTCAGTTGCTTTGTTCATCTTATAAAATGTAATAATTTTTATTTCATTTATAATGTTTCAATATTTTCAGGTGAAAACTAAGTTATCACCTTTTATCCACATTTTAAATTAAAAGGAATGTTTTAATTTAATTTTGAAAAGTTTTTAACAGTTGTTTAGTTGTTTGTTTTTGATGGATAATAGTTAATAGTTTACACTATTCATTAAATCATATCATTATATTAGCCATCGCTAAAACTATACTGAGTATAAGGAGAAAAATTTACAAAATAAAGATGGGAAATAAATAATTTAAAATTAATTTTGTCACAATTACATTGAGCTTAGGAAAAATATTCTGTCATAAATATAGGTCTTAAAATATACAAACCATATACTATATTTAAATGAAGAACACATGAGTACAATCTTCATTTAGAATGCCTCAAGTAATATTAACACACGAGAATGTATGTCCCTTCCATGCTGATTTTGCTAAAGGGTTTTAATCATACAGGATGCTGAATTGTTTCAAATGCTTTTTCTGTATCTATTGAAATGATTATGTGATTTTTGTTTTTAATTATGTTTATGTGTTGTATCATATTTATTGACTTACAAATGCAACAAAAACAATGGTAAATAGTTGGTACTTAATTAAACTAAAATGATTATGCACAGCTAAAGAAACAAGGAGCAGAATAAACAGACAACTCGCAGAGGGGGAGAAAATCTTCACAATCATTACTTCTGACAGTGGACTAATCCAGAATCTACAAGGAACTCAAACAAATTAGCAAGAAAAAAGTAAATGATCTCATCAAAAAATGGGCTAAGGACATGAATATACAGTCTCAAAAGGACATGTACAAATGGCCAAAAAACATATGAAAAAATGCTCAACATCACTAAAGATCAGGGAAATGCAAATCAAAACTACATTGTGATACCACCTTACTCCTGCAAGAATGGCCATAATAAAAAAATTAAAAAATAATAGATGTCAGAAGGGATACTATGAAAAGGAAACACTTTTACACTGCTGGTGGGAATTTAAACTAGTACAACTACTATGGAGAACAGTGTGGACATTTCTTAAAGAACTAAAAGTAGAGCTACTATTTGATCCAGCAATCTCAGTACTGGGTATTTACTCAGAGGAAAAGAAGTCGTTGTACAAAAAAGATACTTGCACACATGTTTTTAGCAGCACAATTAGCAATTGCAAAAATGTGAAACCAGTCCAAATGCTCATTGATCAATTAGTGGATAAAAAATTGTGAGATAGAGATATATCTCTATCTCTATCTATCTATCTATCTATCTATCTATCTATCTATCTATCTATACACACACACACATACACAATGGAATACTACTCAGCCATAACAAGGAATGAAATATTATCATTTGAAGCAACCTGGATGGAATTGGAGACCATTATTCTAAGTGAAGTAACTCATTAATGGGAAACCAATTATTGTATGTTCTCACTCACAAGTGGGAGTTAAGCTATGAGGATAAAAAGGGACAAAAATAATACAATGGACTTTGGGGACTTTGGAAAAAGGATGGGAGGTGGTGAGGGATAACAGACTACAAATTGGGTACAGTGTATACCACTCCGGTGATGGGTGCACCAAAATCTAACAAATCACCCTAAAGAGCTTACTCATTAACCAAACACCACCTGTTCCCCTAAAGCCTAGGAAAATAAAATAGAAGAATAAAAAGAAAAAATAAATAAATTAAAAATTTAAAAATGCACAAAGGACTTGAATAGACATTAATCCAAAGATTATATAAAAATAGCCAGCAAGCAATGATTGAGGAAATGCAAATTAAAATCACAAGGCAATAGCTATCATCTTATGCTCATTATGAAGACTACTTTCTAAAACAAAAAATGTTGACAAGGATATTCTGCACACAGTTGGTGGGCATGCTAAACGGTATGGCTACTATGGAAAACAGTATGGTGCTTCCTAAGAAAAAAACAAAAGCAATTTCAATTGCCATATGATCCAGCAATTCCACTTTTGTTATATATGGTTAAAAGGATTAAAAGCAGGATCTTGAAGAGATATTTACACACCAATATTTGTAGCAGCATTATTCACAAAAGTAAAGAAGTGAAAGCAACCAGTGTCCATGCATAGATGAATCGATTTAAAAATATTGCATACACATCCAATAGAATTTTGCTCAGCCTTAAAACAGGACATTCTGTCATATACTACAACATAGATTAACTTTGAGGCATTATGTGAAGTAAAATATAGTAGTTACAAAACTTACTGTATAATTCCAGTTACATGTAGCCTCTACAGTAATCAAATTCATAGATACAAAAAGTAGAATGTGGTTACCGGGAGCTGGAGGGAGAGGAAGAAAGGGAGTCGTTTAATGAGTATAGAGGTTCAGTTTTGCAAATCAGTTGGTTGCACAACAATGTGAATATGTTTAACACTACTGAATGGTATACTTGGAAATACTGAAGATTGTAAATTTGATATCACATGTTTTTCACCACAATGTAAAAATTATCATTGATATTACCATATTTTTTTTTAGCTATAATGGCATCATTTTTCTGAAATAAACTAATACATTTGACCATGCGTTCATTTCGAGAAAATTCAAATTTCCTAATGTTTCCTTGAGACAAACTGTTTCTTAATATTTTCCTCAGTTGTTAGATTTCAAATACTTTGGCTACCTAACAATAAAAGTCCATTCCATAGTTTTCATTGATTTTTTTAATCAAAGAAGTTTCTCTTGCCTCTTCTAGCTCCTACACTAGTCTTAGTACTCTTATTAAGCAATGCGTGTTTTCTGGGCACCAATGATAACTGTCTCAAGTGGGTGAATACAGAAGAAACAATAATTAAAATTACATTTGGCATCAGCATAAGTATTATGTTTTTATGGAGATACATACTTCTTTCAATTTGAAAAGTCAGATAATATAATTGCCTGTCTCTGTACCTACCTTGTTGACTTTCACCTTACATTTGATTTAAAATTTATTAAAAAATACACTGATAAATGCAAATTTTTGATCATTTATTAACCGTAATTAAAATTTACATGGATCTATTTATTAAGGACATTGTGTAATGTTTCCACTTTATGTTTTAAACAATTACAAACATGTAGCTTAAAATAATGTACAGATCAATGTAACAAGATTGAAAAATGGGTGATGAGAATATGAAGTCTTCCTTCTTTCTAGCAATAATCATAAACACTCTCACTTAATGGATCATACATTTTTCTTTTGATATTCTAAGTTTGTTTAAGAACAAAATGCTAAAGGAGTTCAACATGCAATGGATATATATAACATTCAGAATCACTAGCTTCCATGCTTACACTGAACTCAACATAAGGCAAAAGCCTCATAATTATACTGAATCTTTGGCTCAGTGTGTTAAAAAAGCAAAGCAACATGGTAAGCCTAATGAAAACAATCCTTTGTGTTTGCCAGTTTCAGATTGCCAGTATGGTTGTCATAAAATTCAACCATTATCTCTGATGAAATATGCAGCTTTGATTAGCAGGACAGTTTGTTTTCTGAATGCAAGATACAAGCATGAATCTGTTTCTCTAATCGTTCTCATAGCTTAGGAAAATGAGGCAGAAGTAGGTTTATTTTAATAAAGCATAATTCTGCTTCCCAGTGTGATCACATATGATTAGAAAAACAGTAAACCAATCAGATTCTGTCAGATGAAATATTCTGTCCTCTACTCTTGGCAATCTCTTGGATATTGCCATAGACTATAAAATGATTGAATGAGCTGTGGTCATGAAATTATCCATGTCACAAATACTGGTCTCTCCTTTCAACTGCTCAAGAAAAAACAAGCCTTTGGTAACTCTAGTTATTGTATGCTATAATACAAAACAAATTACCAATAACCATTCCCGAACTAACTAACATATGGCCAGACATTGTTCCTGTATAAGTTTAATGTTTTCTTGTTTCCTACTATTCTGTTTGATCTACTAACTCTTTCAACATCAATAGGTAATGCTACAGAGATCCTTGTTCTTGAAGAGTTTTTATCTCTGGAAGTTCTCATTCTTGCCACTCAGTATAAAAATAACCACTCCAGCAAGTAAAATCTTTCCAAGTAAAATATCAATAAGTCAAGGTTGCTTGATGACTACCACACAGGCACCTGCTCTCCCAATATTCAAGGAAGCCATCTGTTAAAAAAGATGAAACACAACTTAAGACAAGTTTTACTGTCATAGAAAAATATACAACTTATATTTTAAAGATTATATACAGGAAAATCATAAATAAATGTGCTCATTTTCCCATGTTAGCCAGAAGTAGTACAATAACAATGAAAACACTGAAAATGGCATTTTTTAAAAAAGCAATGATTTATATATTGAAAATTTTTAAGCCTACAATTTTAATGGAGTTTTTAAAAACAGTATTAAAATATTTAATGATTTTTATTGAAATTAACCTGCTATAGAAAAGTTTCCATCAAAGCTCTATTCTGGAGCTTGCACGGACACATTTGTGATAATATTTCATAGTGATAGCTTGGACTATATTTTAGATGAAATAGCTATTACACTTACTGCAATCATTTTGAAGTTATTTCCCCAGATATTGTATTGAATTAAATGTGTTATTCATTCATTTTAGACAGAGACATACAATGAAATAAATTCAATATTTTGCCATAAATAGGCTATAATTATAATTGCTACATGCTTATTAAAAATTTTCCATCTTATGACAATCACTGAAATGAGAACTGAGTATTTTTTTAATAACGCTGAATATGAAAATGGTTAGAAATATTAAAAGCAATAATTTTTACAGAGTTTGTAATGAAAATTTATTCTTTGGAGACAAGCCAACATTTTGATAATTTGAGCTTTTTGATATCAATAATTTTTATTACAGTTTTCTAAGAATATCAAGGTAGATTAGAAATTACATGATATTATTTCAGAGTGAAAAGTAAGTGTATAAAATGTAAGAAATAAAATAGCTGCAAACAAAGTAGCCTCAAATCACATACATTATCTTATTGATTGGAAAAGGACACATTCTTACACTCTAAATATAAAAATTACCTCCATTTTCTACCAGTTATTTTGAATGTATTTGTTGTTACCCATCATCCCACTGTAGGTTAAAAAAATCCACATGATATTTATTTTTTATTCTTTAATGGATTATTTTTAAAAGCTAATTTAATGTAACATCACTGGTCTTCCTCATAGAATTATTGCACAAAATGAGAGTTGGGAAGGAGCATGTGAATATATTTGTGATATATTTGTGTGAAGAATAGTTTTTATAGGTCATCACTGTTATCTTTGTAATCACATTTTGTACTGTTATGTCCATGAGAGAGATAGTAGTGAATACAGTATCAGGAGATAACATGTTAATCCCACAGCATCAATGTATGCAAAGCTAAGTTTACCTGACTCCAAAATGCATGCACTTTCCCTGGTCTTTCTTTTATTATCTAATGATTTTCATGGATTGTTTCACATCAGAGTCATTTAAGAAGCATTTACAAAATACAGTCATGCACTGTATAGCTGCATTTTCATCCTTGAGGTTCTGGTCATGGATGAACCACATATACAATGGTGGTGCCATAATATAATGGAGATGAAAAATTCCTATCATCTGGTAATGTCGTAATCCTCTTAACATCAAAGCACAACGCGTTACTCAAATGTTTCTGGTGACACTGGTGTAAACAAACCTGTTGTACTGCTTTTTTTTGAAAATAGAAAAAAGCTCATAGAATAAGGATATAAAGAAAATAATTTACAGCTGGACAATGTGTTTGTGCTTTAACGTAACTGTTACTATAAAGGAGTCAAAAAGTTTTTTAAAATTTAATTGTTTAAAAAGTTAAAAAAAGATACAGTAAGCTAAGGTTAATTTATTATTAAAGAAAGAAAAATATTTTAAAATAAGTTTAGTGTGGCCTAAGTGTAGAGTGTTTTTCAAGTCTACAGTAACATATAGTAATGTCCATGGCCCTCACATCCACTCATCACTCCGTCACTGACTCATGCAGGGCAGTTTCTAGTCCTGCAAGCTCCATTCAGGTTAAATGCCCTATACAGGTGTGTACCTCTTCTTATCTTTTGTACCACATTTCTATAGTAGCTTTGCTATGTTTAGATATGTTTAGATACACAAACACTATTCTGTTACAATTACCCAGAATACTCATTACGGTAACATACTACATAGCTTTGTAGCCTGGGAGCTATAGGCTATATCATACAGCCTCAGTGTGTAGAAGGCCATATCATCTGGGTTGGTCTAAGTATGCTCTGTAGTATGTGCACAATGATGAGATTTCCTAAGGATGGATTTCTCAGATTGTATTTCATTTTTAAGGAACGCATGACTGTATATGTGCACAAACCCTATCACTACATGGAAATTTAGGATTAATATTGGGTAATTGTATTTTTGGAAACTTTCCCAAAGGCTACCTGATGTCCATTCAATATTCAGTACTGTGTACTAGACTACATATAGAGTGAGTAACTTAACTTTATACCTTCATCTACATCTATACCTCTATCTTTATATATGCTTGTGTGTATGTGTGCATGTGAAAATGAATCCTTTCTGTTTTTCCAAAAACCAAAATGCGATATTCCCCTTGTGTTTCTTATGTCAGCAAATGACACCCATCTCCACCCAGTTGTTCAAGACAGAATCCTCGACCCTTCTTTTTACCTCACTCAACCCTAAATCTGAATCATCAAGCCCTCTAAATATATCTCCAACAAGTTTAATTCTATCCATTTCTTCAGTCTTCCACATAGCTCAGGTTACATAATGTAAACCATGTCTATCTCTCAAAACTTAATGATTCTCTTTCTTGCTCAGTGAGACATACCAAATATTCTTCCTCTGGCTCTTACAAATAATGTTCCTTAAGCCAAAGCATTCCTATATTTTCATCTAGTTAGCTATTACTCATTTGTCAGACCTCATTCCACATATTTCCTGAAAGAAGATTTCTCTGCCCAATGCACTTAAGTTCTATCAAAGTGCTATTCTCTTACCGAAGAATTAATCATGCTATTTTAAAGATTTGGTATTTTTCTATATAAGTATGTTTTAAATGTTTAAGAAAAGTTATCCTTCTTTCCTCTTGGTCCAGATTTATTTAATATATATTTTTAAAAATCTCCCCTTGTTCTCCCTCTAGGGGTTGTACCCTTCAGCATGAGTAGTATGATAACCTAAAAAGGTTGGCCACAGAACCAATGAAATAAAAGTAATGCTGAATGTAGATCTTTCACCAGGCTTCTCTGTAACAAATTTGGCAATATATCATTCTCAATATATCTTATATATCTATTGTGTACAAATAAATGAAATGCATACACAAAAAGTATACCTAGTTGCAACAATACTTCTCAATTTATTTGAGAAACATTCATACTACCTCCTACTCTGAGCCAGCAACTCTGCTAGTCTTTGGAGACCCCACAATAAAAGAAACATTGTCGTTGATTCCTTATAACCTGCAGATGAATGCAGTCTGATAGTGCTATCAGAATATACCAAGAGAATACATTAAAGGGCAGTTTTACTTAGGCAAGGGGAAATGGGTTAAAGTTCTTTTTTATGTCTTGAAGCACGTGCATCATTTTTTCAAATCAAACACAAAAAATAAGCCCAGTGTTAAATGACAAAAGTCAAATTTATTTAAAACATACATAGATACACACATGTATCTATACATATGGTATGTGTATACATTCTCTGTAAAACAAAGCAACAAAACTGGCAATCGATTCCTAATCTATTTCCAACTCAAGCTAACCTGAGTATTTTTCCAAATATCCACATATTTGGATATTTTAATATAGTTTGCTTATTTATTTTAACAATCAGCCTTTTGTGGGTGATTATCAACTTATATGGGATAATCAACTTATGCCACTTATAGGACATATAGAGTGAAAGTGACAGGAATTCAGCAAATATGGGAAACCTTTCAAGTAGGCTAGAATTCTGAAAATTTTTAAAGGGATTTTGTATGGGTCTGCTGCTCATCCCTCGAGAGCCTTAAAAATATAAATATTGAGAAGATATGGAAGCAAAATCTTAAAGTAATTTAATAGTTTTAAATTTAATGTTTATTATATTAAAGTAAAGTTGTTATAAAACATTTTAAATGCCACTTTGCTGTTTGTAAGATACTATATAATCCAAAAAAGTATAATAAAATACAGATGAAGGAAAATGATCTTTAGCAGTCTTTTACCTATTATTACTACATACATTGTTTTGATTTCAATTTTAGAGGAATGATAAGCATAATTACTCTTTATTAGAAATATGTATTCATATATTATATTACATCACTTATATAAACATAAGCTTCCTTTGTTTAATGTTCTGTTAAGTGGAACATTTAAAATACACACATTTAGCTAGTACAGTTCCTTAGTAAATCAACAATCATTAATTCATGCATGCAGGGTTTGCTTTGGAAACACTAGGGACTCAGAAAGGTACAGAGTCAAAATATATCCTTCAAAATTTTAGTGCAATAATGTGAAAAGCAATAATTGCTCACTTCTTTTTACATACAGTGCTCTTTGAATAAGAAATGCTTCTTCTTTAGCAATTAAAGTAAAATGTAGAAAATAACAAGACTTAGATCTCTTGATATTTTCCCTTCTTTTCTCTACTCCTCCTTTTTTCTTACTTGGCTACATGTACCTATTTTTGTTGAAGTCAAGAGTTTTCCTTTAGAGGATAATAAATTCACAATGCAGGTACCTTAGTCTAGCCATTAGGAATTTGGTTTTGTACTCTGAGGTTAGTCTGACTAAATATTGTTGCTGAACATGTACCATCAAAACTGGCAAAATCAAGGAAATTATGTTTCGTTAAAAGTAAGTATCTTTAAAACAAACGTACTTTAATCAGGTTTCAAATTCTTTAGATAAATTGTAGTCAATTTCTGTGACCAAAATCAGATCTTTCTACCCACTGAGGCAATATGAGGAGATGTGGTTATTATCCCGCTTCAATTAAATAAAGCTTTAGAGATGTACTGCACTCTTAGATGGAAACGATTTATTTGAACAGTATCTTACTTTTAGATTTCTGGTAAAAGTGAGAAATAATAGAAATATTGAGAGACTTGGAGAAGAATGAAAGTAAAGAGAAATCAAATATGTAAGGGCACAAGTCAGAATGTATCAATTTCCTCCATCATAAGCAAGGCCATAGTAGCTATGCAGCTAAGATGTTTTCCACTATAATTAGTTTGCCCTGGCCTCATCCTCCCATCACACTCACACACACCAACACACATCCTCTAGTTATGTGATTACAATGGGAGCTGTTTCATTCTAGCAAGATCCTGAGTCTCTAACTACAGTGTGTATGTAAGAGATAATGCCTCACCTAAGATAAGCCAGTCATTTTACTCCAACTTCCTGGACAAAATGATGGACAAGGAGTGAGCACTCATTACATGACAGGCTATGCAAAGCACTTTCTTGTTTATTCTTTTAATTGAACTGGGATTTTTAAAAAGTTATTTTCTGTTTATGGCTGCGGGGATTACTATTTGGACTTTCCAGCAGCACCACCAGGTGGAAAATTCTCTCTGCAACAGATAAAAATGGACCTAATAAACAGTAACAAAAATGAATGCCAAGAAGGTTGATTTCTGCAGCCTTTATATTGTTTCTAAAACCAAACATTCTAAAGTTAGGGTTTTGTGAATCAATATATTACACTTTTATTTTTTACTTCAGTAACTCAAATTCAGATTCTGTTTCTTGTTGTGGAAAATGGAAATCTCAATAAGCATGTATGTCATTTTTTAATAAATATTTTATTGGTATTGTAGTAATAAAAAGTACATAAGAATGTATAATTTAATGAACTTTTTACAAAATTAACACAGTGTTGGACAAAAGCAATCATTTTGGGTTTAGGATACTTTTACTAGATTACTGTTTGTATACCCCTCCTCCACAGAAAGAAAATGAAATAAATTCTTATCCTTGAAGTGAATTATGCTGATGACAATCTTACCTGTGTCCACTCATTAGTTTGTGGGTCATAGGATTCCATAGTGTTGAGGTATGTCTGTCCATCATAGCCACCAACAGCATATAATCTGTCACCAAGAAGACAGACCCCAACAGCATCTCTGGGCATACTCAAAGGAGCCACCATGGTCCACGTGTCTGTTTTGGGATCATATCTAAAATTCAATGACAATAGTGCATAACATATTCTAATCACATTCAACTGTTAATATAAAAATTTTACTTTTTGCAAAACCTGTCATGAAGAAGGAAACTTATGTTTTCTCTAAAGGCTCAAACATTTGAGCTTGTATTCTAGAATGAACATCCATTATGTCTAGCTTCCTAAATTTTAAGATATTTTAAAAATGCATCCAGACTCATAGATGAATGCAGATTCATTCAACAGAAATACATGTCATGATGTCTTTCTACAAAAAAGTGTCAGATATATAAATAACTATTATCCACAGTAGAATTAGGGTATATGAAACAGATGTTTGCAGACTGCTATGGTAATGAAGTAGAAGAAATGATTAAAAATCTGGGAGAATTATGGAATACTCGATAGATGAAGTTTCCTTTAAACCAGTTCTGAAAGTCTAGCCTAAATTTGCTAGAAAAAAAAAAAAAGGAAAATTTGTACAAAAATAACTGTAGTGTTTTGCTGTTGTTGTTATTGTTGTTGCATTGTTTTGTTTTGTTTTTCGTTTTAATGCATGGTCAGCTTTGAGGAAACAGGTAAGTAGCGTGACTATGTTCAAGAAAGACTGAGGAAATGGTGTGTCTCAAGATGTAAGTTTTGGTTAGCTTATGGGATGTTCGATTCCCTGGGTAAGAAGGTACTTTCAGTTTACTCAATCAAAAAGTAGCCTCTGAAAGTGGGGAAATAATTATAACATGAACACAACTGAGTTTAGTGACATTTATCAGGATTCACAGTGAGGGAGAGACTAGTAATTCAAGAGATCAAAGTCAGAAGACTGAATTTATTGTTATTAAATTCAAACAAAAATTATTTTCAATAAAATTTCATAACCATATAGCACATACAGTTATTTCACATTTTGAGTGGCAAAACCCTGAAGACTCCTTTAATGAATGTACTCTGAATGAATGAAGAAAATATACCTTTGCCTTTGGCCCACAATTGCAGGTTCAGATACAAAAACAGAAAGGGTGGTAAGAATCCAGAAGAATGAATATAAAATAAAACTGTGAAAAAGGATTTTCCAAAAAACACAACAAACAAATTCTTAGTTTGTTTTCCTGCTCCATTTTTTTCCACCCATTCAATTTTTAACTTGAACACTCCTAAAACAAATGAATAAACAAAAATACCTATGCCTTACTGAAAATAAAGAAGTTTGTTACAGAAGATGTGGAATTTCTGTTTCACAGAGAATATTCATATTTCCCACGATGTTATGTGAATTTGCACACCGTGGTTGGGGAGTTTGTGCACTGCCAAGATGATGTGTAAAGTGAGATGTTGGTTGAATGCTAGAAAATCAGGATCACCTTGAAGCATAGGCTGCCCGGCACGTAAAAATTTAATTTTTAGTGCTGTAGTTAATAAAAACAAAACATCACAGATAGATGCAGACGTATATAGACACACACACCAACAGAAATACATAATCTGTGCCATCAAAATCTCCTTTAAAAATATTTAAACAATGTCCACAAATAGTTTTAAATATGCAAAGATTTTTAAATATGAGAAAATAAAAGATACCACAATGGAGAAAATAGTTCAATCCAGAATGTGGAATATTTTATAAAGTAACTGACTGAATATTTAATAAATCAATGGCAAAAGATAATGAGTAAATAATTAGGAAGAAGTAACTGTTTTAAGTTAAATGTGAATTAGAAATATAACAAAATATAGTGAGTAACCTTTACCTGGATCCTAATTCAAACATACCAACTGTTAAAAAATGTTTGAGACATTTTTGAATATCAATATAACCTAGGCATTACCTTTAAATAAGCAACTATTGAAGTTTTTATTAGCAGAATAATAACTTTGGGGTTACATTAACAAATAAAGTCCTTATTACCTTTGTTTGCTTCTGGAATAATTCAATAACGTTTTGGGTTGAAAATATGTTCAGAAATTTCTCTACAAAACTTTAGAGAAAAAAGGAGGGACACAGGACAGAAAAATGGATGAAACAATAAGAACAAATTTATGATAGTTGTTGAAGCAGGAAAATAAGTATAGGGGAGTTAACTGTATCATTTGCTTTTTGTTTGTCAGAAAATTTTTCTAGTACAAATAACTTTAAAGTGAATAGTTTACATAGAATACAGTCTGGATTTTGTCACCATCATGTCACACGAGCAGTTTTTCTGAAGTCATATTATCCTCATTTAATTATTATTCAGCTCTATAGAATTATGTCAAATATTGTCTGCAAGCAGACTTTATCATGTTGCAAATTATATATATATATATATGTATATATGTATTTATTTAATAGGTCATGGGAACTGAGAGAATAGCAAACGTTAGTGTGCTAAGCAATAATAAACTAATTTCCAGAGGTTTAGTTCTTCACGTAAAACTCAAATGTTGGAAGGGAAATTTAAAAAATACTAATTTGTCCTACATTTTGATACATATTTTAAAAATACTAACCTGCAATCAGAAATATATAAATATATATTTTAAATTTTCTAAAAAGTAATTTTATAATTTTAATGCTTTTTTTGGAAAATACAAATCTTTGAATTAGATGTGTCTGTTTTCAGTAGTAGGTAACATATCTGAAATCTGTAATAACTGTCTTATCTGGTAATGATAATAATATTTAAATTTATATTTTACCAGTAAAACCAAACCAAAACAAAATCTGAGTCATCTGACATAGACACACTCTCCCAGTTATTTAGGAAGAGATCACACAAATTTAAAATCTCCCAGTTGCCATTGTTCTTGTTCTCAGAATGATAACCTTAAATAGATTTTTCTATATTCAGGAACTCTGGGATTCACCTCTCAGCCTGGCACATACAAAGTTATTATCACGAAAATGAAATAAACAATCTATAGATGTATAAGCATTGCCCAAACAATTACTAATAGTGAACTCTGTCATTTTCAAGTCATGTTTCTGAAAACCTTGAATTCCAAGCAGCCTTTTTTTGCCTCTAGTTGCCAGCTTTTTTCTTTTGTCTTTTCTTTTTTATAATAAGGTGGTGGGTGTGGGGTTTTACTGTATTTGGGCTGTCTGCCTTTCCTGCATCTTACCTTGGCCTTCCTGGTCAGAGTGTGAGCTCCGTATCAGAGACTCTATTAAAGTTTATAGCCTTCAAGCAAAAGAAGTGCCAGTATATAGTAGTTAAAATTAACTACAAGATGAAAACTTGTTAAAGGCATATGATAGTCACAGAACAAAAGTTCATTTCTCTTTGTAAAACCAAATTGAATTTTTTAAGAAACCATTAAATTTTCAACCATTAGTGTCATTTTCATACTTTAAGGATAATAATTGGCCTTAACATTTCTGAGGAAAATTGTTTTAAATATAAACACATTACTTTGTTAACAAATAGAATTGAGAATGCTTCTTTTCCCAAGTTTGTACAGGAGATATTTAGATAGAGAGCAAATTAAACAATAAAGAAGTGATTTATAGTCCAGCAGGTCTGCCTGTAAAACAAACAAACAAAATCAAATTAAAAACCAAAGAAACAAAAAAATAAATAAAGATCCATGCTGTGAGAATGGATAGCCTGCTTCAAAAGAGTGGCACATAGATTTCAAGTATATTAACCACAAAATCTCTGTATTAATTAACTTTAAGAAATCAGATGTGAATTGAGCAATCGAGAGTGACAACAGTGTTGGCTGAAAATAAATACTTTTATTTTTTCCTGTAAAGAAAACCAACATTTACCAGATTTCATGACATTAACAAAGGAAATGTTCCTGGACTTTTAAAACTGTTTATTTTCTAGAAATATAAAACAATTAATTTCAATACAAATTATTTGTTTATAACTGCATAACAGTAATAACGTTCCTAATACACATTTTCATTCAGATGTTTTCGTATGTATGCATTTCTAATGGATATTAGCAATGGGATTTCTGGGTCAAAGACAGTGTATACTTTGAAATGTGGTAAATGTTGACAACTGGTATTACAAAGAGGCTGTGTTAATTTACACTCCACTCCTACCATCACTGTAACGAGCGTGTGTCAGTTGTTCTACATTCTCTCCAACATGCAGTATTATGTGTATTATGTGTTTTTTCATTTTAGACTTTCCAGTGGGTAGGTGATGGTATAATATTGTAATTTTAATTTGCATTTCCCTGATAACTAATGCCATCCAATCTTTTTTTTTCCCCCCAGTAGTCATTGCCTATTTGGATATCACCTCTTGAAGAGTTCTTGTTCAAACCTTCTGCCTAGCTTTTCTGTTCTTTTAAAAATGATATCTGGAATTTACCTATATATTGGAAACAATGCTTTTGTTGGTTATATGCATTGCAAATATTTTCCCCACTTTCCAACAACTTTTTACCCTCTTAATGGTATCTTCTGAAGACATTTTACTGTCATATTTTCTTTATAGATGATCCTATGTAGGTCTAGGTTAAGAAATCTTTCACACCTCATTTGTTTTTGAAGGTGATCTCCTATGTTGTATTCTAACAGCTTTATTGTTTTATGGGTCATATTTAAATCTAAAATCCAGCATGAGTTGATATTTAATGTAATATGTAATAGAGGATAAGACTACGATTTTCCACATGAGATATCCAAATCACCCAGCCACATCTGTCATACTGGCGGGCCTTTCCTTACTGCTCTTTGGTTTCTCCTTTGCCATAATCAAGATTCTCTACATGTGTGATTGTGTTTCTGAACACAAATCTATTCCATTTGTCTACTTATTTATACTGTATTGTTACTACAATGTCTAGTTAAAATAATTTAATAAGAGGCTTTTATATACAGTTTTTCAAGGTTGTCTTGGAACTTAGGATGCTTTTCACCTTTATTTAAATTTTAGGATCATGTTTCCAATGTACACACAGCCACAATGAAACTACACGAAAAAATTGTAATTTAAAAAGACTGCATTAAATTTATAAATTTTGTTTGCTCATTTTTTGTTTTTGTTTTTGTTTTTGTTTTTGGGAGGGGTTTGGGGTTTGTGTGATTGCTTGTTTTTGAGACAAGGCCTCAGTCTGTCACCCAGACAGTGGTGAAATCTCGGCTTACCGCAACCTCCAGCTCTAGTGCTTGAGCAAACCTTCCACCTTAACCTCCAGAGTAGCTGGTACAAGCATGTGCCACCATGCCTGGCTAACTTTTTATTTTTATTATTATTGTTTTCAAGTTTTAGTGAGATGAGATCTCACTATGTCACCCAGTCTGCTCACAAACTACTGGGCTCAAGTGATCCACCTTCCTTGGCCTCCCAAAGAGCTGGAATTAAAGGCATAAGCCATTATGCCCAGCCCAATTAATTTTATATATTGACTGAGTATATAGCAATCTTATTATTTCAATCTAACAGTTTCTAGTTTGATTCATATGAAATTATTAGATATTTATCACATAATCTTGAATAATGGCATTTTTATTTATTCCTTTCCAATTGGTGGCAATTTGCTTTCTTTCTATTGCCTAACATGGCTAGTTGTTCTGTTAACATGTCTAATAAAAATGGTATTAGCAGTCATGTTTTTCTTCTCATTCTAATGAAAAACACAAAACATTTCCATATTTGACTATGAATATTTTGTAGATTCTTATTATCAAATTAACAACATCAGTTTATTTTTCAAGTTTGGGGAGCATTTTTATAATGGATATTGACTTTTATCATCTATTCACTTATTCAGACATTCATTTAATTGTCATTGTATTTAGTTACATTATTACTCTATTCAATATTAAACCAAATGTGCCTTTCTGTGATAAACTCACATTGGATTTATGTACATGCTTTATCAAACTGATTCTGTCCTAAGAGAATTCTAAGAATTAAAGTTTTAGGGTAGATCCTAATATATTTGAAATGAAAATAATTTTCATATTTTGGTTTATAACACATAACTTTCTAAAAGCATATAAATAATGGTAGTGGGATAATGGTTACCCTTATAGACAATATTTGTTGGTACACATGATTTTCTACCAAATTCTACGATATTCTGGGTCATAAAGTAAACCTCAGATGATTATAATACCTTGAAGTGGTTTTTAATTCACTGTTAATTTTAACCCCAAGACAGAGGAGAAAGCAGTCAGCACAATGTTAGAAAAAATCTCCTCAATATATTCAGTGTGTTTCAGGCTCTTATGCCGATGATGTGCTTAATGTCCACTTTAAATGGGTAGTCTTTTTTGATGTACTTATTGATATTCTCCTAACTTTTTAAACCCCCTTCTTAAAAACATAATGGGCATAGAATGATTCAGAAAGGAAGACGGAAGAAAATAAATTTCTGCTTCTCTTCTCAATATCTGTTGTTCA
The DNA here is from genome assembly GCF_024542745.1 of Macaca thibetana thibetana. NCBI lineage: Eukaryota > Metazoa > Chordata > Mammalia > Primates > Cercopithecidae > Macaca > Macaca thibetana. Next base: position 49,506,740 of record NC_065594.1, read on the forward strand.
TTTTCAATGCCAAAAAAACTTTAAAGTTAATTTGATTTCAATTTCTGTATAATGATGAATGAAAAATTCTATTTTGACTTATGTCATATTTTATTACATCCATTTTTCAAGGTTGAGGAGAGGAGAAATGAGTTGTTGACAGAACAAAAAGAAAATAAGGAAAAGCTAAACAGCTCTTTGACTCCTCTCAGATGCAGTTGTCACAATACACCTTTAAAAATTATTTTAACTATTCTCAGTCAGCAGAACATGGATTATACCCAGGAAATCTGAATGCCAGTTTAAACAAACTTTAAAAATTGGATATCTCTTAACAGTTCAAAACTAAAAAGCAACGGATTATTTATATAATCACTTCCTCTACTAGTACGACAGAAAACCATAATTAGCACTATAAAGCCAAATTACTTTTATTTTATTTTATTTATATATTTTTTGAGACAGGGTCTCACTCTGTCACCCAGGCCGGAGTGCAGTGGCAAATGATGGCTTACTGCAGTCTTAACTTCCCCAGGCTCAAGTGATCCTCCCACCTCAGCCTCCCAAGTAGCTGGGGCCCCAGGCATGTGCCATCACACCTGACTAATTCTTGTATTATTAGTACAGATGAGATTTTGCCATGTTGTCCAGACTGATCTCAAACTCCTGAGCTCAAGCAATCCACCTTTCTTGTCCTCCAAAGATGCCAGGATTACAGGCGTGAGCCACTGGACCTGGCCGATATCCTTCTATCTGTATAGATTAACATATGTTTCATTTATTCGTCCATATTTGTATTTCCACATAATCCTTCATCCTCAAAATATGCAGATAAATTATTATGATGCCAGAATTATTCTGGGCAGCATATCTAAGGACAGCAGGTTATTCTGTCACCTCCTTTCTGTGTCGCTCCTCATAAGCCATTGAGGGAAATAGCAAATCACAGAATTAAATTGGTATAGCTATTGTATCAGCTAACGTTGCTGCATCTACTTATAAAGCAGGGCTCCTAAATACTTAGGTTAGCATAGAATCCTTGATATGGTTAGGCTTTGTGTCCCCACCCAAATTTAATTTTGAATTGTAATCCCCAGATGTTGAGGGAGAAACTTGGCGGAAGGTGACTGGATAATTGGGGTGATTTCCCCCACGCTATTCTTGTGACAGTGAGTAAGTTTCCATGAGATCTGGTGGTTTCACAAGTGTTTGGAAAGTTCCTCCCTCGCTCGCTCTCTCTCGTCTGCTGCCATGTAAGACATGCGCGCTTCCCCTTCTCCATGATGGTAAGTTTCCTGAGGCTTCATCAGCTATGTGGAGCTATGAGTCAATTATACCTCTTTTCTTTATAAATGCCCCAGTCTAAGGTAGTTTTTTTTTTTTTTTTTTTTTTTTTTTTTTTTTTTTTTTTTTTAAAAGGGAGTCTCGCTCTGTCGCCCAAGATGGAGTGCAGTGGCGCGATCTCGGCGCACTCTAAGACAGTTCTTAACAGCAGTGTGAAAATGGACTAATATAATCCTTATATTAACATAGTCTATCCAAAATTTGAGCATAATTTGCTAGCCAATAGCAAATATTATGAATGCATAGTAACAGAAAAACAATGGCAACAAACTAGCTAGTCCTTTCTCCCTGCACTCATGCAGCTGACTCCAGCAATAGTATCTTGAATGAGAAAGGGTTTGGGGGAGGAAAGGGAAGGGGGAAGGGGAGAAGCAGCACATCACAATAATATATCAAAATTGTTAATAGTGTTTAGATAAGGTATAAGGATATACTTTTAAATCAGTATTTGAACAATTGCTTAGCTTTTCAGGCCCTATCTATCTCAACAATTTTCTGCTTAAAGTATATGGAAATAATACTTCGCCAAGATGATGCAAATGCAAATGTGGATTTGCAATACCAAACAAACATCTACCAAATTTTACAATATTCTCGGTCATAAAGTAAACCTCAAATGATTACATTTGCCTCTCCATGAGTCCATCTCAACATTCACCCATTCTTCTGCTCTATCAATCTATCCATTTATCTTCTACAATTTCTCTGTCAATTCATTTGTCTGTATAACATCCTATTTACAGTTTATCTCAAGAAAGTTTTCCTTGTGGGAATATTGAGGTTCATTTTTCTTAGTGTCTGATTGATTCAATACATTCTTGTTATGTGCCTATTCTGTGCCAGAAATTGTACGAAGCACAATAATATAGAGCTGGGTGGAAAGCTATCTTGGGCAGTTTCAGCCGATGGCACCTAGTTTAATTTAAAAAACTGATGTAAAAAGAATTTTAATTATAATGTTAATAATTAGTACCAAGAAATAAATCTCAATTTTTCTTCTTGGTCAAATTTGCATTATGAAATGATCCCTCTGGCAACTATAAGAAGAATGAATTGGAAGATGCAGAAGTGGGTATTACAAAGTCTGGCATAGAAGGTTCCTATTATCTTGACACCCTTCTTTCACCCGCCCTCATTACCGGGATGCAGATGTGAGGGCAAAGGTGGTTCTGATCTATTATTACTCAGCAGCGGGACTGATGCCTTTGAGCATATTTTCTTATCTGTTGCCTAGATTCCAGTTTCATTTGGTATCTTAAAGGTTTATTTATTTATTTGTCTCTTTCTTCTAATACTGTAAGCTCTGTATAGCATAGTGCAAAATACACGAAAAACAATAGTTGTTGACTAAATAGATAAATGAATGAATGTTGTTTGCCTAATAGATCACATCTTCTGGACCTCACTTCTCCTGAAACTCAATGCACATTTTGGACACTGATTTTGTCCACCAGGTTGCTCTTACTAGGGTGAGGTTTGGTCACAAAATTAGTTTTCATCTGTTCCATAAACTAGTCTAGGGTCCTCATTCTCATTCAGTCCCTGCCTTCTACCTTCTCTGATTTGAGGTGCCAGTATTATTTGTGCTTACAATACCTGAGTGCAAACAATTTTTGATAAGCATTATAAAACTGGACTTAACACCGCCATTATATAATAGTCTACATTTCTATAAAAAATCATTGTGCTATAATAAAATGTGATCTATCCATCTCTCTACAAAACATAGCATTGTACACTATTCTTGCTATTTCTAATGATGTTGGCCTATGATTATGTACTAAAAAACATTTTTACATTCTATGTGCAAAGTGATTTCACAGAGGCACAGTTGCATATCTTGATTTATTGAGGAGTTACATGTGAAATCATCAGCATAGAAAATATGTTATAAAAAGTGCAAAAGTGCTATTAATCTGATGGGTAGTATGAGCTAGGATAAGAATCATGATAATGCTGTGTGCTTCTGCATTACTTAAGCTGCTCATATCCACTGCACTCCTATAACTCAAAATAGCCATGCTTATTTAAATCTAATTTTCCAACAAAAATATATTCCTAAACTGAATTATTTATGCCTCTGTTCACAAACAACATTTCAATACATTATACAGTCGGGTTGGATGAGAATATTGGGATGAAATATTTCATTAGCAGAATTTATATAAGATATTCAAGGTAAAAGTAGGAGGCTCATCATATTCATCTCTTCGTTTATGCAGGAATTTAGCAGAGAAAATGTAAGTGGATTAGTTGTCAGTCTATTAGCAGCATTTTAAAAAATAAATGATTGCACATTTGTGTGTATAAAAGTATAAACCTATTTATTAGGACACTGGCCACTGTCTTCATCGTAACACCTGTAGTTCCTGATTTCAGTGGACTAGAAAATATTAAAGTGAAAATGCAGTGAACTTAATGCCTTTCTCGATGGGTATACAGCCATAAAGCTACAGTCCATTTCACAGAGTAGGAATATTGGTAAACATTGTTTCTGCATTTTATCTAATTTGAACACAGCCTGCTTACCAAAAACCATCTCTTGCCAATGGACTTATCCTCAGTAAAAATAATTACACATCCTTAGAAAAAATTGTCATAAGTGGGAAAGAATATCCTTTTTCGATTATCTATACCACTTACAGGCATCAGGATACAGGCTGTGTTTTCCTAATATAAAAAGGAAAATGTTTCTGCTCTCGGAGCTATCCACCAAACATCTCACTTTTCTCCCAGATACAAGTTGGGGTATTGGTCTCACACTCCCATGAAGTTTTCTGTGGCCATGTTATTGGTTTGTCATTGTAGTACAAACAAAAGAGAATTCTATTACTTGCAGGTGAAATCTTTAAGGACCAGTGAACAATTTACTACTCTCTGGCTTTTTCCTTTTGACATAGAGACCAGCAATGACCAATATTCTAGGTTATGTGTCAGTCTGAGTACCAGAGTGGTAATATCATGGATATGTAGCATGAATGAGGAAAAAAAGCATCATGGTATTAAACCACTGAGAGTTTTAAAGTTATTTGTTACAGTAGAGTTACTTATCTTATACCAGTTGATAAACCAATTGACCTAAATATTCCTTATCCTCGTTTCTCCATGGATCACTATGGATCCTATGTAATAGGAAATATTACCATGCATCTTACTAAGGATTGTTCAGTCCTTACTGCATACCATATAATACTTCTAAGCAACGCACAGCCAAAAGAGAACTCAGTGATAGCTGTGCCAGAAGTCTCTGCATTGTATTCCTACCTGAAGCCAAGGTGTTATCCCACTCTAGCTTCTGTGCACCTGGTCAATTTTAGAAAGAGTTATAAGAGAACCTATGTTTCCTTCATATACCAAGATTATTAAAAATATAGCTCCAATCAGTCTGTCTTATGTTAAAAAGGATTTGTCATAAAATAAGAACTTAATAATTCACCTTTGAGAGTTTGAAAGGGTAGTAAAACAAACTTGAACAGAAGAATAGAACACAGAAGCAAAATATCCAATATTTTTAAAAGCATTAACAAATATTCACATTTCATAAATCACTCAAAACTTCTTTTTAATGTATGTTTTGAAAGTATATCAAGAAGAAATTTAAAGATTATTTAAGGACTTGCGAAAAAACATTGTGGAAATTTAAATAAATATTAGTTGAAGGGAGGAAGCCAGGAATACAAGAATAAGAAAATAAAAGAAAGTACGTGTGTGTGTGTGTGAGAGAGAGAGAGAGAGAGAAAGAGAGAGAGAGAGAGAGAGAGAGAAAGGAGTTAAAAAATGTATCTCTAGGTGTTGAATTTAACTTTCCTAAATAATGCAATTTTTCCAAACACTTGAATCAGGCATCAATGTGATTTGCACTGTCTCTTTCACTATAAAAGTGTCCTTGGGGTCTCACCTTTCTACATAATCCAGTAGCCGGGAACAGTGATTTGAAGCAGGAGCATCATGACCTCCTACTGCATAAAGAAAACCGTCACATGTGGCCACTCCGACACCCCCTCTCCTCTTACACATGGGAGCACACATGTTCCACTTATTTGTATGAGGATCATAATATTCCATTGAACTCAAACAGGAACTTCCATCACGACCTCCAACTGAATACAGCCTAAAACACAATTGGAAAAACGTGATTTAATATCATAGTCTGGATGACAAAATAGAGAAAATAAAAGGTCTTTTAAAATAAATGTTCATAGTATGAGACTCAAATGTGTTGGAAATATATTACTTTGCAGGGAGATTTTGTTAAAGATACCCAATAAATGATCATATATACTAGAAATTTCTATTTTTGTATAGAAATTGAAGTATACTAGATGTAATTAAAACAACTATAATTTTAACCTCTATTTCTAGAAAGTTGGATAGATTTAAATTGCATACTGCAGAAATAAGTAATATTAGTATATTAGTTTAATAAATATTAAGAAATGGCTATTAAAATACAGAATAAAATGTAAGACAATGAACATAAACAGGAGAAAGGCATTATCCTACTTGTTGATAAGCAAGTGATTTGGCAGTATGTAACACATGCCTGCGCCTTGTTTTCCAACCTCACAGTTTAGAACAATGAATAAATGTAATAAACTAAAAGTATTATCTTACCAACAACTTTCTTAATCAGTGACTATACTAGAGCTAAAGACAAGACTTTACAGGAAAAAGAATGCAACAATGTTAGTATGATTGAAATTGCTGAAGGTTACTTGATACACTTATCTTGCTACAATTATTTTATTAATAAGAAGTATGATAGAAAACACCCCAAAATAAGTTATACATCATAAATGGTACTAACATAATTTGAATGCATTGTCTAATCCTAATAAAATAGTTCTTCCCCATTTAATCATAGTCATTATTTTATCACAGTAAGGTACCGTGTTGCATTTATTTACTTATCCATTTGCTCACTACCTATTTTTGAATGTTTAGTGTGTGCCACACATTGTTAAAACTTTTATTGATATGTCCATGAACAAAACAGGAAAAAAAAATCCATGCACTCAATTGTAGGGAAGCAGGGATAGACATAATATACAAAGTAAACATAAATATCATTTACTACTGGGGAAGGTGCAAAGTGCAATGGACATAGAGTCCAGAAGCAGGATCAGTAATGCAACTGGTGAGGGTGGAGATTGTGAATACAATTTAAATAAGTAACCAGAAAAGTTCTCACTGAAACCTTTTGCAAAAACTTGGAAGATAGTGGTAGTGATTGAAGGTGACTTCAGGAATATGTGGGGAAGGAAGTTTTAAGGATGACAAAATAGTGAGTGAAAAATTTCAGAAACAGGAAGGAAGCCAGAGTGGCTGGGACAGAGACTGATATGAGAGTGGTAGTTCAGGGTGAATGGCAGCTTACAAGCTGCATGTAGACTTTTCTCCTGAGTACAACAGGAAGCCATTGTGGTTTTTGAATAGAGGGAGGATATGATTTGTTTGTGTTTTAATGAGATTAGATGTGTGAAAGGAAAATAAATCCTGGGACTCTCAAATCACTAAAGCCAAAGGGAAAACTCAAGCTTGGAACTGCTTAGCACAAACCTGCCTCCCATTCTATTCCTAGAAAAGATAGCTACTAAGATTAAAAAAAAAAAAAAAAAAAAAAAAAAAAAAAAAAAAAAAAAAAGCTCTGTACCTTCCTCACAAGAAATTTCCTTGTGGACAAAGGGCAGACATAATTCAAAGCCATCCCTCTGCTCACAGAGATAAGTGAATATCTGAGTGTCTCCTTTGGAAAGGCTAGTCAGAAAATCAAAAGGATGGAACTACTTGTCTCTTACCTATCTATGACCTGGAAGCCCCTCCCCCACATTTCGATTTGTCCCACTTTTCTGGATGGAACACATATTGATCGATTGATGTCTCATATCTCCCTAAAATGTATAAAATCAAGCTGTGCCCCAACCACCTGTGGCACAGGTTGTCAGGTCTCCCGAAGCTGTGTAATGGCCACGAGCCCTTAACTTTGGCAAAATAAACTTCCTAAATGGACTGAGACCTGTCTCAGATATTTGGGGTTTGCAGATGAAGTGTTTTCTTTACTATGGACAATATATCCAACATAATATGTTTATAAGTAGACTTAAATCTATAATACTCAATTTCTAAATAAATGCATAGGAAGGCAGTATTACTTAGCATATAAATCAATCGAGAAGTAGATTTAAAAATTCCTGCTCTAATACTATATAATAACTCTAAAATATGATATGCAAAATTATTTTAAATCCTAGGAATTTTTTTTAAAGCTGTTTGTGTTTTTCGTAATGACTGCCATAGTAAAATATATCTAATTGCCCAAGTGTTCCCTTTATGTGTGTAATACCTCTTTGCTTGATTACTCACAAGTAGTCTGCTAGCTCTCAATCTTGTAGTATGCTAAAATTAACCAATAGGAACATTAAAAAAAAAAAAAGCAAGTATTGAACAATTTAGCTTGCAAAAACACCCAAAAGTGAACTAATTATTCACTTATAAGTTTTTAATCATCCTAAACACCTTATGAAATCTGAACCTCACTTATTTCTGTTTCATTTAAATTGATGATTTAACACAAAAGAAGTATGGAGTAACCCTAAGATATTAAAATATAACTAAATGTATTTTGCGAGGACTTTACTTATGGGCATCTTTCTGTGAGATACCTAGCATAGCCCTCATATATAGTTCATAAATAAACACGATATGAACTTCTTATATTCTATTGTTTTAAAGGAAATGTTTACTTCAAGCTGCTTTATTTATTCATAAACATTACTCTGATAAATTATACTATTGAGTCATTTGAACCAAATGTTGATAATAATGAAATAGTTCTAGGCCATAATAGATCACAGTTTTCTGTTTCTGAAATTGTTTCAAAAATTATGTAAATATATACCTGAATTTACCTTAAAAAGTAGTGATGACATACAAACCATCGAAACTAAATCATGAAGAAATATGAACTCTGAACAGACCTATATCTGTCTAATCTAGTATCAAACTACATATAGGTCTGTTCAGATTTTGGATATTGAATCAGTAATCAAACTTCCCAACAAAGAAAAGTCCAGGAGCAGACAGATATGTGAAAAAATTCTCCACAGCACTAACCATCACAGAAATACAAATCAAAACCACAATGAGATATCACCTCACTCTAGTGGGAACAGCTATTATCAAAAAAACAAAAAAGTAATAAATGCTGATGAGGATGTGAAAAAGGGGAAACTCTTATACATTGTTTATGGCAATGTAAATTAGTAAAACCATTACAAAAAAGAGTATGGTAATCCATCAAAAAATTACAAGTAGATTCACCATACGATCCAGAAATCTCATTACTTGGTATATATTCAAAGGAAATGAAACCAGTATATAAAAGGGACAGCTGCACTTCCATGTTTATTGCAGCACTATTCACAATAGCCAAATTATAGAGTCAACTAAATGCTCAACAATCGATAAATGGATAATGGAAATGTGCTCCATTTGTTGGAACACAATGGAATACTATTCAGCCATAAAAAGAATAAAATCCTATTATTTTCAATAACATGGATGAGCCTGAAGGACATTACATTAAGCAAAATAAGCCAGGCACCAAAAGACAAATACCACATTATCTCACTCACATGTGTACTCTAAAAAAAAAATGTCTCATAGAATTTGAGAGTAAAATGGTGGTTATCAGAGACTGGAGACAACAAGTGGGGAGGGGTAGATGGAGAGAGGTTGGTCAATGGGTACAATTTTGCAGTTAGGAGAAATAACTTTTGATATTCTATTGCACATTAGAGTGACCACAACTAACAATAATGCATTGCATAGTTTGAATAGCTAGAAGAGAGGATTCAAATGTTCTCACAACAAAGTAATAATAAATGTTTAAGGTGATGAATATACTAATTACCTAATTTGTTCATTGCACAATATATACAAGCATCAAAACATAGCATTATAATCCATGAATATGTATAATTATTATGTGTCAAAAACAAAAACAGAAAGTAAGCCCAGGATCAAATGACTTTACTGGCACATTCTCGCTGAGCAGTTCGAATATATGCTATAATATACATACATGTCTTCATGAACAATTATCAGGTCAAACACATTGGTTCACACTTACAATCCCAGCACTTTGGGAGGCCAAGGTGGAAGGATGACTTTAACCCAGAAGTTCAAGACCAGCCTGAGTAACATGGCAAAACCCCATCTCTAAAAAAGTTACAAAAATTAGCTGGGCATGTTAGCACATGCCTGTAGTCCCAGCTACTCAGAGGCTGAGGCAGGAGGAACACTTGAACCCTTTGAGCTTGAATCCAGCTCAAAGCTACAGTGAGCTGGAATCATGTCACTGCACTCCAGCATGGGCGACCGAGCAAGGCCCTGTCTCAAAACACAAAAACAAAAACAATCATCAAAGGTAATCTTCTTAGATCTCCCCCTCACCATCTATTTACTCATAGTTTAGACTGATTCCTTGCTTCTTTCATTGAAATGACAAATTAGATGTTGAGAATTTGAAGAGCAGAGAAGAATCTGATGACGGAAGTCAATGCGCTGGCAGCACAGAAAGTGACAGCTGACAGTTTCGCAGCCAGAAAGGCAATGTGACATTTCCACTTTGAGTTGAAAAATGGGTAAAAATTTGTAAGATGAAAAAACAGGGGGAAGCTTTACATACAAGGAAAGCATTACATGTAAAGACCAGGGGCATGAAAGGTCATAGCAGTTGATAAATAAAGAGTGACAGGTACGTCATATTGATGGAAGGGATGGCAGTAAAGGAGGGGATGAAAGATATGTAGCTTGTAGGATGAGAAGGTTAGATTGAGAATGAAGGGAGTTGCATGATATGCTATGAAGTTAAGGCTTCATTACAAGGCAGTGAGTTAAGGACAGAAAAATAACATTCTTCAAAACCATCAGCTTCATAGTTCCATTGCTGTAAATATTGACCAGTATATCCTTACGTGCCAGGATTTGACAGGAGATCCAGAAATATTTTTGACTAAGTGCACTCTTCTAGGTTCTTGCTGAAAATTGCAAGAATCTGAGACTTCCCTGCTATTTCGCCTATTTATGTGTTTACTGGCATACAGATAAGTTTTAACTAATGTTCAGCCACAGGTTTCAAAGTCTTGAGGCCTAGTTAGCAGGTGCTCATCTAAGTTAGTGCCATATATTTTATATTCTATTACATACAATACAGCAGCTCAAGAAAACAAATCCTGTATTGATTAGGATATGTGTCTGAATGTGTGTAAACAGGATTTTACAGGTGATGAGATCCAGGCTGCATTGCTAGAGTATGAGCATTGTCAAGAACTGTGAAGAATCTGAAATTCTACCCTACTTCCAAGCTAACAAATTAGCCTGCTCCAGTTTCATGGATGCTGGCAGAAGAAACAAGATTCATGGGGGAGAGAGAAGTGACTTTGCTACTGACAATACAGTAGGCAGCATAAATTTCATGTTTACATCTGCACTCCTTGTTTCCCCCAAGCCTCACCAGCATGATTCGGAGACACTCACGTGAATGCTGCACATGTGGTGGGTTTGTTTCACCTCTAAGGGATCTCCGAGTTTTGGAAACTCTAATCCTTTAAAGGGGCTGCCAGAAAACCTGCCCAACCTTTTCCCTGAAGGGAGACATTATCTTTATGATTCTGGCCAAGGAACAATTCTCTACTCTCTGACCGAAAGGAATTCACTATCTTTATCTTCCAACTCTTTGATCTACAAATATCCTGAAAATATGTTATGAAAAACAGTCACCAGTAATTATTGTTTGGAAAATGTGCAGTAAGCCTAAAACCCGATGGACAATTGTCTATTAACCCTCATGTCTTGATGTCCCAAAGTGGAGTCCCAGTTACCACAACCATGGTTCAGACAGAAGGATAAAGGAAAATTGGAAGAAGGAGCACAATCTCTCCCTTAAAGAGTTCACCTTTTTGGCTGCGCAACTCACTTCTCACATCTCATAGGTCAGAACCAGACACATGGTTGTACCTAGTTGGTAAAATGCTGGAAAGTCTTGTCTTTATTTTAGATGCCTCACTAAAAATGTGTGTTTATATTGTCATATAAAAAGGAGTGAATGAGCATTGGTGGATAATTATCCATACTTATTCATAATCTATCAGGCTTCACAGTCTCATTTACCAGCTATGTGTTATAAGAGTAGCAAGTGTCAAGAGGAGTTTGCAATAGACACCATCATTTCTTAGCAAGTGAAAAGAAAAGCAGTCACCAGTGTATTGTTGTAGCTTAGTGAGGTCTCGTTCACTGTCCTGTAAGGCACGTTAACAAGTACCTCCCACGGAAAGGCAGATATAGAAGTAATCCGACAGTAGGATTGACAAGTTTTCTCATGGCATCAGATGAAAGAGCTAGTGCCATAGCACTAGATCTTTTCTAGCCCTATGTAGCATGGTGCATTCATATTTACTTTATCATAGGTAGCTTTTTGTTACATATGCAGGGTTATTTCTACCCATCTCTTAGTCAACCGAGGTTGTGTCTCCACCAGAAAGTCTTTTCTGATCCCACTTTGTCTTGTTCCCTGAAATTTAACTTTATTTATAATTTGTATCCTAGGTATAGTTATTCACAATTTTTCATACTTTACCAATAAAGCATATTTCAAGGAAAGTGCACAGAAAGCACTCCCATACCATTATGTAAATATTAGAATGTTTTGCTAACTAGTTTGGGATATTAAATATAATTTTCACTCACTGTATTTGGTTACCCAGAGAAAGTGTTCAGGCATCCTTTCTGTTGTACAATAAAAGCATTAGAATCCCCCAACTCCAGTACTGTTGAAGTAAATCTCTAGATTCAGAACTTAACTTGGTCCTTTGTTTCTTAATTAATGAAGAGCTCTTTAATCTGATGCCATGAGAAAGCTTGTCAATCCTGCTGTCAGATTGCTCCTATATCTGCCTTTCTGTGGGAGGTACTTGTCAACGTGCCTTACAGGACAGTTAACGAGATTTCACTAAGCTACAACAATACATTGGTGACTGCTTTTCTTTCTACTTGCTAAAAAATGATGGTGTGTATTGCAAACTCCTCTTGACACTTACTACTATTATAGCACATAGCTGGTAAATGAGGCTGTGAAGCCTGATAGAGTCCACCTACCTTTATTTTTTAAACATACCCAAATTTATGAAGAGAATCTGACAGTTATAAATATGTGAATTAATTTAGATCACTTCATCATATACCCAAACTTGACAGAATTCACCAACCCAAAACTGTCAGTTCAACATTAATCCCTCCGTATTTCCTCTGCTCCCACTCTATGCATTTTATAATTCTGCAACATCTTATTTGTTATTGTATTGTAGTTCCTTTTAGTATAATGTAAGCTCTCTGAGGACAGAATTTATTTATCTTCTTTGATATATCATCATGGCCAAAACATGTTTGTGAAATTAAAAAAAAAAAAATGAATGAAGCACTTGTTTCTAATTATAGAAAAATAGTGATTCATCTGTGGAAACTTATCAATGGAAAAGCACCTGTTTAAGTTCCACTGAAGCAAGACTTTGACAAATGGCAGGGAAAATTATTAATTATGTGTCTTGGGAACACAAAAGTAGGGAAGAAAGAAAGATTAATTTTAACTGGGTGGATTCAAAAAGAGTTCACAGGAAAGGCACAGATTAAACTATGCTTTGGATGGTGGAAAATATAAATAATCTTATTTCTGTTTTAAGCAAAAGCAGATCTTAATATATTTTAACTTTTCTTGACACTATTTTTTTCAAGTACAATAAATTCAGTCCTGTTAATACTGATCTTGCCACACAGATCTTGCACATAGAGAGCTAGACGAGGGTTTGTTTATCAGTCTAGAGTTTTCAAATGTATTCAAAGATCAAGTGAATATTGAGCAGGAAACTAAGTGGACAGCAAATAGTGGACACTCACAAGTTAATAAGAAAAAGCAGGGCCGGTGCAATGGCTCACACCTGTAATCCCAGCACTTTGGGAGGCCGAGGCGGGCAGATCACGAGGTCAGGAGATCGAGACCATCCTGGCTAACACAGTGAAAACCCCATCTCTACTAAAAATACAAAAAAATTAGCCGGGCATGGTGGCGGGTACCTGTAGTTCCAGCTACTTGGGAGGCTGAGGCAGGAGAATGGAGTGAACCCAGGAGGCAGAACTTGTAGTGAGCAGAGATCGCGTCACTGCACTCCAGCCTGGGTGACAGAGAGAGACTCTGTCTCAATAAATAAATAAATAAATATATAAATAAATAAATAAGAAATGAAAGGGAAATCTAGGCAGAAGCATGGGTAAGTGAAAAGGCAAAGGGGTGTGGACAATCTAGGTAGGTTCAGGGAAGTGGAATAATTTGGTACGGCTGGGACATCAGGTGGTTGTAAGGCAAGTGGTGAGAAAGGAGAATGGAGAAAGAAAGTGAAGGCTAAGCCATGAAAACCACTATATTCCAGATTGAAGAACCTGACAGTGACCATGCTCAAATAGGGCACCAAAATGAGCTGTTGAAGCACATTTTAATTCTGAGGCATAATTTATTAAATAATACCTTTCAACAACTGGCATATATCTTAGCCCGTCAACTATTGTGATGAAATTCTACTAATTGTACAGTTTCCTTGAGCAATTAGAAACAACTCTTCAACCAGAGTGCATATTTATAAAATTGAAATGCAAACATGTCATTGCTCTTTTTTTAAAAAAAAATCTTTGCAATATTTTTTACCTCGGCCAAGTTACGATATGATCTGAGGGCCTGCCATTCTATTCAATCTTTGGGGCCACTCCCTTTCATGATGTTCCTGCCAAACTTAAATTTTGCATTTTATATTCAAGGACTTGATACAAATTTTTATTTCTCACTGGAATGATCCCCCCATCACCTATCTATGCTGGATATCTGATAAATCAGTCAGGTCCCTTAGAAACTCATCTCTTTCAGTACGTGAATTAAAACTCTCCTGAGCTCATTAGTAGCCCCAACTGAGAGTCAGTTAACAGCAATTTCTTTTGTTTTTTTTAATTTTTAAATTTGTGAGTCTAAGATGAATTAAAACTTATACAATTTCAGGTGCCACCTTTGAGAAGAAGAATACCAAAATTTGAATAAAAATTAGAAACAGAGTGTTGGAAGGCACTATGCATGTGATAGGCCTTGAGGCTTAAGGCACTGTGCTAGGTATTAGGACATACTAGAAAAACAACAGACAGCCGGGCGCGGTGGCTCAAGCCTGTAATCCCAGCACTTTGGGAGGCCGAGACGGGCGGATCACGAGGTCAGGAGATCGAGAGACGATCCCGGCTAACACGGTGAAACCCCATCTCTACTAAAAAATACAAAAAAATAGCCGGGCGAGGTGGCGGGCGCCTGTAGTCCCAGCTACTCGGGAGGCTGAGGCAGGAGAATGGCGTAAACCCGGGAGGCGGAGCTTGCAGTGAGCTGAGATCCGGCCACTGCACTCCAGCCTGGGTGACAGAGCAAGACTCCGTCTCAAAAAAAAAAAAAAAAAAAAAAAAAAAAAAAAGAAAAACAACAGACAATGAATCCAGCTTTCATGATGCTTTAAGCTGCATATGCTTCAGACTGAACAGAAATTACAACTGCCTTGTTAGAATTATTTTTTGTTTGTTTGTTTGAGACAGAGCCTCATTCTGTCACCCAGGTTAGAGTGTGCAGTGGCACAATCTCAGCTCACTGCAGCCTCTGCCTCCGGGGTTCCAGAATTATTAACATGAAGCTTTGCATGCCTGTAATTCTAGCACTTTGGGAAGCCAAGACAGGCGGATCACCTGAGGTCAAGAGTGGAGACCAACCTGGCCAACATGGTGAAACCCCATCTCTACTAAAAATGCCAAAAAAAAAAAAAAAAAAATAGCAAAGCGTGGTGGTGCATGCTTGTAATCCCAGCTACACAAGAGGCTGAGGCAGGAGAATTGCTTGAACCTGGGAAGTGGAGGTTGGTGGTAGTGAGCTGAGATTGCTCCACTGCACTCCAGCTTGAGTGACAGAGTGAGGACTCTGTCTCAAAAAAAAAAAAAAAAAAAAAAAAAAAAATTTACACGAAGATTTGAAGGAATAAATGAATGAATCTATTTTGCCATAGTAAATCATGAAAGAAACTCTGTTTTCATATGTTTTGCAGATCCTTAAAGGAGTGGTACCACATATTTATTAACATTCAAGCCTACTTATGTGTTCAGGCAGAATCACTATCTGCTTTGTGAGCTAAGAAAAATTTTAAAAAGCACAAAAAGACATCTTAGCTAGAATGTAAAGTGTGAAAGAACCAAGCCAAGGCAGCTACCGAAGAAGAAACTAAAAGAACCACTAATGTATATATTGTTCAGGGAATCTGAGGTTATATTTGGCCAAGCACCACACATCCACGTTTATTCACTTTTTTTGTTGTTGTATTTTCTTTATTCACCACGTAAGTTTGGCTGTGCTGGCATATATACCCTTTAGTTTAATCTGTCTTACTAGAAGATTCACTCAATTTGTTACATGAAATTGATGCAATTTTGGTCTTGAATCCATCAGAACACACTCATTAATTTTAAGCCATAAACCAATTTCTTGTTTTATTGTTTGTTTGGGTTTTTTTTCCCACAACAAATAGTATCATAAGTAACCTAAACTTAAGATAAGTGTTCATTGTTTTTTATTACTCTTAATTGGAAAAAGTGTTGAAAATAATATTTAGGGAAACAATAGCCAGGTTAGAATGACACATTAGTGTTATGTGGTAGAAAAACAAGGGGAAAAAAAAATCACATCAGCAGAGGGGAGGAAAAAAAAATAAAACAAAAATGCAAGAGGGTGGTGTTAAAACAATTTTCTGCTATGGGTCTGAAGTAAAAGGTCACTTTCTAATGATTATGTTTCTGTCTGAGTAACACAGGAAAAGTACCCAGACATTAATAGCCAGTCATCAAACCACAGAATTTTAAGGCCATTAAATCACACCCGGGGGAAGAAAGAGATGCCAAGCAAAATCTCTACTAATTCAATTTAAAGGAAAACAAAATTCAAGTAAAAAATTGAACCATTCAAAATATTTTCACAGAATAGAATTAAAAATCATAATTAAAATGTAAGCAATTTTGGCAATGTAAAAATTAAAAACTTCAAAGAGTATTGATATCACACTCTGATATTTTTTATGAAGAATGATACTACAGCAAACAGGATTTCTTAATATATGATATATGCTAGCTGACCAAAAAATACAAGGACAAGAAATGCAATCTGAATAGTGATTTCTATGTATAGTAAATTTAAAAGGTGCAGTAGAAGAAACTAGATAGACAATTTAGTCATAACAGAATGTAAGAAATTGAAACAAGACTCTGCATTAAATATTTTCTTCATTTATTTCTGATTAAGACTGGAGAATGTTTACAATAAAATACATATTTTAAGTTGATTCAAATTAAAGTCATAAAGAAGGTCACAAAGCTATAATGCAAGCTAATTATCCAAAAAATATGGATAAGTAATGTACTAACACTTTAATATGTGTGTGTGTGTGTTTTCATTACAAACTGATGTAACAAGTGAATAAGATAATGAAAGGACAGGATACTTCTCACCCATATTGGGCAAATATGCTGTGTTAATGAGATATCCATTTTCTAAACAACACCAGGAATAAATCAATTGGTGTCAATGTAAATGGTAAGAAAAATTCACTAAATAACCGATTGTTACTTATAAATAGTGATTAGAAAACGTAAAAAGGCAAAAAGGATTATGCTTTCCTCTATTATCCTCTATTAGAATTATAAAAATTAACATCCAAGAGAACATCCTTTTTTTTTTTTTTTTTTTTTTTTTTGATATAGGATCTTGCTCTATCACTCAGGCTATAGAGCAGGTGGCATGATCACAGCTCACTACAGCCTCGACCTCCTGGTTCAAGTAATCCTCTCACCTCAGCTCCTCGGCCTCTCATTTAGCTTGAACTACAGGAGCATGCCACCATGCCCAGTTATTTTTAAAATTATTTGTAGAGATGGGGTCTCACTGTGTTGCCCAGGCTGGTCTCAAACTGCTGGATTCAAGAGATCCTCTCACCTTGGCCTCCCAAAGTGTTGGAATGACAGGGGTGAGCCACTGTGCCTGGACGGAGAACATTCATTCTATTATTGTAAATTTTACTATCCACGAATAGATATACCCACTGGATAGTTTTACTTTTAATATTTAATATTGAAGAATGTTAAATTTTATCATTAACTTCCAAACTAAGTGTTTTTAAATAAAAATATTGTAATGCTTAAGAAAAAAATCATTTTTCAAGAGAAAATGTGAATATAAGTAGAAAAAGTATTATTAATAAATGTACATATTTACATGTTATGCAAAGCAGTGTTAATAAAATGTATGTATTATGAAATACATACATTTTCTATTGGGTAAAGTGACAATATTAACACAAATGAAAATATTTTTTCTATGAATGTCATTAAAAGGCACAACAGAATAAAAATTGTATTGAGAGGAGTGAGAAGCAGAGGTAACTATTTCATACAGAAACAATTTCAAGAAATTTATTTTAGAAAATTTGCAGATAAGAATGAAAATTGGTAATAAAATATTTTAATTGCTTCTCTTAGAAATCTCAGTATTCCTCAGAAGGTAATGGAAGAATAACCAACCACTGTTTATGCAAGCACCCCATCACTATAGGCTGTGTATGATTTTAACTTCTTTTCACTTCTACACAGCATCCTTCCAAAGCAGTGGTGATAGTAGGAGTTGGAGTTTTTCTCAGCAACTATAGCCAAAAGAAGTCTAGCAGAAATGTTTACAGATTTTTGATATTGAGAGTGATTATAGTGTAAAGATGGATAGCGAACATTACTGCAGACAAAAGCTTTACCAAATACAAAAAATAAATTGAATTGACAAGTAGCGATTTGCTTTGGCTTTTTGTGATTCTGGTTCACCATTTCTTATCTAATAGCTTTCTAAAAATTATAACGGATATTGACAATAATTAAACTTCTAGCAAAACATTTGAGAGGAGGATTTTGAGAGCAAATAAATGTACCTTGAAAAAAATTAAGCGACTTAAATATTATGTGACAGGGAAAATCACAAGAAGTAAATAGAAAAATAAAATAAAGTAAAACAAAGCATGTAGAAGTTTTTCCATCATGTAAAAATATTTTATATCTTGACCTAAAAACATATACTTTAAAGACTTAAAAGACTTTAAAGGTGATAAAAAGACTTTAAAGATGATAAAAAGACTTTAAAGATAAGATAACACACTCAAAATAAGGTGGTTATAAAGGTGATTGGAAGGAGGGGAATCAAATAAAGATATCGTATAAGAAAAGTTAAAATGCAAAAATTTTAAGTCTGCATTGGAAGTACAAATGATCATAAACAAATTGGCATTGATTGAATTCATTCATTTTTTTTTTATAACTGGCAAAGGAGACTTATGGCAAAGAAATCAGTCTTAAAACACACATGGAACCATTAACATAAGTATGTACTAAAATATATCTCAAACCAGAGAACTAGAATAATAGGAAAAGGAACAATTAAACAAACAAGTTTCAATAGATTAAAAACTTTCCTAAGCAGAAGAAAGAGTTGAGATTGTTAAAACAAATTTCCAAATAGTAATTTAAGAGAATGAGAAGTAGGCCTCAGATTGTACCCCCAGAAACATTTTGACTTTTCAGGAGGAATTACAAGCTTTTTAAGCTGTTGTCTCTCAGGTCTACATCCTCTCCTGTATTTTCTGCTTCTGAAATAGGGGCTAAATCTCTGGAAACTGCTTTTCTGCTTTGCCAGCTGGTTCCCTCTTAGGATCTGACATCAGTGGGTGGCAAAGACTGAAAGACTAGAGGAGAGTGAATAGTCTTGTTTTTTTTGTTTGTTTGCTTGCTTGCTTTTTTTTTTTTTTTTTTTTTTCTACAGTGTCACCCCATCCTTTACTCACCGTGGCAGCAAGAGTTGTTCTGTAGCATCAGACATCCCTAGTTCGCAGTTTTTCTAAGATACGCCATCGGCTTCATTGAGACTACTCTAAGACATCAGCACCAGCAGATTGGCATCCGCTCCTCAGAGCTCTGGGTCCCAGGTCTTTCCTGCTGAGACTAGCTCCAGCGAAGCAGTGGCCCAAATCGCAGTTGACTAAATTTCAGTGCACAGGCCCCTTCCCCAAGCTTCTAAATCTTAATCATTTTAACCTTGCCTTTTAGTTCTCCACCCCCAGGAGAAGTAGCTATTATTTTGAGTTGATTAATTTACAATATAGTGTTATTTTGTTGACTTTTTGGTTAACTAGTAAATTTTTATACTTACTCAACAAAACTTTGTATTTAATATTAAAATATCTTTGTTTAGAATAACTGATAAATGACTGTTCTGATTTCTGGCTCTTGAATGAATGTTAACTAATATAAACATAGTAAAAACATCTATAAGAATAAAGGTTTGGGTTATAAAAACGCATATGAAAGATAAAAGAAATCACTGAACTTACATATCTCCCCCACTCCGCAAAAAAGACAAAATATAAGTAAATAATATCTATTGAATTTTAAAAATACAAGGCAGAGATATTAAATTACTTGAGCTAATTTGCAAACAATGTGAAAAGACACAGGAAAGTCCCTTTCAGACATAGAATCGAATAAATTACATCATCAACACATACTTCCTGGAAAGTAATAATAATAAAGGGAGATGCATTCACTTGGAAATTATTAATTTTCAGAATACACGAAGAACTCCATAAATCAAAATGAAAAAGAGAACACACAGAAATAGAAACAGAGAAAATTTTGAAAATAAACTTTAACAGAAGATCTACAAATGACTAATACATATATTAAAGATTTTTGATCGCATCAGTTCTTGGAGAATGTGACAACACTATTCACCAGAATGGAGAATGATAAATAAAAGACAAGTCGGATGTCACCAAGTCAGTAGGGTGCAGGGAGCATTCAGAATTCAAAAATCTGTTAATGTGTGGACAAATTAGGAAAACCAGTTACAAATACTTTTGAGCAGTATCTACTAAAACTGAGCACAAGTAAAGGCTAGTAATTTAAGTTCTAGGTCTACAACCAGCTAAAACATGTGTGTATGTTCACCAAAAGACATACATAAGAATATTCATAATTGCATTATTCTTAATCATCAAGAAGAGGAAATAAATATCCAACTACACTCAGTAGTTGAATGTAGGAAAATGAATAAACTTGTAGTATAATAATTGTTATACTTTGGATGTGTGTCTCCACCCAAATCTCATATTGTAATGTACAGCCCAGTCCTGGAGGTGGGGCCTGGTGGGGGTAATTGGGTCATGGGGGCAGATTCTCTTGAATGGTTTAGCACCATCCCTCTTGGTACTGTCCTTTCAATAGTAAGGGAGTACTTGTGAGATCTGGTTGTTCAAAAGTGTGTAGCACCTCCCACCTGGATCTTTTGCTCCTCCTTTGACCATATGATGTGCCTGTTCTCTTTAGCCATCTGCCATGATTGTAAGTTTTCTGAGGCCTCCCCAGAAGCTGAGCAGATGTCAACATCATGCTTCCTATATAGCCTGAAGAAGTGTGAGACAAGTAAAGCTTTTTTCTTTCTAAATTTCCCAGTCTCGAGTATTTCTTCATGGCAATGTGAGAATGGACTAACACAGTAATAAAGAAAAATAAACTTCAAGAACAACTATTAATACTATAATTTGTTAAATTCTGAATTTAAAGACAAGAGTAAGTAGAACTAAATCAAATGAAAATTAAGAAAATAAGGAAGAAAATACACAAAACCTCTGTGTGTGATTGTTTGATTACAAATAAAAGAAAACAATCATCACCTTGACAAATTCATAAAATGTATGCTAATTTTAGAAAATAAAATTTATGCTATGGAAACTACAGACAGTAAAATAATGCTTTTAACCTTAAACAATATATGTATATGAAACAACTGAAATCAGAGACTATAAAGCACTATAAGGGTTTTCCAATTAAAATGGATAGATAAGGACACCTGATATCACTACTATTTAGGTAATTATTCTAAAAATATAAACAACACAATAAAAAGGAAATATATATTAAGAAAACAGAGAAAAAGTTTCCTTATTAGTTTATTAAATGTTTATCTTTCTAGAAAATCTATTATTATCAATTGAATAGTAAATACAACAAACATATGCATTTAGTTAAATGGTTATATATAAATTATCTTTTAAGATTTAATTTTGCAATGATTAATGTTTAAATATATATAAACATAAAATAAGGTAAAATATTCAAAAATATGAATAAACATGAATAACCTCAGAAAAAAAGAATAACCTTGCCAAAATTAAACAGCACTAAAATACAAGGAGAGTAATTTTAAAAGATAAAAGTACAACTATCTTCTCAGAAGAAAATACTAACATTTAAAATTTAGAGATACCACATCTTTCTCAAACTAATCTGTAAATATTTATTTACAGAGAAAATTCTAAAGGGATGTTTAAGAGTGACTTTTTAAAATCTGAGAAATGTATACCGAAGTTTAAATAAAAGAATTTAGAGGATAGCAGCAGTGGTGGCTCACGCCTGTAATACCAGCACTTTGGGAGGCTGAGGTGGGTGGATCACGAGATCAGGAGATCAAGACCATCCTGGCTAACACAGTGAAACCCATCTCTACTAAAAAATACAAAAAATTAGCCAGGCGTGGTGGCGGGCACCTGTAGTCCCAGCTACTCGGGAGGCTGAGGGGGGAGAATGGCATAAACCCAGGAGGCGGAGCTTGCAGTGAGCTGAGATCGTGCCACTGCACTCCAGCCTAGGTGACTGAGCAAGACTCTGTCAAAAAAAAAAAAAAAAAAAAAAAAAAAAAAAAAACGATTTAAAAGATAACTAACCAAAAGAATTTTTGAAAAACAGTTATTATAAAGAATATGCTTTATCTTTGCATTAAACAAAATGTATAATGTGAATATTTATTAATTTTATATGTATATCTGTGTGTAGGCACATATACAGTGTTAATTCACTTTTTATGAGCCAATTCTATCAAAACAAAGATAAATAAATGGAACTTCATTAAATTAAAACATTTCTGCACAGCAGAAGATACAATCAGCAGAGTAAACAAACAACCCATCGAGTGGAAGAAAATATTCCCAATGTATACCTCCAACAAAGGTCTAATATCCAGAATCTACAAGGAACTCCAACAAATTAGCAAGAACAAAACAAACAATCCCATTAAAAAGTGGGTTAAGGATATGAATAGACAATTCTGAAAAGAACACATACAAATGGGCAACAAACATATGAAAACATTATCAACATCACTAATGATCAGGGAAATGCAAATCAAAACCACAGTGGATTTAACCACCTTATTCCTGCAAGAATGATCATAATCCAAAAATAAAGAAAATAAAGTAATAGATGTTGGCATAGATGTGGTGAAAACGGAACACCTTTACACTGCTGGTGGGAATGTAAACTAGTACAACTATGGAAAACAGTGTGAAGATTCTTTAAAGAACTAACAGTGGGACTACCATTTGATCCAGCAATCCCACTGCTGGGCATCTACCCAGAAGAAAGAGGTCATTATACGAAAAAGATACTTGCACATGTATGTTTATAGCAGCACAATTTGCAATTGCAAAAATATTTAACCAGCCCAAATACCCATCAATTAATGATTAGATAAAGAGATTGTGATATATATGTATACCATGGAATACTACTCAGACATAAAAGGAAATGAAATAATGGCATTTGCAGCAACCAGGTTGGAATTGGTGATCATTTTTCTAAGTGAAGTAACTCAGGAATGGAAAACCAAACATAGCATATTCTCCCTCATAACTAGGAGTTAAGCTGTGAGGATGCAAATACATAAGAATAATACAGTAGTAGGGAGTAGCCAAGATGGCCAAATAGAAATGGCTCTACTCTCAGTTGCTAGAGAGAAGATAAAAGTGGCAAGTGAATTCTACATCCTTAACTGAGGTACCAAGTTTCTCTTATTAGGACTGACTAGGTGGTTGGTGCAACCCACAGAGAGTGAGGAAAAGCAGGGTGGAGCAAGGGCCCACCTGGAGCTGTACAGGAAGGGCACTGGGAGCTTCCTCTCCTAGTCAAAGAAGGTGGTGAGGGATTGTGCTATCCTTCCATGAAAACCATGCTTTTCCCACAGATCCTTGCATTCCCCTTGTGATCCCCAGATCAGGAGGTCCCCTTGTAAGCCCACACCACCAGGGCCTTCTGTCACAAGTACAAAGCTGTGCAGACTCATGGTGGCTGCTTGAGTGGGCAGCCACTGGAGCTGGCACTGGGATACAGGAGTATTTTATCTGAAACTCCCATGAGGCAGGAGGTCTGTCCGCTCCCGTGTGAAGGAGGCTGAAGCCAGGGAGCCAAGTCGCCTCACTCCCACAGAAACTCACAGTCTAAAACCTACTGGCTTGGAATCTCTGCCAGCTAGCACAGCAGGCTAGAGACTGCCTGAGAAGATGAGTTCCCAAAGAGGGAGGGACTGCTGCTATCATTGTGCTCCAGTCAACTGTTTCCTTTTGCTGTTGGTGCCAGCAAGACTGGGTGGTCTGGACTGGGAGCAATTTCTCACAGGGGAACACAGTGACTGGGAGAGTTCGTGGCCAGACTGCTTATTTAAGTAGTACCCTGATCCACTCCTTGTCACTAGAGGGGGCCTCCCCATGGGAATTTCAGCATCCTCAGCCAGGGATTTATGAAGAGAACTCTGATATCCCTGAGAGGAGGGAGCCCATAGGAGGAGGGACAGCTGCAGTATCATGCCTCAGCAGTCTTAGTCTTCTCTGCCTGCTGGCTCTGGAGAGTCAGGGCAGCCCAGACGAGGGGGATTTTCCCCAGCACAGCACACCTGCCCCACCAAGCTGCAGTCCGACTGCTTATTTAAGTGGCTCTTTGATCCTGATCCTCCTAACTGGGTGAGACCTCCAAACAGAAGTCTCCAGACACTTCATACAGGAGTATTCAGACTGGCATCAGGTTGGTGTCCTTCTGGGACAGAGCTCCATGAGGAATGAGCAAGCTGCCATCTTTGCTGGTCTGCCACCTGCAATGGTGGTATTTCCAGGGGTGGGAGGGACCCAGGCAAATAGCGTCTGGAGTGAACTACCACCAAACTGCAGCATTCTTATGGAAAGGGGGCCTGACCGCTAAAAGAAAAACAGACAGAAAGCAACAGCAACAACAACATCAATGAAAAAGACCCCATAAAAACCCCATCCAATGGACAACAGCCTCAAAGATCAAAGGTAGATAAACTAATGAAGATGAGAAAGAATCAACACAAAAATGCTGAAAACTCAAAAAGCCAGAGTGCTTCTTCTTCAAATGATAGCAACATGTCTACAGCAAGTACACAGAACTGGGATGAGGCTGAAGTGGATGAATTGACAGAAGTAGGCTTCAGAAAATGGGTAACAATACCCTTCACTGAGCTAAAGGATTATGCCCCAACTCATTGCAAGGAAACTAAAAACCATAATAAAACACTACAGGAGCTGTTAACCAGAATAACCAATTTAGAGAAGAAAATAAATTACCCGATGAAGCTGAAAATCACAACAGAACTTTACAATGCAAACACAAATATCAACAGATGAATAAACCAAGCAGAAGAAAGAATATCAGGATTTGAAGACTATCTTGCTGAAATAAGGCCGACAGATAAGATTAGAGAAGAAAGAATAAAAAGGAATGAACAAAACCTCCAAGAACTATGAGATTATGTTTAAAGACCAAACCTACATCTGGTAGGGTTACCTGAAAGAGATGGAGAGAACAGAACCAAGCTGGAAAACACACTTTAGGATATCGTCCAGGAGAACTTTTCCAACCTACCAAGACAGGCCAAAATCCAAATTCAGGAAATCCAGAGAACCCCAGTAAGATATTCCACAAGAAGACCCAACCCCTAGACACAGAATCTTCAGATTTTCCAAGGTCGAAATTAATGAAAAAATGCAAAGGGCAGCCAGAGAGAAAGGCCAGGTCACCTATAAAGGGAAGCCCATCAGACTAATAGCAGACCTCTTAGCAGAAACCCTATAAGCCAGAAGAGATTGGGGGCCAGTATTCAACAGTCTTAAAGAAAAGACATTCTGACCTAGAATTTCATAGCTGGCCAAACTAAGCTTCATAAGTGAAGGAGAAATAAAATATTCTTCAGAGAAGCTAATGCTGAGGGCATTTGTCACCACCAAGCCTGCTTTGCAAGAGCTCCTAAAGGAAGCACTAAATATGAAAAGGACAAACTGTTATGAGCCACTACAAAAACACACTTAACTATACATACCAGTGAAACTATGAAGCTACTACATAGACAATCTGCAAATTAACCAGATGGCATTATGATGTCAGGATCAAATTCACACATAACAATATTAACCTTAAATATAAATGGGCTAAATGCCCCAATTAAAAGACAGAATGGCAAGCTGGATAAAGAGTTAAGATCCATCGATGTGCTGTATTCAAGAGACCTATCTCCCATGCAAAGACTCACACAGACACAAAATAAAAGGATGGAGGAAAATTTATCAAGCAAATGGAAAACAGAAAAACGCAAGGGTTGCAATCCTAGTTTCTGAGAAAATAGACTTTAAATCAACAAAGATCATAAAAGAAAAGTCCTTGAAGAAGACTGATTTATTATTTGCATTTGTAAAAGGATTTACCTGGAAGCTTTCATAAATAAGACTGCAGAGGAAAGAAGTAAAAAGATCAGAATAGAAGCTGTTCCAGTTGTCTAGGCAAGAGGTGACACTAGTTTTATTTAGATCTATGGTTCTCACGGGGAAGACAGGGGCTGTATTTTGCCACTTCCCAGGAAATACTAGGCAATGTCTGGAGATATTTTTGCTTGTCACACTGAGGTGGTGGGTGAGGGGCATCCAGTGGGTAGAAACCCAAGACACTTCCAAACACTCTGAAATGCACAGGACAGTAGACTTCTTTCAACAAAGACTCATCTATCCTCAAATGTCAATAGTGTTGAGGTTGAGAATTCTTGATTTAGAGAGATAGCAATGAAGATGCTTGAAAAGTAACCTAATGTAATTATGCAAAGAAAGATATATTGAATACCAGATTTGAGTAGTTTTTTGAAGGCTACTCAAATAGTTTTCCAAAAATGATATCAATTTTCCCATGAAATATATTTGATACTTCTTTAATAATCAATTAATGTTAATAAATTTTGGGTTCCGTTGTCTATAGCGAGAGCACCAGTCTTTATTTGTCAATTTAAAAATATCAACAGCTTAAAATGTTTTAAAACAATTTTTATCAGCTTATTAAAACTTATTTTTCAAATAATATTTATGCAACAACTTTTTTTCTAAGATTAAAAAATGAGAAAAAAATGTACTTACTTGCCATTCAATGCTGCTACACCAACTGTGCTCCGAGCAATTGACATACTGGCTACAAATGTCCATTGTTGACTCTGTGGATCCCACCTTTCCACTGTATTCAGATAGCTCCAGCCATCATGGCCTCCCACAGCATAAATAGGGCCTTCAAGTACTGTTACGCCTAAAACATTACATAAAAGACTGTTATGACTATAGTTAATATCATATTGAACATTTAAAAATCTGTTAAGTGGGTAGATCTCCTGTTATGTGTCCCTAATACCATAAACTTAAAAAGTAAAATAAAATTTGAATAGATTTATTTCACAATGAGATTTTAAAAATTAAAGCAACAG
Organism: Macaca thibetana thibetana; assembly: GCF_024542745.1. Classification (NCBI taxonomy): domain Eukaryota; kingdom Metazoa; phylum Chordata; class Mammalia; order Primates; family Cercopithecidae; genus Macaca; species Macaca thibetana. The sequence continues at coordinate 49,533,846 of NC_065594.1, forward strand.
TACAAAACTATGAATTCATTCAGCATAGACTTCAGTTGTTAAAGAACTATTGTAATCTCATAGAAACTACCTACCATTAATTGAATCATTCCATTAAAGTGAAAACAAAATTGGGAGCCAAAAATAAGTATTATGACCCAGATGCTTTATAAAATAATACGAATTCCCATGTTTATGACCATATGAAGAAACGGATACTAAAAATCAAAGGTAAGATGTCCTGGGCCTCTACTTTTAAAGAACATTTTTACACTGCTATTTAAAATACTTTGTTACTTACAACAATGTTACCTTAAAGCAATGTAATATTACCAGTTTGAATTTCAGAATAGTATTCTCTGTGCTTTGGCTTCCCAAAATTAAGTTAAAATAAACTTATATAAAGCTTAGAAAATATGACATCTTTCATATTATCAGCTAAAATTACTAAATACAAGCAATTAAAACAAATACAATTAATAGAGAGCCATCCATGGGAAGATTCATACAACTAGTACTCATTGCTTTTCTAGTAAACTCATATCTTCATAAATAAATTTTCTTAAATGCTCAACAGTTGCTAACTATTTAAATATCATGTTAATATTGATCGATGTGCTCTCTTTAGCTGTTGAGAAATTCTGTTGAATATTTCCTAAAAGGGCACAATTTGAGGCTGATTATAAAGAAGTCTGAAGCATCTGTGATTTTTACCCTACTACCAAGCTGACGAATTAGACTGCCACAAATTTATGCATATTGATTAAGATATGACTCCTGGATCAAAGAAGAAATACAGTTTATTACTCATAGCAACAGCAACAGTCAGAGTATCAACAATTTTTGTTTCTGCTGCTGGTTCCCCAAGCCCCAATTCCCATAGGGTGATCCAAAGAAGGTAATCAACATGGCCTTAATGTTTCCCTTCTCTTGATCAAACTTTAGACAGTTTCTTCCTGTGTCTAGGCCCTGGCTTCATTTTCCTTACAGCATTTACTTTAGAAAACTTATAACTGTAAATTATTTCTCTGCTTCTTTTAGATGTAAACCTTTGATAAAACCCCTTGCCAGTTTCACAACCCAGGACTGTCTTTCTCAAGGACTTGGGAGCTGCTGTTCCTTTGAAATGTAGTCGTTAAGGTATTCTATCTCCCAGACTCCTGAAAGTATAGGAGCCTAACTTCAGTTGGTACCTTGCCACAAGCTATAAAACTACCTTTTGAAATAAAGATAGAAGAAAGTTGACTGTTCCTTTGAGTAAGGCCAATTAGCAAACACAGATTGCCTATGGTATGATCCACCTACCCAACCTAGTTCCAAAAAACTCTACCACCTTTGTTTTAGAAGTGTAGTTCAGTCAGTTTTGTCCTCTCTTCCTTATTGCAAGCCTTCAATAAAATATGTCTTGCCTGTTTACAATTGCCTCATACAATTTTTGCTTTGAAAAGTGTTAATTGAAACCTGTACATGCAGTAGATTGTATAAGAACTATAATTTATAATGGCCAATAAACACGCAAACCCATTGCTCTGGAAGGAGATATTATCTTTATGCTTTTAAGCATGACTGCATTTTATTTTGGAGACAGGAAATATCTCTCTGTTCCTAGTCTTTCTGTTAAAACAACCTCCTTTTAAATATATTCCGGAACAAAGGGCACTCAATAACTTGACTTTAAAGATGTGCAGAAATATGAGAGACCCATGAAGAACTGTCTCCCAAAACTGATGTAAAAATAAAATGACAACTCATTTATTCATTCATTCATTTAACTATTATTCATTGAATGACTTTTATGTGTCAGGAATTATTATTGGCACTGAGGACACAGTGATGAATTAGGCAGACAAAGTATCTGCCCACAGCGAGCTCCTATAGCAGTCAATGAATCAACTAAAATGGAATAAGTGCATTATTCCCAATAAGTAAGCATGCTTCACACATATTACACAATTATACAAGTATAATTTAATAAAAAATGTAGCCGAGGCCGGGCGCGGTGGCTCAAGCCTGTAATCCCAGCACTTTGGGAGGCCGAGACGGGCGGATCACGAGGTCAGGAGATCGAGACCATCCTGGCTAACACGGTGAAACCCCATCTCTACTAAAAAATACAAAAAAACTAGCCGGGCGAGGTGGCGGGCGCCTGTAGTCCCAGCTACTCGGGAGACTGAGGCAGGAGAATGGCGTGAACCCGGGAGGCGGAGCTTGCAGTGAGCTGAGATCCGGCCACTGCACTCCAGCCTGGGCGACAGAGCGAGACTCCGTCTCAAAAAAAAAAAAAAAAAAAAAATGTAGCCAAATAACATTAAAAATGTTCTACAACACACATTCAACTTAGGGATGTTATTTTACACAATCCTATGCATATAGAGGGATCGTGTTTTGAGTGCAGGCATAGTTAAAATTAAAAAGCACAAACTTCAAATCTTATTCTTTCATTAGGTAGGAAATGGGGATTAGAAAGGATGCATAAATGTGAAGGTTGAGGTTATTTCAAAAGGAGATGATATATCTCATAGGCTTTTTAGATAATTATAGGTAGATACATGTATCAACAATAATTAACTACATGGAGATTAAAGTGAAAACATCAGTGAAGCTGTCAAAGAGATGCTGAAATCAACTTTTTACTGAGCACCAATTAGATACAGAGTAGACTTTAAGATAGGTTGTGTGCCTTAGATTGGGTAGAAAATATTTTGATTGATTTATGCTTTTCTGGAGAATATGATATCTATCTGAAAGGACCAGATCACTAGGATAATTTAATAAAGTTAATAAATTTAAATTTTGTTGTAAGAGCAATGGAAAATCACCGACATGTTTCATAATAGGGATGTGACTGTTATGACAAATTTATTCTGAATGTTTTATAGCAAATTGATTGGAGTCAGGTTAGGTTAGGTGGCAGTCAGGAGATGATTAGAAGAAAATTTCAGAAATTCAAAAAGTAGAAGGTAGTAGATTGAATTAACAGGTTTCAGTTTAAACAGAGAAAAGTGAAAATATTTGAAATATATTCTGGGAGTATTGCTGTTTAAATTTATTAACAGAATGCATAGGGGTGTATGAATGGAAAGGACAAATCAGGGCCAGATGTGGTGGCTCACGCCAGTATTCCCTACACTTTAGGAGGCAGAAGTGGGCAAATCACTTGAGGTCAGGAGTTCAAGACCAGCTTGGCCAACAAGGCGAAACCTCATCTCTACTAAAAATACAAAAATTAGCTGAACCAAGATTGCTCCACTACACTTCAGCCTGGGCAGTAGAGTGAGACTTTGTCTCAGAAAAAAACAAAAACAAAAATAACAACAACAAACAGAAGAAAGATTAAATTAGAGATAAATAAATTGGTTAAACAATTGAGAAGTTTAAAGGGTAGAAAAATTTGAAAATTATTTTTGGGGAACATTTAAGAACTCCATTTTGGATATATCATGTTTAAAGGGACTATTACACATTTAAATGGGACAAATAAATAGGCAGTTAAATATACATGCCTACAGTTCAAGACAGTGTTAGAGGTATATGTAAAAATTTTGGAGTTATCAACAATTATATGGCTTTTAAAATCATAATCCTAGATATAATCAGTTAGGAAGATAGTATGAAGAGAGAATGTAACAGAGACCATAATCTAGCTTTGACTAGCTCTAGTATTGGTTACATGAAGATAAAACAAAAAAGATAGAGAAGAAATGGCCAGATAGGTGAGAGGAAAATCAGAAGGTTTTGGTATTTGGAAAGTAAGGTGGAGAAAGTTTCTAGGAGGATGGGCTAATCATTGGCTTTCATATTTCTGACCAAGTGCATATTTATATAGGATTTAAAAATAGGCTCTGCACATGGTTTAATCCATTCTGGTTACTACTAAGTTATATACCCTACAAATATCATCCATATGTGCCTTGTTTTTCTTAATTGCTGGAGGTTACTTGGCCTTATAAAAATGCTTCACCGAAAGTATAATATATATATATGTATATTACATTAATATATAATATATAAATATATATTAAATTACCTTGTATATATAATGAAAACCTTGTAAGTGTTCAGTTTGATGGTATTTTATTACAAGAATGTCACTGTATACCTACCGACTATCACTTCCACTCCAAAACCTCTCATGCAACTTCCCAGTCAGTATACCTCCCAAAAGGTAACAATAATTTTTGAATTAATTCCTCATATAAGAAGTTTTTCCTGATTTGAACTTATAAATTAATATAATTTTTTAAAAAAATTCCTTTAAAGTTGTATCTGTGACATTTTTATTCAGAAATTAGGTGAGATAGTAACATTTTTAAATTACATATATTATTACACTGTATAGTTATGACACTTTTACAGCTCCATGCTATTGTTGATGAAAATTTGCATGGTTTCCAGTTCTAATATTTTAAAAATAAAGCTGCAATGTACATTTTTTTAATGCACATATGAATTCACTTTACCTAGATGTAAAATGTCTGGGTCATAGAATATACTTACATTGAAATTGAGTCAATGTATCAAAAAGTTTTCTAGCTTTTTTTTTTTTAACCGATTTTTATTTCCCTCAGTAAAGGAGAGGAACCCCGTTTTCTGATAACCTCTCATAACTTGTCACCGTGAAACATTTTAATTTTAGTCATTCTGATGAGTGAGTAATTGTATCTCATCATTCTGTTAGTTTGCACCAAGCTGATGACTGATAAAACTAGGCATTTTTTCATGTGATTTTTAGCCACTTGAATATCCCTTTCTGTGAAAGCCTGTTAAAAACCTCTTCATTTTAAATTGGATATCTCTTATTAATTACATCATCTTATCAATTTGTAGCAGTTCTTGTAATCAATTTTAAATATTATGGATATAAATTCTTTGTTAATTTTAAAAATAAAATTAATAATAAAATTTAACATTGGTGGAATTGATATCCAACAATATAAAAATGGACCATGGCCAATACACAAAAGTCAATCTAGATGGATCATAGAATTAAATATAAAAATTAAAACAATAATCTTTTCAGAATATAATGGACAAGCATAACTAAAATAGATAAGCATAGCAGTGTCTTTTGAGGAAGACAAATATTTCTCAAACAGAACATGAAAAATGGTTGTTCTAAATTTTAAAATATTATAAATAAAAAATTAATATCCCTTTGGTATTCCATATGAATTGTTTTTGCAATTTTCCCAATTTTCCCCCAAAATACTGATAAAATCTTGATTGAGATGGTATTGAATATATAACATTTTTTAGATAATTAATATCTTTACAACATTGTGTCTTCTAATCAGAAAGTGGTATATAACTTCATTTTATTAAGATTTTAACTTCCTGAGTAATGTTTGTTTGAAACTTTTATTATAACATTTTATATCTGTTACTGAAATGATCACTTTGCATTTGATTTACTTATGCTATTGCAATTGGCATTTTTTTTAATTTTGTATTTGTTCCATCAATAAATAAAAAGAAAATAGGTTTTTATGTATTGACCATATCCAGTAGCCTTGTGAAATATTTATAAATAATTGTCGCAATAATCCACATATTTTTTGTATTTTCTATATAAACAATTATGTCATTCCAGAATAATGCCAGTTGTATTTCTTTCAATATACTTACTATACATCGTAGTTCTCTATTTTGCTTTATTTCAATGACATTATATTCAATGACATTTATTTCAATGACATATATTTGACATTTAAAATTCTTCTTGCTGAATTGATTGTTTTAAGTTGTCAAATATTTCCTTTTTTCCAGTAATGCGTATTGCTCTAAAGTTTAGTGTAATTAATTAATGTACTAATTAATTACATTAATTAATTTAATAATCAGCAACACTAAGAATTAGATAAATTCTAATTCATCTAATTAATCAGCTACACTAAGGTTCTTTCGGTTCCAATATGCTAATCTTTGACTTTGGTTATTTAATGTATTTATACTCAATGTAATAATTGATTTTATTAGATACAATTTTAATATTTTCTTCTTTCATCAACTTTTTTCTCATTTTCTTTCTCCAATATTTTTGTTGCTCTTATTGTTCTATGAGTAAGATATTTCATTTTTTTCCTTTTCCTCATATGTCACCTTATTGTTGAGAGAACACATATAATTCAGTTTGTCAAAGAGGTAGTAAGATTATCACATAAGGCTCCCACAAATGAGAGACCACATTGCATAACCAAGATTTGCTAATAATATCAAGGAAAAAAGGTATTCTGAAGCATATGAAAAACCGATAGATGTCTAGGACTTTTCTACCTAGTGATTTCCTTCCTTTCTTTCCAGGATCTTGACACATTGTGTGAGCCTTCATAAAAGGGCTAAATTCTAATTGATGCCTCTGTCATTCAGAGACTGTAGCTCGCCCTAGATGCCAGATTTCAGTTTGACTTTTTGACTGAAGAAGGAAGAAATAAATAAATTTCTCCAGAAAAGCATGGAGAAAGTAGAAACAAATGTTGAGTCAACCTTTGTACTCTTCTCACCCCTTTCACATCCTGTTCTCAAGTCCAGGCTTCCTTAGTTTCTCTCTGATGACTTCAAGAATTTGATTTGTGTGTTTTATTTAGCTTTTACAATTATACATATTAGGAAGCTTACTCAGATAGCAGATACTCCATCAAGGCCAGAAGTTAAATTTGTGAGTTAGCTTTTAGCTTTATTTTTAATGTAAACATTTAATAATGTAATATAATCAAATGTATTGATTGTCATTAATGTTTTAGTTTTTGTTTATATGTCAGTAAGAGTTTCCTCTACAGCTACCATTTATATACGCAGGTTTCTATTTCCGTCTATATTGTAATTTATTTACTTTAAACTGGGGACAACTAGAATAATTATCTCATGGTGTTATGATGAAGATAATAATAATTAATATGTAAAACACTTAGAACAGAATCTGATTCATTGCAGTCACTCAATTTTTGCAAACCATTGTAATTGATACTGCTGTCTTCATACTCAAGCCTCAGGGACAATATAAAATGGAAATTCATGAAAGGCAATATATAAAGATCCTATAAGCATATAAAAATGTTCAATAGAGTTAGTAAGTAGAATAACCAGTATATTAAAATAAAATATCTTTAGGAGAAAGTTTTAGCCAACCAAAAAAGTTTAAAACATGACAATATCAAATGTTGCTAAGAACATTAGGAATTGAGAAGTCTTCTATATTGCTGATGAATTGAAACTTAGGAACACAATTATGAAGATAAATTTAACTATCCTTAGTGAAAATATTGTAATCTAGCTTTCACAGAAATATGAAATATTTTGTAATTAAAAATATATTACTATACACAGCAAAATACACTAAATGCAAAGACTAGTGAATATTTAATATAATAAGCAAAGGAACATTTACATTATCCATTTCTTGCAACACAGGTATCTATCCTTTGCTTTAAATACTAGAAAGTTTACCATCTCTCTACTGGAGATGCAATAGAGCCTATATTCTAGAGGAGAATATAGACAATAAACATACAAATACTGAAGGATTTTATATATTACTATCCTTTAATTAACCAAGTTATTGCCTGTGAGACTATCAGAGGTGGGGACAGAGAAAAATGCCAATGAGTTCTAGTTTAGGAGTCTACCTTCTTGGGCCCTAATCCCAATCCATTATTACCACTTGTATTAGTCCATTTTCATGCTGCTGATAAAGACATACCTAATACTGGGAAGAAAAAGAGGTTTAATCTGACTTACAGTTGCACATGGCTGGGGAGGCCTCAGAATCATGGCGGAAGGTGAAAGGCACTTCTTACATGGTGGCAGCAAGAGAAAATGAGGAAAACTCAAAAGCAGAAACCTCTGATAAAACCATTGGATTTCGTGAGACTTATTCACTACCATGAGAACAACATGGGGGAAATCGCCCCCATGATTCAAATTATCTCCTCCGGGTCCCTCTCACAACACATGGGAATTATAGGAGTACAATTCAAGATGAGATTTGGGTGGGGACACAGAGCCAAACCATATCACCACCAGTATGACATCAGAGAAAGAGATTTAAATGTTTTGAGTCCTAGTATCCTCATCCTTAAAGAGTATATAACTCATAGCATTTGTGTGAAGATTAAATAGAAAATGCATATAACAGTGCTTGGCAAATGATAAAGTTTTAGTACATTTTAGTTGTTATATAAATCAAATGGTCAGGATGGTCTGTCTTAGGGGTGGTCACTGAATCTAAGAAATTAAGAATTGCAAGCAGAATGATAGAGCAACTGTGAAATATGTCATTACTCTCAAAACGTAAATTCCTCTCTCAAACATCTCTAACTATAATTAAATTAAATTGTTTAGAAAGTAACATGTTCCCAGGATTGTTTATTTTAAATATCTGTGTTTTGAAAGTATCCATGTTTTCCTGGAAAATATTCATACTTTATGCTTCCACTTCTAAAGGAATATATTCTTGCCACAATATTTTCAAACTCTAGGCGCCTTATTATGTGATTCTCATATTTCTTGCAGCTGTGATGATTTCCTTGCAGAATGGGCTCATTAAGGAGGGTGAATAGTTGGACTAGAATAATTTCAAAATCAAAATGATATATTCAACTACTTCCTAATGGTTACTAAAAATATCTTTACGGATGCAGCAAGGTTATGAGTTTAAAAATATTTTTCTGTGTTATGTTCAGTATCAATATTAAAACTGCATTCTAAAAATAATTATCTAATAGAAAGAAGAGAAACATCTAAAGTCACTTTTCATACAACTCAAGCTTAATAATTACATGATGACTTCTGATAATTTTTAAAATATCTTTTAGATGTTTTATGTTGCAAAAATGTACCTTTTCCAGTACATATGATTACTTATAATTTTTGGACTGTAGCTTCTTGCATATATTCCCCTTGAGAATTCTGCAGCAAAATATTTACCAGAATTTTTCTATATATATTTTTAAGATAGTTTATTGAAATAAACAATTTTCATGTAACATGGCACAAGTTAAAATCAAATAACTTCCCATATGGGTTATAGAACACATAACTATATCCGATGAAGATGTTGGCCTTTGAATATGGAGAATGAATTGAGGAAGGTAATCTGTCTATACAGATCATTCCCCATAATGCTGTCAAGTTTTAGCAAAAGGTAGCCATTCATAATTTCTCTGAAGCTAATTGTTATTTCTGTAACAATTCACCCAATTAATTTGTTCTCCTGAGAAAGAAATTGTTATTTTTCTTTATGCTTGTTAATATTATCCATTCAGAATATTGCTAAATCTATTCTAAGCTATAAACTGTTTCACTAAAAAAGTGTTTTAATAATGCAAAATAATAACAATGAAAAGCTAATTTTTAATATTGCTTTACTGTTTGCCTGTTAGCCATTAATTGTATCTTAATTTGAAAAGCATTAGCCTGTAAAATGTATTTCCTTTTGTCTAGGTAGAATATATTTATTTTAAATTAATAATAATGTATTTAAATTTATTTTGATTTCATCATTGTGTTAAATTACTAAATTATTATTCATCATATTAGTCACAAAATATATCTAAATCACCAGCGGCTTCATAATATATATATGACCTTCCAGGTATAACTTATTTTAAATCTTCCTTTCAAAATTATTTGTAAAAATCCTCATCAGGTATAAAGTATCACCCAGTAAATATGTATAATCAGTGATTAGGATGACTGAATGCCAATGCTCTCAAATAGTTTTACTTCAGAAACAAGAAATAATTAAGTACTAGTTCATAAAATTGAACACTTTAGTGTTTTTCTGTGCAAGGAATTAAACAAAATAACTTGCATATTAAGGAAAGAAGAAATGAATAAGTAAAGTTATACACATTTTATATAAATTATAAATGTTTTCCAGTTAGACATCAAATATACATGTATGTGTGTATATATATGCATGTGTGTGTATACATATATGCATAGTTTTATGAAAATTATCCCCAAAATATATAAGCATATAATATACAAAATATACAAGTATTCTATATAAAGTTTTATATCTGTGTAAGTACTATGGAAATATTAACAGACTGACTCATATACTATTTTAAAATGCTGATCATGGGCCTAATACAATGTAGTGTTTTGTATAGATAGTTTTCACATAATTCTACTAAATTATGTAGCATTAAGATTTCTTTTTTGCTTGAACCATAGAATAAAGTATAATTTATAGCATTTATATATAATTTATTTCATTATTTCTTTGGCTGACAGTAGCGATTATCCATCGTGGTTGCACATTGAAATCACCCGGGAACCTTTGAAAAAATACATCTGGAACATCGGGATTCTAATTTAATTGAACTGCAATGAGGTCCAGACACAGAGATGTTTAAAAGTTCCCTGAGATGATTTTTATGTACATTCGCAATTGACAATAACTGCCACAGTGAAACATGGTGATAGTACTAGTATCATTGCAGACTGTCCCCAGCCAAAAATGTGCCTATCTTACAAGCTTCTAATATCTTTCATTTATGTCGTGTGTGTGTGTGTTTGTGTGTGTGTGTACCTGTGTCGGGAGCATGTGGGCATGTGTTATGTGTAGGTGTATGAAATCAAGGCTGTCATGTAAGTTTAGCAGTTCGCTAACTTTCAATTTCATTGTTACGCAACTTGTATTTCATGGATTCATTCTTCATCAATCCATATTTCCAATACTTATGATCTACCTTCTGTAAGTTCATACCCTCACAGAATGTACATGTGAATGTGAAGGGGAAAGACAGGACTTGCTGAAGGGCACAAATAGGTGCTACCTTACTATCTGTCCATGTGATGGAAGGAACGGTTCTTGTTCAAGTTGAAAAGTGATGACTGAGCTAATATCTGGGGGAAGATTAAGATTTATGTGGGGATGAGCAATTCTTGGCAGAAGAAACATTGGTGTTGTGGTAAGAAGAATTAGAGTATTTCTGAGGAGCTGAAAGAAGGCCGGTGTGGCAAGAAAACTGGAGAGTTGAGGAAGAGGTCAAATAATGTACAATAAGGCTAAATCATTAAAAGACGATACAATGTGGGGGTTTCCTATGCCAATATGATTTTTTTTATCCTAAGAGTAATGTGAAGTTACTAATATGTTTTAAACAGGGACATGATGTATCTGCATGTATTTTTCAAAAAAATGTCACACTGGCTATGGTGTGGAAAAATGAGAATAGATGTGACCATGCCCAATAATATACATGAGAGGTGATAGTGTCTTGCTTGTCCTGATGTGATGCAAGTTGATCTAAGGAAAAATGAAGGACTCAGGAAGCATTTGCAAATGAAGAGGACATATTTATGAATTTCTTTGCTTACATTCTTCACTCATCTATCCATCCACACAGCTTGTTACTACAACCTGGCAATGTGACCTTGGAATCATTATTTAGCTTCTTGTGCCTCAGTTTCTTATCTGCACAATGGAGTAGTTATGGTATCTAACCCATAGGGTTGTTACAAGGATTTGTTTAATGAAGCAATGTATACAAAACACTTAGAAAAGTGCTTGTCACATCTTTAACATTGTATCAGTATTCAATATGTTGAAGAATATCATAGCAATGTATCAAGAACCTACATCTGCTAATCAAACTTCAGTCTATAGTATCACTGTAGAGATATGGGAAGAGACTATTGAAGGAATCAGTTAAAGATTTAACTATTGCTAATGCACCCCGTTGCCTCTATTTCTGAGGACTCGATCTATATTTGATTTATCTAAGCAATTAAAAATATTGTACCAGAATCTTCCACAAATATTATCCTGTAAAAAATATTTTAATAAATATTTTAATAAATAATATGTCTCATGAAAATCTCAAGGATGATTTCATGTGGTTCATAGATATTGTTTTAAAGTGGAATGTTATAACATGAAAATAAAACAAATAACAATTGTTTGCAACTTTGGTGTTCTAGTTCTAAATGTCAGCTTTCCATGTAGCTAAGTGTTGTTTTCTTTTAAAACAGAAATCACTGTTGAGGTGACATTGATAAGTGCTGTAGGGCTTACAAGCTCCAATGGGAGATATCTCAGAAGATGAGGTCATTGACCTGGGGGTTTAAAGGTTATGTAGAATTTTGACAACCATAGATGCAAGCCATTTTAAGTGAAAGGAATCACTTGAGCAGAACACAGAAATAAAACTCAGGCTATATATGGCTATAAGCAAACAGGTACTTCATAACTGGCTGTTGTAGCAACCATTTAAATGTGCTCATCATAACTGAATACAGCCTTTCTGCATTCACTGCTGCCTTTGCACCAAAGCCACGTCTTTTATTAACCATTTCTGGAGAGTGACTATGCATGGTGGAATTACTAATGCAGGCCCATTCTTTTAAGACATGGGTCTTCCTGAACAGGCTGAACTTTTCTTGGAAGTATGTTGCAGTCTGAGATTCTTCTTACCCAATCCTCATTCCTCCCATTTTGCCTTCATAGGAGTTAGTTCTAAAGTTTCTCCCCATTTTCTTCTGCTCACTTCCTCTCTGCCTTTACTCTAATAAATCTCAGGGACTTTTCTTCTCAGTGAACCCAAACCTTCATAGCTGTTAAAAGAAAAAGGCTGTAGAAAAGGCTGAAAGAAATATGTTTAGTGCTAGGATATAGAGGCTTTGATAACCAAATGAAGTAAAGATTTTATGTGAGACTCAGGAATTGAGTCAGGAATTTTCACAAGAGAATGGTATCATTAGAACTGAACTTTCCCAGTAATGGGATGGCTGGGTCATATGGTACTTCTAGTTCTAGATCCTTGAGGAATCACCATACTGTTTTCCATAATAATGGTTGAACTAGTTTACAATCCCACCAACAGTGTAAAAGTGTTCCTATTTCTCCACATCCTCTCCAGCATCTGTTGTTTCCTGCCTTTTTAATGATTGCCATTCTAACTTGTGTGACATGATATCTCATTGTGGTTTTGATTTGCATTTCTCTTATGGCCAGTGATGATGAGCATTTTTTCATGTGTCTGTTGGCTGTATGAATGTCTTCTTTTGAGAACTGTCCGTTCATATCTTTTGCCCACTTTTCGATGGGGTTGTTTGCTTTTTTCTTGTAAATTTGTTTGAGTTCTTTGTAGATTCTGGATATTAGTCCTTTGTCAGAAGAGTAGATTGCAAAAATTTTCTCCCATTCTATAGGTTGCCTGTTCACTCTGATGGAGTTTCTTTTGCTGTGCAGAAGCTCTTTAGTTTAATTAGATCCCATTTGTCAATTTTGGCTTTTGTTGCCGTTGCTTTTGGTGTTTTAGACATGAAGTCCTTGCCCATGCCTATGTCCTGAATGGTATTACCTAGGTTTTCTTCTAGGGTTTTTATGGATTATAAATCATGCTGCTATAAAGACACATGCACATGTATGTTTATTGCGGCACTATTCACGATAGCAAAGACTTGGAAGCAACCCAAATGTCCATCAGTGACAGACTGGATTAAGAAAATGTGGCACATATACACCATGGAATACTATGCAGCCATCAAAAAGGATGAGTTTGTGTCCTTTGTAGGGACATGGATGCAGCTGGAAACCATCATTCTCAGCAAACTCTCGCAAGAACAGAAAACCAAACACCGCATGTTCTCACTCATTGGTGGAAACTGAACAATGAGATCACTTGGACTCGGGAAGGGGAACATCACACACCGGGGCCTATCACGGGGACGGGGGGCGGGGAAGGATTGCATTGGGAGTTATACCTGATGTAAATGACGAGTTGATGGGTGCTGACGAGTTGATGGGTGCAGCACGCCAACATGGCACAGGTATACTTATGTAACAAACCTGCACGTTATCCACATGTACCCTAGAACTTAAAGTATAGTAAAAAAAAAAAAAAAAAAAAAAAAAAAAAAAAAAAAAAAAAAGAACTGAACTTTCATTCATTTGACCTGGCTCCAAACTTTAGGGCCATTGGAGGGAATATGTGAGGAGACAAGTGATGCTGTTACAAACAAAAACAGGACTGTTCTGTTTAAATGAATGAATGAAGATGACAAAGTGGAAATGGAATCACTGTGATGAAATAGTACAGATGGGAAACAAAATGTAAAGATAGTAGGGTCAGATCTAGATTTTATTATTTATTATTTATTATTATTATTATTATTATTATTATTTGAGATGGAGTCTCGCTCTGTCGCCCAGGCTGGAGTGCAGTGGTGTGATCTCAGCTCACTGCAAGCTCCGCCTCCCAGGTTCACGCCAATCTCCTGCCTCGACTTCCCTAGTGGCTAGGGACTACAGGTGCCCGCCACCACGCCTGGCTATATATATAGAGAGAGACTGGGTTTCACCGTGCTAGCAAGGATGGTCTCGATCTCCTCGTGATTCGCCCGACTCGGCCTCCTAAAGTGCTGGCATTACAGGCGTGAACCACCGCGCCCGGCCCATTTTATTTTTCAATATGACAGATAAATCAAAGGAGAATATGTGTTAAATTTTTCCACAACAGAAATTGAGTTTAAGCTATTCTATTCAATCATTGGCAAGAACATTAAAAATTCAGTAGGTGTAAGGTTACTGTCTAGGCAATTGTCCTACTTGAAGATTATTCTCTACTGCATTATAGCAGGGTTCTGTGTATACCAATATTAGCATCTTGACATTCCACGTTCATTTTCCATAATGGCATAGAAATAATTGAAAAAAAAATTCAAGATAAGAGTCTGGCTTTGTCACCCAGGCTAGAGTAAAATGGTGCTATCACAGTTCACTGCATCCTTGAACTCCCAGGCTCAAATGATCTTCCACCTCAACCTCCCAGGTAGCTGGGACTAGAGGCATGTACCACCATGCCTGGCTAATTTTTTGTGTGCTTTAGTAGAGATGGGGGTGTCCCTATTTGCCCAGGCTGGTCTCAAACTCCTGGGCTCAAGCAATCCTCCTGCCTCAGCCTCCCAAAATGCTAGGATTACAGGTGTGAGCCATTGCACCCAGCCAAAAAATAATATTCTGAATGTTCTTCAGTAAGAGTTACCCTTTAAGAGAGGATAGGATTATTAATAAAATTAATGAGACACAATATTATTTTCAGGACAACCAACTCTTCTGAGAGTTGTAGTAATTATTCTCAAAAATATATTATCACATATTGATGCTATTCAGGAATGTTAAAAATGTAAAGTCCAAAACACATGAAATGCAGTTATACTTCTTTCCTCATTTGTTTACAATTTAATAAGGGACAAGGACATATCCTTTTTGCATATACAAATATCCGAACTTACCATAACACCTACCAAATATTTGAAGTTCAATAAATTTTGGCAAATAAATACACAAAGTTTGAGTCATATGATAATTGTTATTATTACATATTTCCAAATTTTAATATTTTACTTTCCCAACTGGATTGTAAGCTCTGTAAGAACAGGGCCTGTGTTTTACACTATGCACTCTCCGTAGCACCTAATAGACTCTCCTAACCCCAATTCATTCTTCATATTGCCACTAGAAAAAAAAAAAAAAATCATCCTAATACAAATGCCATCAGGCACCTTCCTGCTCATACCCATGTTTTACATTCTCTCTGTTGTTGCACAATGACTTTTTTTAAACCTGGCCTTACACCATTGTTCTAGTCTTATTTTTGTTACATTTCTAAATCCTTATCATTTGGTGTATTTTGCTATTACCTCAATGTTCCCTGAATTTTAACACTCTGGACCTCAGCTCATCTGATTCAATTCCACTGTTCTTTCAGATCTAACTCAAATGGGAAGTTTTCTGTAAGATTTTCTATTGTTTCAGTAAGATTTTCCTCTTCCTGTATCTATGACCCTGCAATACTTTGCTTATTTTAATCCTTATTATGAGATGTTACAGACTGAAATGATTTGGATGTTTGTATCCTCCAAACCTCATGTTGAAATGTTATTCCTATTGCTGGAGGTGGGGCCTGGTGGGAAGTGATTGGGTCATGGGGGTGGATCCCTCATGGGCTTAGTGCCATCCTCTTGGTTATGAGTGAGTTCTAGCTCCTTGAGCTCACAAGAAATATATTTGTTTAAAATAGTGTGGCATCTCCCATTTCTCTCTCGATCCCACTCTTGCCAGGTGATACACCAGCTTCTGCTTTGGGTTGAAGGAAAAGAGGAAGCTGGTGTATCACGTGACAAGAGCTTCCTGAGGCTTCACTAAAAGGTTTGTGGATGCCAGCATCATGCTTCCTGTACAGCCTGCAGAACCATGAGCCAATTAAGCCTCTTTTCTTTATAGATTACCCAGCCTCTGGTATTTTATGATAGCAATTCAAAAGTGAAATAACATACAGGAACACTGGACAATTTGTAAACACATGGTACTAAAGTATTACTTATGCAGTAACATTATAAAAGCTTCTACTTTATATTTGTTACATATTTCAAATATGATAGACCTGAATTAGTAGAGATACTATTTTAATGTAACTAATACATCTTTATATTTGAATTCATCTCAAAAGTATTTTTCTTAAAAAAGCACTGCAGAGAAAAGTTAATTCCGTAATGCATTTAACATTAAAAAGTCATTCAACAAGATTATCTTGCCTCACCCAGATGTACAGTCCATTGCTTACACTTTTATTGTATTTCAATAATTACTAAATTAGATAATATTGGGGAAATTACTCTGCATTTATAGTAAATAAAATATAACAGGTGGGTAGTGGAAAAATCATAGGTTTTGAAAGCTGACTGTTTGCATTCAGCCTAATCACTTACTAGCTGTGGGATTTTGTGAAAATTTCTTAATCTCTTTGATTCTTGTGGTGTTAATTTTGTTCCCTGGGAGTATTTTGTCCCAGGGGCCTCACTGTTTTTCCTTGCCCTTGGGCTGTTAGTGGAATTTATTTAGTTTGCCTCAATGTATCCCCCTTGCTTCACATCTGGATGATTTCCATCCCTTCACTTCAGAAAGAACCTGAGCCACACAAGCAAGTTGACCCCCACCCTTCCCCGGAAGCATCTTTCACCAAATGAGGCAGTTGTTAACAGTCTTTGTCACACCCTTACTCCAAGACCATAATATCTACATATGTTGAAGTTGGATAACTCTGTGGTGCCTATTGATAATTTATGTAGCCATACCTGACATAGAAAGAGAAAATATTAGTGCAAAATATTGGGTTTAAAATGGAATGAGTTTGAAGACTTCTATATATTTTCATATTATATTTTGTGACTAAAATGAATTTCTGATCAATATTTTCTTGATTCTCTCTTTAAATTCTTTATGGTCATTATTAACAAAAAACTTTGCCCTCCAATAGTGGTAATTTGCAGAAATTACTTTTTCATTATTAACCAGACTCTTACAATTACATTGTTTAAATTGAGCTTTTAAAACTTGCTGTATATATAAACACCAAAGTAATAATCACTAAATTCAGAAATATTTTAGTAGAAAAAAATGTGAAAAGTTAGCAAAATAGAAAACTTAAGATTCAACATGCTAAATTAACATGGTAAATTAAGTAAATTAAGAATCAAACTATCTGGGATGATTCAACAAGAGTGTTAGCTGAGGATTCCGTGATGTGGTCTCTGTGGTGCTCTCCAGCAGTGTGTATAAATCCCTATTGACAAAAACAATTATAACTAAATGTATTAAATATCAGAGAACCATGAAAATAATTCAAAGAAAATCCACATGTAAATAGTTAATAAATCCCCCTTTGTCCTGCACTAGCTAGGAACATTTAGCAAAGACAAAAGTGTCACTAAGGTTATCCTTTGCAAATATCATCAACTTTTTTTGTAATTAAACAGAAACAAACAAACAAAAAACTCCAGTTATTAAGCAAAGTATCTGGCAAAGTATTTTCTTGATACTCAATTAATTATTGTCCTGCTTTAGTTGGTATTTTTTATAAACCAGTCAGTCTCTTCATTGGAATTCTGAGAATTTTTACCCAGTCCAAGTGATATGAGCCTAAATCTTTTAGAAGCTTACATTCAAGAATAATTATCAGGAACCTTTTTTGTCATTTCCATGAACCTCCTTGAAGACACAAAACTTTAGGATTTTACTTGCTTGTAAGGAACTTACAGAAAATGCATAAGAATATGAACAAGACCAAATATGGTCATTGTTAAAGATGCAATTAACAAGACAATTTCATCATTTCTGTGGCCAAAATAATTTAACATAATAATCAAAGTTTTGATTGATAACATATATCAAGACATTCAAATTTTATGAATCTTGTAAAATTTTGGAACACATATTAATAATATAGCCATAAAAATATAACTTAAAGGTTAAGTATATTTATTATTTGACAATAGTCCCTATATAACTTAATATGTCAAATATGAGTGTTTATCATTTCTATTTTGGATGCTTCAGTGGCTCTCTGGAGCAGCCCAAACAAAGTTAGTTTGAAGTCAAGAAGACTTAACTTTAGAATTTGAAATTTGATTTGGGGAAGGCTGTCAAATAGGTTAAAGATTTAAAGCAGTTAATAAAAATAAGATCACAAGTCGACCTGGCGGCGGTTCACGCCTGTAATCCCAGCACTTTGGGAGGCCCAGGCTGGAGGATCACCTGCGGTCAGGAGTTTAAGACAAGCCTGGCCAAAACCCCTGGTGAAACCTCGTCTCTACTAAAAATGCAAAAAATTAGTTGGGTGTGGTGGCAGGTGCCTGTAATCCCAGCTACTCAGGAGTCTGAAGCAGGAGAATAGCCTGAACTTGGGAGGCAGAGGTTGCAGAGAGCTGAGATCACGCCACTGCACGGCGGCCTGAGCAACAAGAGCGAAACTCCATCTCAAAAAAACAAAAACAAAAACAAAAAACACAGGTCATTGCAATAATTATCATTCTTTTAGCTAAAGTGGTAATAAATGCAATAATTATCATTCTTTTAGTTAAAGTGGTAATAAAAGGTTTTTAAAAAGTAAAAACCTTTATTTTTTGATGGAGATATTTAGTTATTCAACCCATCAAAAACTATCAAGAGATCTGAGACAGCATGAAACAATCCATCTCTTCTCTCTCTTCTTTTTTTTTGGAGTTTATTCAAAAGGTGAACAAAAATCTTTTACTGTCTCTTATTAATGATACTTTAAATTCTTGTTCAAAGGATAAACCAATTTTTTACTTTTATATTAGTGTATTATTAATACAAAAGCTAATTTTAATAATCCTATAAAACAATTCATTTAATCTTGGTCAGCTTTTGACTACACAAGATAAGATTTCCATAAACCTTTTATAAGCTCTTATTTTTTTTCTGTTGTCCTCAACTTTTTAGATCCATTTTGTTTTACTTGTACCATTTTTTCCTTCATTTTGATACAATATTTAAATAACCTCTAAACTACACAAAATGACTTTTTCTTACATAAAAATCACATTTTCATGCCGTTTTAAATAAACTTTTTTACTAAAACCACATCTTTCTTTATAAAGTTTGTATATAGGATTGTCATATCTAGTAGTTTTAATTACATACATTAAGTATAATTCTCACTGTTAGTAATCCTAGTTTCCAGTGAAAAATTTAGGAAGTGATTCTGAACTGTTTTAAAAGAACATTTATAGAAAAGAGCCATCTCATAATTTTTTTAGAAAGCTATTTCCTCAATTTTTTTGTTTATTGACAGATCTAAATATATTTAGCTTTCCATACCATATAAAAATAAGATGACTGAGTGTATAATAAACCTAAATTATGTTTAATAATTACTGTTTCAGTATTTTTATTTACCTAGAAAATACTCATTTATGATTATCTATTAATTAAATATAACATGACTTAAATAATTTAAATTGCTGAAAATAAGCTTGAAACTATGACACAGGTACCCTCCGTAATGTTTCCCCCAGGTGTTCTAGGTCCCAAGTACCTACATGGTAGCCATGGATGGAAAGTAAGGACAGGGCTTGTCTATGTCCAGAATTTACATACCCGGTGTAGAAGTCAGGAAAGGGAACACCTCCCAGCAGGGAGGCAAATCTGGGCCAAGAAAGATGGGTCTATATTAAGATTCACCCTGCCTTGTAGCTGTTGACCAAGGCACAGAGTACATTTTCCCAAGCCTCACCATGGCCACCTGTCCAGACCTAAGAATCTAGAGACTCAGAACTAAAGGCGTAAGCTCACAGTAAGATGTGTGCCAGGCTTTGGGGGTGGCCAGCACTCATCTTTGACAGCATTAGCACATAAACGACTCAAGCAGGTATCAAAAATATTATATATCCAATAGTCTTATAACCTAAGAACATGTAGCAGAGAACATATAAATCTGTCTAACCAGAAGACACAGGCAAAAATGTGTAAATTGCATTTAATAATGATAATTTGGAGACATTTCTATTTTGTTTTACCAATTTTACAGTTAGCTTTATTTACTAAACATTATCTTAGATCACATAGAAATATTACATACACATAACATAAAGACATACAGACAGAGACAACGTAGATCTTGTCACTTTCATTAAGATTTTTTATTGGCCAACTTACAGATAGTCTGAATGTGGAAAAGAAAACTGTCCATCTTCTAGTTACCTGCTTCATTACTCTACTCAATTGTTAGGTAGGCAACCTTAAATTCACATTTCTAAAGGGATGACTTTTAGGGCGAAATAAAAAAATTTATATCTCAAAAACTCAGAGATGAGACTTCATGCCTAAATATTGTATTGTCATTTGCACAAACCAAGGAGAAAGACCATAAGTAAAGACCCAGTTAAAAAAAGATTGCCAGGTGAAGCACCTGAAACAAAGGTAAGACTGGTTAGGTAAACTTAACAAACTGTCATTGGTTGTTATTAAACTTAAAACAATAGTAAGAGTTTCTAGTGACTCAAACCCTCCTCTCTTCCAGTGTACATAGGCAAACAGACACCCTTATGAATGGAGGTTTTCTTTAAACCTCTTCTTTTACAAAAGGTTTCTAAATAGTCTGTTAAAAAGGGTATTTTGAATACCAATTTAGTTCAATAATCAGACTTTTTAACTTAGCTTCTGATTTTTAGCTAAAACTACTACATTCAGTGCTAAGCCTATTAAGGTGTGAGACAACGAAAGCACTCTCTCTGCCTATACTCAATATGGATAACTGAACAAAGAAACCAGGGATTGAGAGCCTTAGCTGAGAAACTACCTTTTGTAAACACCTTATCCAGAATTATTTTCATCTTTGTGGCAGGATAGTAACTAAACTACAAGGTTAGACGATTTAATAATTATTTATTTATGTATTTATTTATCTTGAGATGAAATTTCACTCGTGTTGCCCAGGCTGGAGTGCAAGGGCGCAATCTTGGCTCACTGCAACCTCGGCCTCCCAGGTTCAAGCAATTCTCCTGCCTCAGCCTCCTGAGTAGCTGGGATCACAGTCATGCACCACCACACCTGGCTAACTTTTTATTTTTAGTAGAGACAGGGTTTCATCATATTGTCCAGGCTGGTCTCAATCTCCTGACCTCAGGTGATCCACCTGCCTCAGCCTCCCAAAGTGCTGGGATTACAGGCGTGAACCACTGCACCCTGCCACAAGATTTAATTTTTGTTACCAATTAGTCACTTAAGCGCTTTTTATAAAGACTTTTTTAAGAGGCAATACAAACATTGAAATATTTTTAGATGTTTCTGCACATCAATAAGCATCCCTGGATGAGCCTAATGGGGGAGTCCTGAATTTTAAATGCACTTTTTAAAATACAGTATAGTTTATTTTGAATGTCCCACAGTAATTTTCAATTATCTTTAGTAAGATTTTTGCCATTTTTGTGATTGCTGCTTCTGGGGCCTAATTCTGGGAGCTTTGGAAACAGAGAAAAGTATACCCACAACAGAATCTCACATTGTTGCCAGAGAGCAATGGACAAAATGGGCCCAATTGATACCACACTTGGTCACTCAATGTTTCTAGGATTTGCCAGAAGAAGCTTAACTTTAAATCCCACTTCTGGCACCATCTGTTAAAAGAAAACCTTAAGACAAAGTAAATTTGAAAATGTTTAATTGAACAGAGAACAACTTAAGAATCTGGCAGCATAATGAACGAGAATAGGTTCAGAGTGACTCCGGGAATGCCACATGGTCAAATAATATTTGTAGACAGAAAGGAAAATGATATATAGAAAACAGATTGAGATGCAGAAACAGCTGGATTGGTTACAGGTCAGCATTTACTTTATTTGAACACAGTTTGAACAGTTGGCTGCCTGTAGTGGGCTGAAACTCTATTATTAATACAAAAATAGGCTGCAGCCTGTTTACATTTCCAGTTAGGTTACAGTTTACTAGGTATGATGAAACCTTAGGCTAAACTTGACGTAAGGAGGCAGATTTAGGCTAAACTTCATTTAACAGTATATATAAGTTGGTGGAAAAGTTGGTGGACAAGAATTAATCAAATATCAGGAAAATACTTTGCCATATTTTCATGCTACATCAGTCAGTACTGAAATTGTTAAGATAGGCCCTTTGTATAAACTCCATGGTCCAAGTCAAATTACCAATGATAACACATTTAATAAATAGTGCCATGCACTTGAATTGGAGAAACAAAATTGGTCCTTGAAAGAATATAAGTCCGATGTTAAGTGTTGACTCATGGGAAGTCTGAATGAGTGTCTGGTTTTTCCTGAATCCTTGAAGCTTCCATTATTAAAAGTTCTGCACTCAATAACTCATCATGGAATAGATAAAATGATCCAAATTATATTAAAATATACGTTGATGGGTGACTGTTCTAAATTGCTAAGATGGTTTATGATCAATCTTTAGTTTGTCAAACCCATAATTATTGAAAGATAATCAGGACTTCAAGTATATTTCTGTTACCATTTGATCATGTAGACAAATTTCACTAAATTTGTCAATGCATTTTTCAATGCACCTTTTGTTTAGAAACTTTCCCATGCAAGAGACCAAATGCTAACTGTAGCTAAAAGGTTATTAGAAGATATGTTTCCCTCATGGGGCATTTCTGAAGAAATCTTCAGCAACAGAAGTACTTACTTCACTAGACAAGATGTAAAATCTGTAAATAAGGTATTACAGACACAATGGCATTAGGCAAAGCTAACTGAATTAACTGAATTTTCTTGGTCAAAGGTATTGATGATTGATAACAATTAATCCACTTCCCATGGAAAACATAAATTGATCCTTTATGAGATAGCCATTGGAAGGCCTATTCCCTAAAATTAGATCATCTTCTCAACTCTGATATGACTGAATGCTGCAAGGCTTTACTGCATTATGCCAAAGTGTATTTTCACTAGGTAAAGGATGCTTTACATGATTCACCAACTGAGGACAATCAAACTCTTCATGATCTAAAATCCATGCCTTCTGGAAACAACAGCAGATAAAGAGTGTCCTTGAGGTCCACACTGCAGGAAAACTTCAGAACTTTGAACCTTGGGCCCATAATCTCACAAATCAGAAAGGCTTCTCCAGACTCTTAGAACTGTACACCCATTGAAGACCCTAAGGTAAAGCTAATCAGGGAAGTTTCTCCCCAGAAGCAGACAGCATCCTAGATTGACAGCTTTCCCTAGATCGTAAGTTAAGACTTCTCTGCCATCATGAGACTCTTACCTCATTTTTTTCTTGAGTCTCTATGAACAATAGAAGTGGAAAAGGGATCTTGTGTGCATCCACGGGGTACATCTTTATTTGTGGAGGATTTTGTGTCCAACCTTATGCATAGGCAAAATTATGCTTTTGATTGATGGGAAATGAAGGACCAATGTGGATGAGGAAGTTTAATAGTAATTTTCTTGCTCCATAATCAATCAGAAGCAGAACATTTGTCCACTACTCTTAACCTACATGATAAGTTTAAGAGAAATTGCCAGGAAACATTTACTCTTCCGGATGAGCATCCTTTGTTAGGTTTCTTTTTCCATGATTTGGAGTAAATGAGGCAAGAATTAGAAATGCATCCCTCATAAAAGGCTCTATAGCAGATTCTACTGCAAAGATCACGGTTGCATAACAGACTTCGTTAAATTTTCTTGCTAGAGTTGTGCTAGGTAATAGAATTGACCTAGATTACTTACTGGCTGAATAGAAACAATTTGTGCAGTTGCTGATACTTCTGGTGGTACACGGATGACTAGTTTGGGTATTCTAGAGGCTCAGTTGCAGGAGGTTAATACACTAGCTCCTAGATCTGGCTCATTCTTTGATCTATTTTAATTAGTTGGTTTGGTTCATGGAGACTCTTGCTAAGGAGCATCCTCTAAACTCTCGATATTATCTTCCTGACGGTCACAATAGGAGTGTCCCTGGTGCACTGTTTTCTCTCAAAAGCTGTTAATGTTTATATGTATCCATATGTAGAATATCAAATGTTCTCTCTTTGACTGGGATGACAAAATCTCAGATAAATGTGTGATCATGAGGACACTTTAACCTATGAATGATGTGCTGAGACCAGAAACCATAAATGATAGTAATTGGTAGTAGCACTAAAGCCCCATTTTGGTCACACTCTCACCTAGGTGAGAACCTGACAAAAATGTGGAATTGTTCAACAAAATGATGGGAAGCTACTGTTTTGGACTGAGCTCTTGCACTAGGCCCGCACAGACAAAATTAAAATGGAGTCACTCATGCCAAATGCTATGCAATCAAACAGAAATGTTGAAGAATAAGATAGATCCCAAAACAGAGCAGTGTTTTATTTTTTCTGCAGAAAACAGCATATTCCAGCATAATAAGAAAGTCTCCTCTGCTGTAACCGTTACAAAAAAGTTACCTAAAGTAACCATTTTTTTTCCTCTATTGTTCTATTTTCCTGTTTCCACCTTACAAAAACCACTGCTGTATTGCCTAGTGGGATTTGATACCAAATAAGTCCACTTTCTATCATAACAGAATGACATGTATGCCTCAAGTTTTGATAATCCCTCAAAATTGAGAGGTTGACAAAATGGGGGAAATCGTTAAATTACATTTAGCCTGAAGCTGCTTCTGTACATATTTTAAGTTTGCCCTAAATGTTTCTTTATTCATAGTGAACTGTATAAATCACAGAATTTCAGCCAATCACAGGTGGTCAACTGTTAAAATCATGTTTATATAAGTCAAATGTCCAGCTGCCACCAATCAAGTTATTTCTGTACACTGTTTTCTGTACACCACTTTCCTTTTCTTTCCATAAATATTAACCAACCACATGGCAGCTACAGAATTGCTCTGAATCTCTTCTGGTTCAAAGGGAGGCCCAATGTTCAAATCAATCTTTACTCAGTTAAACTCTTAAAATTTTTATTTGTCTTAAGTTTTATCGATTTCTACTCAGTAGAGGAGATGTGACCTTATCTCATCTATAAATGAATAAAGTCCTAAATTCATACTGTTTCTGCTAAAAAATGGCAAGAAGAAAAAATAGTTTGTATCACTATCATAAGTAAGTATGTAAGAGTTCCAGGAAACAAAAGATTGAAGCCAATGTAAGTCTTTGGGAGAAAGTCTTCTAGACTCTTGCTGCTCAGTGAGTGATCCTGGTACCAAGAACATCAGCATCATTTGGGAACATGTTAGAAATGCGGAATACCTCTCAACCCAGATCAACTCAATTCTAATCTGAATTTTAAGAAGATTCCAAAGTAATCATATGCACATTAAAGAAGTATCTATGTTTTTCAAATACGAGAACCTATACCGTAGAGGGTGCATAATGCAATCATTTGGGATATGTAAATAAAATATTAGAAGTTACCTTTTCTCATGACTTCATGTATATCACGTATATCTTTGCATTTTTGTTTTGTTTTGCTTTTTTGAGACTGAGTCTTGCTCTGTCGCCCAGGCTGAAGTGCAGTGGCTCAATCTCAGCTCATTGCAGCCTCTGCCTCCTGGGTTCAAGTGATTCTCCTGCCTCAAATTCCTGAGTAGCTGGGATTACATGCATATGCCACCATGCCTGACTAATTATTGTATTTCTAGTAGAGATGGGGTTTTGCCATGTTGGCCAGAATGGTCTCGAACTCTTGGCCTCAGATGATCTGCCCACTTCAGCCTCCCAAAGTGCTAAGATTACAGGCATAAGTCACCGCACCTGGCTTACCTTTGCATGTTTTGTAGTGATGGTAATCTTAGCTCATTAATACATTTATATACTTTGTGAATAATATGAAACACATATTGATGTAAAAGCTCAAGATTTGTATGCTAATAGATATCTTATACAAAATGTTAAAGACCATTTCTCAGATTATCCTTTGCTTTGCTACCACATAGGCACATGCTAATTTCAGGTAAGATAATGAGAGCTTGATTCAAAATTAAAATTGTTTTATAATGAGAGTTAATACTTTACTAGGTCATATTAAAAATTATCTTTTTTTTCTACAATGTCCTCGTCACAATATCCATGTCACAGAGACTGATAATTGGCCACCACACTTTCTCTCCTTGTCCTTTCCTAATAGAGCCACTGGTTTTTAGCTGGCTATATAGCCATATAAGAAGATAAAATACATAATTTTTAGTCTTTTACAGATAGAGCGATTTGACCAGAGCAGAGGTACACTTTGGAATGCTATGCAGTGGATAGAGTTGAAGCAACCACCCAGGCAATAAGCGACCCTCTGGTCTGTTGCTAAACAGAGAACAAACAAGCGAGAAGACCTCTGATGTTCTAAGGGCTTTAAGCTGAATGGTGGTTTTGCTCCACAGAGGCTCATCTCCTGACTTTACCGCAGGGAAAAATTTGTTTCACTTAAGTTATTGCTATTTTGGATTTTACTGTCCTCAGCTGACTAACAGATTCTAACAGATTCAGCTGGGGAAGAACCTTAAACTTCTTTGCTTTTGTAGATGATACCCAAATCTTTGGCAATCTCTATTACATGTACTAATTTTGCTTTGGAAAAAATCCTATATTCCAAACACATCTCAAAAGTGATACAAATAATCTGTAAACAGTAAACTGCCTCATGAATTTAACATTTCCTGTATATGAATATTATTGACCATGAAATAAGATTTCAAATTTAGCTTGGAGGACACAAACCATATGGAAAAGAGCAATCAAATATAGGAGGAATTAACCCTCAAAGGTATACATTTTTCATAAATTACAAGAGTTGTTTTTCATTACTATACATTAACTGTTTCAAATATGCAAATGTTGAGTTCCTATATTTGTCTAATGAAAGTAGGTTCTCTCTCTCTCTCTCTCTGTGTCTGTGTGTGTGCATATAATATGAAAAATAGAGTAAAAATGCATTTCATTTATTTTTAAACTCCCAATTTTATCTTTATATTGTTTATTTTATTTCACCTAATTATATATATATATATATTTATATTTATATTTAGAGTGCTTGACTCTGTTTATAATTAAATGAGCAAAAAATAATAATGATACTTCGGTTACTTCAGAAATGTGAATGGAAAAGAAGGTAGGAGAGAAAAGGCACTATGTATAAATATCCTTTGTCTTGTCAAGGA